>NC_056681.1:11892500-12220000 GCF_018350215.1 Panthera leo
TGTTCTCTGGGTTCTGGTCACACTGGTAGCTTATGGTTCTTAGAACACATTATGCTTGCTGGGCTTGGACCACTCTTCCTTTCTCCTTGCTTGGTGAACCCGAACCATCTTAAGATCCGAGGATAGCTTGACTCTTCCTGAAGGAGGGAGGCCGGCTCTGATCTTTCAGCCAGGGCAAATCCTATCCTATGCTCTCAGTGCACAATGACCCTCTCCTGGTACATGGCCAAAATCTTTTATTATTATTATTATTATTATTATTATTATTATTATTATTATTTTTAATGCTTATTGATTTTTGAGAGAGGGAGAGAGAGCGAGCGAGCAGGGGAGGGGCAAAGAGAGAGGAAGACACAGAATCCAGGCTCTGAGTCATCAGCACAGGGCCCGATGGGGGCTCCAACTCATGAACCATGAGATCATGATCTGAGCCGAAGTCAGATGCCTTAACCAACTGAGCCACCCAGGTGCCCCATGCCCAAAATCTTATATTCATTTATGTAACTATTTGACTGAGGTCTGTCTGTCCCACTAAGCTATAAGCTCAGTGGAGGAGGCAGTGACCTGGTCTGCTGTTATATAACATAGTTACTGGCATAATGCCCGTCAGATAGAAGATAATTAATAGGTACTGAAGGAATTAACTGTGTTTCACATCTGATCAAAGTCCAAAATTTATACAATTATAATTTTTTAACTAATTAAGAAAAGGTGCCGAATTCTTTTTAAAGATTTTAAAGTCATCTCTATACCCAATGTGGGCTTGAACAGACAACTGTGAGACCAAGAGTTGTGCACTCCACCAACTGAGGCAGCCAGGCGCCCCGGAAAAGGTGAATTATTACAAAGTATGTCAAGATAATACGTTACATGATCAAAAACTCCTGTTTGCTGTCCAGGGCTTGCTATCTATCCATCTGTCTATCTATCTAAAGTTTACTTATTTAAGTAATTTCTCCATGCAACGTGAGACTTGAACTCAAGACCCCAAGATCAGGAGTCGTACGCCCCTCTGACTGAGCCAGCCAGGTGCCCCTTAAATAACTGTATTTTACTCTATTAGTATCCTCATCAAATACGACGGATAAAACATATTTCCATCTATACTTCACAGCATTTAAGAGAATATATTTGCGTCCTGGTAGCGTGGTAAATCTTTCAAATTTCCGTAAAATTAAAAAAAATTAAGCTACTTATTAGAATCCTGTGGACTCCACTTAGGAACAACACCAAGGAACCTCGATACCTGATTGTGGGCATAGACAAGGAATCCCATTTTTTACTTAACTGTCAAGCCACAGACAACAGGAACTGCTATTTTAAAGCTGACTTCAAAAGTTACGTCCTCACCTCAACACCAACGGCCCCACCAAGCCTATCTCCTTCAGGAACCTTTTTTGCTTCTTTTGTTGCAATTTTGATTTGGCTGCCCATAATCTAACATTCAATTATTTTGTCTGGTTTATCAATCTTCAGCACACAAAAAACTTTAAAATATTCAGGGCAAACACAATGATTTGTTTTTTCTAAACCAAAGGCTTTCATCTAGGAGTTTCCTCTGCAAAGAGCTAATTTATTTTTGTTGTTAAAAATAGATTAAAATAGATTAAATTAAGCCTTGATCTGTTTATAGGAATCTAATGCTAATATAAATTTATGTAGCTGGTTAATAGTAATCTGGATATTGAAAATTTACCCAAATTCAAGTTACCACACTAAAAGAAATTCCCTTTGTTACGCCGAGCAAATTTATCTGTTTCTCTTTGACATAACTAATGTCCTATTCTTTATATGATATTAATAATTTTAAAGAACCAATAGCTACCTATCTAATGCATATTAAGTGATGGGAATCTCACTGAAATTTTTATTCCAAGTTCAAATTTACATCAACAAATACAGCAATATTAAAAACATTCAAAGTTGACTTCCTATCTTCTTTAGGGAGGACAGAAGTGAACAGAAGTCTCTGAATTCACATTTCTAACTCACATTAGTCCATTTCACATAAATTGTCACATTTCCTGCTGGAGAGCCATCTTCAAACAAATGTCTTTCTAAGAAACTGTTATTTTCCTCAAATTTTGAACAAGTTTATCTCCCTCCCTCCAAAAAATTAGAAAATAAAAATTTTATATGCTCTAATATAATATCACAGTGTCATGTTTTTAAGCAAAGATCAAATCAACTTCCTCAGCAGTGTTTTTTAAATTAAAAAAAATTTTTATTTAAAAAAATGTTTATTTATTCTGAGAGAGAGAGAGAGAGAGAGAGAATGAGAGAAAGAGAGAGAGAGAGAGAGAGAGAGAGAGAATCCCAAGCAGGCTCCGGCTGTCAGCACGGGGCCCGACGCAATCTCATGGCTGACGCCATGACCTGAGTGGAAATCAAGAGTAGGGTACTTAACTGACTGAGCCACCCGGGCACTCCCACTTCACATTGTTTTGAAATATTTTCTTTTATCTGCGTATAGTTCTTTTAAGATTTGTTTATAAAATGAAAGTGTGAAAGACACTGACTTTTAATTTCTTCTTGCCTGTTCCTTTTTAAAAAAAAAAATTTTTTTTTTAACGTTTATTTATTTTTGAGACCGAGAAAGACAGAGCATGAACAGGGGAGGGTCAGAGAGAGAGGGAGACACAGAATCTGAAACAGGCACCAGGCTCTGAGCTGTCAGCACAGATGTGGGGCTCGAACTCACAGACCGTGAGATCATGACCTGAGCCGAAGTCGGACGCTCAACCGACTGAGCCCCCCAGGCGCCCCTGGACTGAACAGTTTAAAATATTTATGTTTTAGTATCCAGGTGGAAAACTAAAGATTTAATTAGTATGTTTTGACAAAACTCTCATGACTAGATTTAACTCATTTACTAAGTTATCAATAATGACAGTGGTCATATTAATAATAGATGATGTTAACAACAACAAGGAACACCATCGATTATTTAATGTGGTGGGTCATGCTCTGCATACATTCTTTCATTTTGTCCAAACCTTCAAACAACCCAGGAGGTAGGGTATGGGGGATTTTTTTGTTTTTAATTTTGACTCTACCCAAAAGACACCTGTAGGAGGCAGTGCATGATTAGACCTATGTCTCTCTGGCTCTAAAGTCCAGGCTCTTTTCCTCTGTCGAAGGGTAGGCCAAACTTTCCAACCTTCACAATTTTTAATCACATTCACAAAATAACTGATGTATTACTAATATTTTAAGTTGAGTCACTTTTTTATTTTAAAACTGAAGTACATTTATTTATTTATTTATTAATTAATTACATTTGAGAGAGAGACAGAGAGACAGAGAGCGAGTAGGGGAGGGACAGAGAGACAGAGACAGAATCTGAAGCAGGCTCCAAGCTCCGAGCCATCAGCACAGACCCCAACGCGGGGCTTGAACTCACGAACCACGAGATCATGACCTGAGCTGAAGTCGGAAGCCCAACCGACTGAGCCACCCAGGCGCCCCTAAAACTTAAGTACATTTAAAGAGGGGCACCTGGGTGGCTCAGTTAGTTGAGCATCTGACTCTTGATTTTGGCTCAGGTCATGATCTCACAGTGCACAGGATCAAGCCCCACACTGGGCTCTGTGCTGACAGCATGGAGCCTGCTTGGGATTCCCCCCACCCCATCTCTCTCCGCCTCTTGCACAGGTGTGGGCGTGCACGTGTGCGCTCTCCCTCTCTGTCTCAAAAATAAATAAATAAACTTAAAACATCAAGAAAAAGACACCCCTCCCCCACCCCCCACATACACACAAACTGGCTTAAAAGTGAGAAGCTCCCGCCCAGGCAGAATGAGTCCCACTGGAAGCTGGAGGGCAGAGACCAGAAATGCTGGGGCAAGGCGGGGAAGTGGGCAAGGGCCGGTGAGGCCGCTCTCTAGGCTGAGGAGCCAAGAATGAGCAGAGTAACTGTGGGACTAGACTAGGTGATGGGTCAGAAGGAGCTGGAGGGCTGGGGAAGGATGAGGCTCCAGTCTGGGAAGGAGAAGCTGGGCCAGGGAGATGGCAGAAAGAAAAGGAGTCCGGGGATAAGGGGACATCAGAGGGGGAGTTAGGGCAGGACACTGAGAGGGGAGACCCTGAAGGATGGAGAGGCCGAAGGAGGGACAAAAGCCGCACATGGGAAGCTGAGAATCAAAAGGCTTGGGACATGCTGTCCTCTTAACATGTGTCAGTCTGTGTCCAAAAAGAAGAGTCAATATATTGCCCGCGTACACTTAAAAATCACTTTGGCCATCACTTCCTAGGAAAAGTAACCCTCTGTGGAAAATACTAGTTTAATAAGCCACACGGCCTGAAACCAGTAAAGCGACCCACTAAGTGCTACGTGCGCCCCTCTCCCTCAGGCAGCGCACCCCCGGGGTGCTCACACAGAGCCACCACTGCAAGGTCAAAACCCAAGCTCTCAAGGAGCTGGTCTCACCGACTCGGGCAGCCACCTAGACCAAAAGCACCAGCGCGTGCCTGGGCCTTACCTTGTGTAATGAATATCCTGACTCAAATATAATAGGAGGAAGCAGGAGAAGGAAAAACATATTTGGACGAAACATTTCTTCTTCCTGTAAATGTAAAATGGGTATTTTCAGAAGCATGGAAGTTATATATTAAGAAATAAAATCCGTCAGTGAAGAGCCAATGTAATTGTTCTCGTAGGCCCTGTGGAAATATTTAATGTTTAAAAAAGAACCTGATGATAGAACCAAGCAGCAGAAGAAACCAAAGACACCACAAAACCTGCACTAATAAATGTAGGACAAGTGATTTTATTTTATTTTTTATTTTTTTTATTTTTTGTAATATATGAAATTTATTGTCAAATTGGTTTCCATACAACACCCAGTGGACAAGTGATTTTAAAGGTGACCAGCAAAATAAGTAAGAATGAAGTGCTTCCAAACACACCCTGTATGCTTTTTATTCTTTACTTAGGAAAGGAAGTTAATATTAATACAGAAGACATTTCAATGAAAACAGAACGCTTACAAAAACAAGTCCACAAACTGAAATCCTCCAGAAAAAAAGTTAACAGTAAGCCTTAGAACAATCCACTTGGAGGAAGACTAAACCCTATACACGTTTAAAATTGCCCTGGCCTTTTCTCTGCCTGTCACAGACAACTAACTGTGCCACTTTCCTAAACCTGGCTGTGATGAAGTAATGCCCACCTGATGCCCTTGTGACTCGGGACATGGCTACAAAGTCAGCCCCTTGCTATGCTTCCAGATTCAAATATTAAGTGTCATTATGATAGGTATTTCTAGAATATGGCCATCTTGGGAGGAATGACATCATAATTTCATGTTCTATATTAACATCTCTAATTGTTGGTGTATCAGGGGGAAAATCCATATTGGTCTTCAAATCCGAAATGACTACATGTAACACAGAGTCTCCTTAACACTGCAAAATTAGGCCCTTTTTCATAGGAAAATTTCATGCTACAGTCTTGACAGTCTGATTTCTTGTCAAAATCCCTATTCAGAAGAATGGCTAAGTGTATTCTTACAACTGTACAGCTGTTGCCATAAAGCCTAAAACAACATTCAAAGGCTCAAACTAGAAGCAAATGATGGCTGCTGAAAATGCCTTATTAAGTCTTAAAATAGCTGCCTGAGCAACAAGCTCATGCCTCAGACTGGGACCATGTGAAAAGAAACGGGCCGGTCTGTGTGTTGCGGGGCAACCTATCCTCAGGATCTGCGCAGGGGACCACTGTATAGAACCCACCTGCAGTGGGTTGCACAGGGTCCTCCAGCCTTAATCCATGTCCACCTGGAACCCCAGAATGTGACTTTCGTTGCAAAGAGGGTCCTTGCAGATGTAATTAAGGGAAGAATCCAGCTAACCCAGTGAGAGTGTCCTTATAAGAGACAGGAAAGGACACACAGACACCAAGGACATGTGAAGACACAGGAGAAAGGGGTTATGTTGCCACAGCCAAGGAATGCTTGGGACCACCAGAAGCTACAAAGCTAATGAAGGATTCTCTCCTACCACCTGGACTTGCTCCCAGAGGGAACACGGCCCTGCCAACATCCTGTGTTCAGATTTCTGGCCTCTACAACTCTGAGAGAATAACTCTCTGGGGTCTTAAGCCAACCGGTTTTGGTAATTTATGCATGTACCGCCTTGCAGTGAATAGTGTTACAGAAAGATCCCAGGTTCTTTTTGGCAACACCTCCCCACAGATGGTATAAGGTGATTTTAGGTGACACTTGAGCAGTGGATGCCATATACCACTGATGCCCCCAGATTGAGAAAGTCCACTCTTTTTGATTCATTTTCTGGTCTCAATTAAGTCAAAGACACCACAGTTTGGCATTACAGGCAGTAAAGCCTCTCTCCAATGTGCTGATCTCCCTTTCTGACAGAACGGGCTTGATCTCAGGGGCTTCAGCAGGCATCTCTACTCCTTTGTTTTTATCATATTTATTTATAAAAATATTGGTTTCCGCAGTGTTATAATGTTTCCTTTAAAAGAAACATGTATAGCACACCAGCATTCACAACATTATTCACAGCAGCCAAAAGGGAGAAACAACCCAACGGTCCATCAACAGGTGAATGGATCAACAAAGACCCGTATATATTATTCAGCCACAAAAAGGAAGGAAATTCTGACACAAACTACAGTATGAATGAATTTAAAAACATCACACTAAGTAAAATAAACCAGACACAGAAGGACAAATGTATGATTCTACTTATATAAAGTACCTAGAATAGGTAAATTCATAAAGCTAGAAAGTAGAATGGGGGCTACGAAAACAATAGAAAATACTGAAAAAATAGAAACCAGAACAGACTGTGGGGCGGGGGGACCGGGGAGTTGTTTACTGGGTAGAGTTTCTGTCTGGGATGATGCAACAGTTCTGGAAACAGATAATGGTGGTGAGTATACAACACTGTGAACGGTATTTAACCCCAGTGCAATGTACACTTAAAAATAACTAAGACGCTATTTTACGTTACGTATATATATATAGTTTTAAATGCTTATTTATTATTTTGAGAGGGACGGAGAGAGAGAGACAGAGACAGAGATAGAGACAGAGAGAGACAGGGAGGGGCAGAGAGAGAGAAAGACTCCCAAGCAGGCTCCAGCTGTCAGCGCGGAGCCTCGGGGGGCTTGGGGCTCAATCCCACTAACCAAACTGTGAGAGATCAAGAGTCAGTAGGTTAACCACTTAACATACTGAGCCACTTGGGCACCCCTATGTTATGTATATTTTACCACAACAAGAGCCTTAAAAAAAAACTACTACAAGAAAATGTATATACATAAAAAAAGCAAGTTGCTTTCAAGAAATAAATATGTAAGCACATGATAACACAGGCGGAAGGCAGGCCCAGCGGGACGGTCTGGCCAAAGAACTGCATGCAATGAACACCAAGCTCCTTGTTTTTCTTATCTTGCTCCCGGCAGCACCTGGTTTCCAAACAGGTGTCCTGCTTCCTGCTTTGGCTTTCCACAAACACCTGTTCCTCCAGGAAGCCTGT
Source organism: Panthera leo (assembly GCF_018350215.1). Lineage (NCBI taxonomy): Eukaryota > Metazoa > Chordata > Mammalia > Carnivora > Felidae > Panthera > Panthera leo. The sequence continues at coordinate 11,900,006 of NC_056681.1, forward strand.
CCCATCTCTCAGAGGGCCTGATAGACCCCTTCTCTGAGGTCAAGCCCAGGCTGCCTGGAAGGCTCTTTAGGCACTCCATTACCTTCACTACCCAACTCTGGTTCACTTGCCTGTACTATTAAATATATTACTATTATTTAACTTGAAAAGTAACATGTATTGAACAATAGATTCAACAAAACCGAAGCATATAAAACTCAAAAGTGGAAGACGATCTCCCCCCACCTCCTCTGTTCCCACCACTCCGAACAGGGGCCACCATCTCCCAGGCCTCCCTGGCCACACAGCACTCCCGGAAGGGGCAGCCGCTGGATCTCTGCAGGGTGGAATGTGGGCCTGGTGCTAAGAGAGTTTCTGGAGGCGGGTTGGGGGACGGGGCTGGATGGGTGACCGGCATTAAGGAGGCCACTTGCTGGGAGGAGCACTGGGTGTTCTATGTAAGTGATGAATCTCTGGGTTCTGCTCCTGAAACCAGTACTACACTGTATGTTAACTAACTTGAATTTAAATAAATGTATTAAACATAAAATAAATTTAAATAACATATAAGTTCCAAAAGAAAAAAAAGTTTCTGCTTCTTCAAGAGAAGCTCGAGATTCAGATTTCTATGTGAAATTCCCAGAAAGTTATCTAGATAGAAAATATTTTAAAATAAAGCTAATGCTTTTTAATTGTTTAAAAGTCAATTCCAATTTTGAGCAACTGATTTTAAATCAAGCACAATCAAAACACATCAGGCTGTATCTAGGAGTAGGGCAAGGGTTACAGTCTGTGTCCCCTGCCCTAGAATGAGCCACTGTGAGGGTGACTCAATTTAACCAGTTGTAGGAGGGCAGAGACATCATTCACAGTGGGCTCTAGTGAGGCCTGCCCAGTCCCTTCCCCAGCTCAGGGGAGTTCTGTAATGGCAGGAGCTCAACATAGATTTTGAGATTCCATTTAATACATACAACATTTCCTAAGTATTATTTATAACAGTTTCAAATTGTGTTTTAGGTCAGACTGTGCGACTTGTTTTGCACATTTTACACTCTACAGTTTCACAGGTAAACGAATCCTAGCACCTAGAAGCAGAATCAAAATAGGAAGAGTTTGAATGGGATGAAGTGTAGCCACATAACTCTTTAATATTTTCAAATGAACCTTGTTCCCCTCCTCAAAATCAATTCCGTCACATACTTTTTAATCTCAGTACTTACTATGGATGTACACACATTTAAGTTCGAGTTTCACTTAGTCCTTGTACCACAAGATGATGCTCACGCTCTACCCACTGTGTGAACATGAGGGTATGAACACCCACACCCTGAGGACAGCACAGTGTGGCGGAGAACAGAGAACACATGGGGCCAGCAGGGCTGGACAGAAGGCTCAACTACTTTCTAGCTCTGTGATGTTGGACGTGTCTCAACCTCTCTGTGGTCGCTTTCTTTATCTGTAATACCAGAGTGATGACAGAATGTGGTCATCTATATCATGTGGTTGTCATGAGGACAACATGAGCTACAGTGTATAAAGCATACTGTAAGCTCTGGCGCTGGACAAATACATTTTATCTTCCACTGTCAGCGGTAACCACTGATACATGTTTTATGCTAATTAGAGACTTTCCCCCAGAGAGCAGGTTAGTCTAAGGTGATAAAAATGCAAATAAATAACAAAATAGGACACTGAGTGCTCCCATGTTAACTCGTGAGATTTATACTTTTTCAGAGAAGTCCGAGGTAATGATATCAACCCTAATCCAACAGAACGTTAAAAAATTCACGGGACAATATAAACTTCCCTCATGGTGAAGCAATGATAAGCCACCGTAACTAACCATCAGTGCTCCTAAAATTAAAGATAATCAATAAAAATCGTAAGTTGGGTAAACCTACCTTCCAATTTGCCAATTTTTTAAACTCTATAATTTTTATAACTGCTCCCATGAGAATACCTGGAAGAGAAAATGTAAAGTTGAACATAATTTAATTTATGAGAAAGATTACTCAGGTTTATCATCGTACAGAATCTGATTATTATGTCTTTAAATAGCTTTTATGGGTTTCTGCAAGTCTTATGTCTGAAAACCTAAGAATGGAAATCAATGTGACGTTCTCAGTCACAAGTTCCTTTCTCATTTGCATCTCAGGTAAACGTACCGTTAATGAAGTCAACGACAATCTGGGGGCAGGGGTACAGCTGGGGAAACGGAAAGCTTGACAAAACCAGACCCAAGGACAGTCTTTCCGCCTGTCGGTTTGCTACATCCCCCCGTTTTCAATGTGAAACGACCAAAAGCTTACATGCTAAGTTTGCCTGATGCTGCTTTTCCTACCATTTTCAAAAAAGAATCCCAGATCACTTTCTTAGACTCAGATGGCAGCTCTATGTAGAGCGTTTCGTTAGAGATAAAACCCCGATGCTAAAAATAACCTAAAGTAAAAATTCTGTGAAATTCCTGGAACGAAACAGACCATCTAAGTTCAGGCGTGTTTCCTTAAGGCTGACAGGCTCATTACTCTCTCATAAAGAACCTACCAAAAATAATTCTCAAAGAAGCATCACGGGTACAATTTAAGATTGCTCTGTTACTCACTAGATAAATGATTTTTAACCCTGTTGCCTCCCTAGAATCACCATGGGAGCTTTTTATAAGAAAGACACCTGAGCAGCACTCCAGACCTCCTAAGTCACCATCTCCGGTAGGGGGTGATACAAAGCAAGCCTGAAGACCACTGTCCACGCTTACAGACAAAGACCCACTTCCCCCTGCAGAGGAAGGAGCTTTTCCACGTCGACAACAGAAAGCTGAAGAAACACACTTTGTGGGGTGGGGCGAGAAGACAATACGAAACAGAGAAGTTTATCAGGAAAAGGAATTGCACTAACACTCATTGCTGTGGGGGAGGGGTTTCAGGTGAAGAGAGGAGATGAGCAACTTGAACTTTATAAGCCTCTCTACTATTTGAACTGGTACATATTATTAAGACAGTAACAAAATTACTTCAAAAGATAGACGAAGACAAAATAGATCTGAGCTGTAAAGGGAGTCAATGAACCTATTTTCAAAACACAAGTTGCCCAATTCAACTTTCCAGGTGGCATGAAAGCACTCATTCTAACCTCTCCAGGGTTCCCCAGCTGCTTTTTATTTCTTATCTTTCCAAATTTTGTATACATTTTAAGGACTTCTTTTTTTAACGTTTGTTTTTGAGAGAGAGAGAGACAGAGGGATCCATGCTACAAGGTGGATGAATCTTGAAAACATGCTAAGTGATGGGGCACCTGGGTGGCTCAGTCGGTTGAGCGTCCGACTTCGGCTCGGGTCATGATCTCATGGTCCGTGAGTTCAAGCTCCGTGTTGGGCTCTGTGTTGACAGCTCAGAGCCTGGAGCCTGCTTCAGATTCTGTGTCTTCCTCCCTCTGCCCCTCCCCTGCTCACACTCTGTGTCTCCCTCTCTCAAAAATAAACATTTGGGGCGTTTGGGTGACTCAGTCGGTTGTGTCCAACTTCGGCTCAGGTCATGATCTCACGGTTCATGGGTTCGAGCCCTGCATCGGGTTCTGTGCTGACAGCTCGGATTCTGTGTCTCCCTCCTTCTGCCCCTTCCCCGCTCATGCTCTGTCTCTGTCTCTCAAAAATGAATAAAAGTTAAAAAAAAAAAATTTTTTTTTAAATGCTAAGTGAAAGAAGCCAGGCACAAAAGACATGTATTTTATGACCCATTTATATGAAATATGCAGGGTAGGCAAATTTATAGAGATAGAAATGGTTGTCTTGGGCTGGGGAAGAGGGGCTTGGCGGTGATAGCTAAAGGGAATAGGGTTTCTTTTTGGGGTGATGAAAATGTCTACAATCGATTGTGGTGATGGTTGCACAACTCTGCAAATATACTAAAACCCATCGGAGAGTACATTTTAAATGGGTAACTCATATGTGAATTATATATCTCAATAAACCTGTCACATTACAAGAAAGGCTACAGATTGTACAAGTCCACTGATACAAAATGTGTGGAATTAGGCAAACCTACAGAGACAGGAAGCAGGATGGAGGTTGCCAGGGTAGGAGGAAAGGAGGAAATGGGAAGTGAATGCTAGTAGGTAGGTAGAGGGTTTCTTTTTGCAGCGATGAAAACGTTCTGTAATTAGATAGCGGTGATGTTGCACAGCCCTGTGAGCATATTGAAAACACTGAACTGTACACCCTAAAACTGTGAAGTTTACAGTATGTGAATTACATTTTAAATTTTTCAAGAGTCACAACTTTTTAAATCAGTCCCCAGATGATCGCTGTCTCCCATCGTGTGCTGCTCACAGCGGACTTGCAATGAACCTGTCAGTTCACGCCTCTTTGTGGAAGTGTGTTGCCCTGGGGCAGATCCAGAGACGATGAACGGCACAGCACAGTTTTATCTCTTGAGGATGTTGCCAAATTGTCACACTGGGCACCAGAGGCTCCCCCATTCTCACGAACCCTGGATATCATCCGAACAACACTGTTGCCCATATGATGGGCAAGAAGTTGCACTGCACTGTTTCACTTTGCATCTGACAGTTAATCTACATTCAGTAATCACTCCTGATTACTGGGGAAGTTGAACCTCTTTTCCTGGTTTCCGATTTCATTTTCAAAGCTAGCGCTTTTCTGCTCTACTAAAACCTCAACTTTCCCTTTCCCTTGTAAATGTATACCAAAGTTTAATACCATGGTTAATGCTTTTGTAATTACATATGGAGCAGCTGCATTTGAAAAATAATTATTCATAATTATTATTACATCTATTGACTATAATCATAATTATTCTATTGCCTAAGCTTGTTTCTATATTATTATTTATGAGGCATTGGAAAGCTTTGTAAAATATGATGTGATATTATCACTACTGTTACTATTACTACTTGAGCAATTCTCTTTAATTTTTTTTAATGTTTATTTACTTTTGAGAGGGAGAGAGGGAGAGAGAGAGAAAGAGAGAGAGAGAGACAGAGCATGAGCAGGGGAGGAGCAGAGACAAGGAGACACAGAATCTGATGCAGGCTCCAGGCTCTGAGCTGTCAGCGCAGAGCCTGACGTGGGTCTTGAACCCACGTGCCGTGAGATCATGACTGAGCTGAAGTCGGATGCTTAACTGACTGAGCTACCCAGGCGCCCCTAGGATTTGTCGCTTTAAGTTATTTCTAATCCTCCAGAGAATGCTTCAGGTATGAAGGCTCAGAGTTGAAGTAGCCAGTCTAATGGCTCAGAGCTAGCAAGGGACTCGACATCCTACCAGTTCATGACGCTAAGACACAGGCAGACTACACCTGCCTTTACAACCCGTGAACCCTCACCTCCCTCCCAGGGTGCAATGCTGCTCTACCAGCATCACTGTGCAACGATCCTGATAATTAATGTTGCAGGAAAAACATTGAAAATGTTTTAAGGAAGAAAATCAGGTTGCAAAACCTGATCCCAATTCCCTTAAAAAAGATGTACATATATATACATACACATATCTATATTTGAACTGGTACATATATATATATATATATATACACACACACACATAATATACATGTATGTATACGTGTGTGTGCATGTGTGTGTATATATATACATGTATTAATTTGCCCTGTGTGAAAAAGAAGCACACACACATCCTATGTGCCAGGCACTGTGCTGATGTATAAAATACACATTATTTTAGTTCATCCCCACAGTTACCCTGCAAGGCAATAAACCATGATAACACAGATGATAATATTAACAGCAGCAGCTAATAGTTACTGATTACTCAGCAGGCAGGCATCACACTAAGTGGCTTCTATCCATGAGCATGTTTAGTATGTGCAATTCTAGGACGTGAAGGCACCATCACCTGCACTTTACAGATAGGGAAACTGAAGCTAAGGCCCGGCATCACCTACCTAGTAAATAGCAGATACAGAGTTGTTTAAAAGTGAATTATTTTATCTTTATTTGACTATATAGCAGGTGCACATGGTACAAAATTTTTAAAGGTACCAAAGAGTATTCAATGAAAACTTGAGTCTCCAGGCTTTTTTTTTTCTAGGTTTTTGCTATCACTGCCCTTCCCACCTGAGTAAATACATGATTTCCCATGTGTGCGGGGGCATCCAGAGGAAAAACCCCTGAAAGAGGGATGGGTGGATCAAGGTTACAGGCATTTTTAATTCTCACGCCGCGAGGCCTGCCCAGCTGTCCTCACACAGCCCATCTGTGTGAGCTGCTGAGAAGGCCGAGCTGAGTGCTCACACCTGTCCCCTTCTCCAGAAGAGCGTCGTCAGCTGCTGAGAGGCACCTTATCAGGAAGCTGTGCCCACCCTGCACCGGTTCACAGCCAATGACTAACAGGGCGTTAGGAGTCCAGCCCCTTCGCTCTAAAGAGGGACGACCACAGTGTGGGTTCTTGCCCCAGAGCCCTCCTACTGAGGCTCAGGCTGGGCTTAAACGGAGATCCCTGCCGGTGTTTGGCTCCTTCTCCTCCCCTAGTCTCGTGTCCTCACAGATTTATTCATGAAGAGCATCCCTCGATAAATTACATGTCCCAACTTCCTGTCTCAAGACTCTGCTTTTAGGCTCCCAACTTAAGACAACTGGTTCCAAGAGCGGAGTGGTTCCAGGAAGCACACTCGAAGGATGCTCCCCGAGGAGGGAGGTGGATCTCTCAGCAGCCGGCTGGCAGTGAGGACCCCAACACTGGTGGGGAAGTACTGGTAGTCCCTCAAATGGGGTAGCAGTGCCACTGCTAAGACTCCCTCGTGGTGACTGGGTTGGGACACGGGGTGGGAGGCAGTGGCTCAGGCAGCACGTGTGGTGTTGGAGAGGTTATGGGGGAAATAATGAGAACAGTGGAACGGTGTGGTTTTGCGGAGGGCCGCCAAGGTTTTTTGTTTTATGTTCTTACTTATTTTTGAAGGAGAGAGAGAGCAGGAGCGGGGAAGGAGCAGAGAGAGAGGGAGACGCAGAATTCGAAGCAGGCTCCAGGCTCTGAGCTGTCAGCACAGGGCCCGATGAAGGGCTCGAACTCACGAGCTGTGAGATCATGACCTGACCCGAAGTTGGACGCTCAACTGACTGAGCCACCCAGGTGCGCCCCCTGCCCCCCCAGCCAAGGTTTTGAAAAGAGAGAAGGACAGGCTCAGACAATCACCAACTGAGAGCAAAGTGAGAGTCGGAGGGCCTCCTTGGCAACATGTAAGCAGGCCCTCACCTGCTGCAGCTGGAGGGCTTCTAGAGCGAAGATCAGGCACGGGACTTAACTCCAAGAGTGGCAGATCTTGAGAAAGTTGAGCTCAAGAGGGTAAAGCTACGTACGTCCTCTCCTGCCAGGCCCTGCTAAGGAAGATGTGCGACTCTGAGACGTGGCGGAGGGTCATCTGGGGGAGATTTACATGAGCACCTTCAATCTCCAGATTCCTGTGGACCCTCTGGGCCAGCTGAAGTGCCCCCACCTCCTTGCTGGCATAAAGACCTCCCCAGGCTGTTTCAAGATTACACAGAAGTCCAAACAAGGCAGGCACCTTATGTTAACTCTTGCTCTCTGTCATTAACATAGTCCCAAAGGACCTAGACCATATGGACATTGCCCAGGACAACACCGTGGTCCACTAGACTAGGGGGACAGCATGCTAATCTGACACAACAAGCAAGAAGTGGCAAGTGGATGTCTTGATAAGACACCTAGGCTTCAGACGACAGAAAGTTTCAGGGGACCGCCCATCTGGGAAGGTAGGGGTCAAGTGGTCTGAAACATGACAAGACACTGCCTTCAAGTAAGAGACAAGATTTGCACCTTCCACCTCCCACCAGTAAGAAGCGCGATGCTGGGTAGGCCTCCTCCAGGCTTAGAGGCTATATATTCCACACTTGAGAAAACTACTTTGACCCATTTACTGGTTTGTGGGAGGTTGAGCGTTCTGAGTGGGGACCACAAGAAAGGGCCCCGCTGCAGTTCAAGCCGCCTGCCGCTTCTGCCATACCATCTGGCAGACCCCCTGGCCCCGGAAGTATCTGGGGTAGAAAGGGATGGCGTGTGACATCTCGGGCAAGCCTCAATAGGAGGGCTCCTCAGCACAGATCCCTAGGGTTCTGGAACAAGGTCATGCCATTTGCAGCAGAGAACTACACGGCATTCGAAAAACACGGGAGGAAAAAACCCAAATAGTTCCTGGCATGCTACTGGGCTCTGGTAGAGACAGTATCTGAGCATGGGACGTCAAGTGCTCATGTGCCCAGAACTGTGCTTCCTAAGTGGCGTTGCCATAACCACCCAGTTATGAGGCTGGGTGGGCCCAGCAGCAGTGCGTTGTAAGGCCCCAGTGTTACATTACAGATCAGGCTTGGCCAGGTCCGGCGGGCACAAGCACGCTGCATGAACAGGTGCCCCGGGCCTCTGCGTCCTCTACGGCTGTGACATCAACACCTCTCCCTCCGTTCCTACGTACGGCCTCGCTGGGAGGTCCCCATGAGCAGCTTGGTTCATGGGTGACTCAGTCAGCCTCTCACCTTGGCCGCTTCAGTGTTTATGCAACGGGCTCATGAACACAGCAGCTATGATGGCAGAGACGGGAGTTGTGCACAAGTCCAACAGCGTGGACTCCCTCCCACCATGGCTGTTCTAGCTGCTGCTGTTGTTGAATGCGTGACTGGACAGCCACACGGACCCACACCCAGCACCTGATGTGGTTCCATCCCCTGTGAAGACCAGCTAGCGCAATGATGGCCACTCGATTGTATCAGACCCCTTCCACCCTGGTAGTTCATTCTGACTGAGATGGACAAGTATGCCGGCGGGTATGTCTTTTGGATCGCACCGCTGTCCCAGGGCTCACAAGTGTCTGGTCCACTAAAGCGGGACACCGCCCAACAGCGTGTCAAACCAAGAGACTCACTTTATGGCAAGGGAGGTGCAGCAGTGGGCGTGCGACCATGGACCCCACGTGGTCCTACACTAATACGCCACCCCATCCAGAAGCCGCCAGCCAGCCAGAGTGGTAAGAGGGTCTCATAAAGAAGCTGAGGCACCAGCTCGGAGAGGACATCCTACGAAGACTGGAGCTCTCCCCCGGGATGCGACTGACTCCTTAAGCCAATGGCCATTATAGGGCACTACGTCCCTAAGAGTAAGCGGGGCACAGCACCTGCTTACTGTAGGAGTGGCCCCATTCAACATCACTCTCAGAGACTCCCTTGGGAGTAGGGATGCCCACTTGGGAGAACTTCTGCTCCCATAGCCTGAAACTACAGGCTCAGGGGGTCGAAAGGTCCTGGCTCCCAGAAGGTGACCTTTCCACCAGGGTTCACATAGTAAGCGTTACAATGGCTGCTGCCTGGTCCCTTGGGCACTTTGAGTCAACAGACCAGCAGGCCTAGAAAAGGCTTACCGATACTGGCAGGGATGACTGACCCTGATCATCATGAGGAGACAGGTCTGCTACTATATAATGAGGCAAAAAGGGATATACTTACTTACGTAATCCTCTTTTAACCACAGACGATTTTTTGAAAATACGTTAATATATTTTTAGCACATTTTGTCAGCTGTAATTATAGAGCCAAGTTATACTCTGGTAAGGTAAGTTTGAAAATCCAGTCCTTGACTCTGCTACCTACAGTAATTACCCCAAAGAGACTCTAAAATGAGAATCCATCCCTCAGGGCAGTTTGTTTTCTGGGGGGGGAAAGGCTGTCCAAATGTTTCGTTTTTAAAGCAGCTCACCCTTTCAGAGCAATGTTATTCCTTTTTCAAGCACAGAGGAGAACATTTATGTGGTACAAGAGGAAGTCAGAGAAATCAGCCCCAATGTAGCAACTTTCAGAATACAATTATTTAACAGTTATTATTTATTTATCATTTTTAAAATTTAGACTATCTATTTTGGTGTAACTGGAAGATTTGAGTATAAAATCTAACCTATGGATGATAAAAGGCTTAGCCAAGAGGAGATGACCATAAAACTAGGTAAGTCAAGGCAGGACTCCAGGAAAAAGGAGGAACTTACTCCACGCAGAGGGCACGCATTTAGTTCATGGCAGAACAGCAACAAGATGTCCCCTCTGACCCGTGTGTCTACAAACTGAGTCTGTGCTGGCACTCCTCCCTGCCTCGAGCACAGCCTTGAAAATCCTGAGAGTCTAACGTGATCATTTTGTCAGTCTGACAACCAACTCTGGCCTCTGCCTCTAAGACAGCTACTCTAATACCCACAAATGAATGCCTGTTTCGTCTCTAATAAAAATCAAAGCCCCTCAGATCCGAGGAGTTTCCGGGGAGACACTGGAAGCTATGTCAGCATTAGACTTTAACAGTGTAAAAAGTAACAAAAGCTGTTACAGTTACAGCTAGGATTCTCCCTTTGTCTTAAAATTTAAAAAAAAATTTTAAGAACTTAACTACAATTAGAATGTCATTACTACAGGCGCGCCTGGGTGGCTCCATTGGTTAAGCGTCTGACTTCGGCTCAGATCATGATCTCAGTTTGTGAGTTCTAGCCCTATGGAGCTCTGTGCTGAGAGCTCGGGGCCTGCAGCCTGCTTGGGATTCTGTGTCTCCCTCTCTCTCTGCCCCTCCCCCACTCACACTCTGTCTCTCTGTCTCTTTGTCTCAAAAATAAATGAACATTAAAAAAAAATTTAAAAATATCATTACTACATCTGCTTTTTCTGGAATTACCTTTAGTTAGTAACTCAGGAATTGAGTGATTTCTCATCGCTTTCCACTCAAAACACCCACTGACACAAGGAGCATTATTCTTTTTTTTTTTTTTTTAATGTTTGTTTTAGAGAGAAGGGGGCGCCTGGGTGGCCCACTGGGTTGAGCGTCCGACTTCAGCTCAGGTCATGATCTCACAGTTCGTGTGTTCGAGCCCCGCGTCGGGCTCTGTGCTGACAGCTCAGAACCTGGAGTCTGCTTCGCATTCTGTGTCTCCCTCTCTCTCTGCCCCTCCTCCCCCACTCATGCTCTGTCTCTGTCTCAAAAACAAATGGATATTAAAAAAAATTTTTTTAATGTAAATTAGAGTGCGTGCACGAGGGGGAGAAGGGCAGACAGAGGGGGACAGAGGATCTGAAGCAGGCTCTGCACTGACAGCAGACAGCCTGATGTGGGGCTCAAACTCACGAAGCGTGAGATCATGGCCTGAGCCAAAGGCAGACACTCAACTGAGCCGTCCAGATGCCCCACAAAGAGCACTATTCTCCTACTGAAAAAAAAAAAAAAAAAAAAAAAAGAAATCCTTTAGTCAGAACAAGAACGAGTCAATAATACTAAAGGCACATAGTTAAGAAAGTTATGACAAGGAAGCACTTTTGTGCATCCTACCAATGATTCGATCAAATCCAGTGTTTCTAATTATCAGTAGTATTCAGGCTAGGCCTTGGCATTTGAAAGGGCAAATTTCCAGCCCTTACTTAACCCCTTCTGGCCTTTCCTCTCTCTGAAATAAAGTATGATTGTGGGAGGGAAAATCTCCTGTTTCGCTATACGTGACAGAGGATAGTGGGCAGTACAATTATTTCCTTTTTATTCCTTGTAAATTTCAGTCCTAAATATAGAGTGAATCAGCACTGACAGAAGTAAATATGTGAACTTTAATGAAAAGACTAGTAAAAAGGAAAGAACACAAAAAATGATACAAATTCAAACCAAGTAAAGTCATCGAATCTACATATGGTTTGGAAGGGAATGAAGCAGAATGAAAATAGCTGAAGTTGTCAATGAAAAGGATTGTTCTTTTTCTGTCTAGCTCTTTGTGCAAAAAAAAAAAATTTTTTTTTTAAAGGCCTAAGCTACAAAATTCCCTAAGTACAGAAAGTATCCAAAAGCTCTGAAGAAGGGTCAAGAAAATATTTTTAGAATTTCATGTTGATACTTTTTTTTTAGAAACAATGAGAAAAGTCTGGAGGCTCATTTGAAATTACAAGACAATAGAAGGGGGAAAATGTGCTTTTAAAGTGTAGATAGTCCTTTTCTATACTAATAGTTTCTTAGGTACTCTGAATGTTTAACTGTAACACGAAAGGCCAATCATGTCTCTCAATGACTGCAGTCTGAAAAGTAACTTTGGGCTAGAAGAGGTAGGCTGGGAGAGTTTATCCCTAAAGAATGAAAACTCTATTTTCTCTGGCAGCTTCATCTAGATTCTTCGTTGGCACAAAAGCTGGAAATTCTTGAAATGGTGGATAGCTCAATATTTTGTTACACTTTGCTCCAGTAAGAGAAAAAAAAGTTTTCCTTCAATTTACATAGCTTTATGAAATATAAAACTATTTTGATAGCTTTGTCAGCATTTCTAAATTCTAACCAAACGTCTTCTAACATAATAAAAAATACCTTCTGGACCCCAGCACTCTTCTTGGAATTACCCTTAGCATTCCAATCACCCAAGTTAGCTAACAAAAGTTTTGAAAGCAAGATTTACTTGCCATCAACCCTCCCACGACCGGGCCTACAGGCTACAGTTATTTCTGCTCCATCAGTGAAGAAGTGAACCCTGTGGATGGAGAGCCTTGGCCAGTCCCCAACACCATCCCACCCTGTGTGCAGAATGGGGAAGCCAGGAGGTCAGAGTTCATCCTACAACTTCTGGTGGAAACAGGAAGAAGAGGAGGCCACGTTTTCCCACTGTGACTGCTCCTGTAAGGGTAGTAGGCCCGAAGCTGGAACTGCTTATCACACGGAGGGAGCCTGCCTGAGACTGAAGCCGAAACAGAGGGAAGCACTGTTGAGAGGTGGAGAAAACTTGAGTTTAGGAGACTTGATCCACCTGAGTCTGAAGCCAGTGTCACTGGTAGGTTTTCTGGCTCCAAAGGCCAATGGGTCTGCAACTCCACCCCTGCCAATTTTTCTTTGAATCAATTTGAACTGATCTTGCCCCTTGAATGGAAAGAGCCCTATATTTGTTGAGATGCTTTTAGCTGCAAGTAAAAGAACACCTGCTTAAAAATGGCTTCAACAACACATGTTTCTTATTTCATACAACAGGCAGCCCCAGGGCTATCAATTCAACAAAACAATAATGCAATCGAGAATCTGGGTTTCTCATCTGTCTCCTTGGCGATCCTTCGCATTCTGGCTTTTGTCTTTGAGCCACAGTGATGGCAAGATGGCTCCCAATGCTCCAGGCATCAGATCGTCACACAACTGAATCAAAGGTACGGGAAACTTCTCATCAGAGAGGATAAGGCACACTCCACCCCCACACTCTGCCCCGTGGTCTCACTGGCCAGGATGGGGTTTCACACTGCCTTGCTGCCTTCACCTCATTCAACCAATCAACGGCAAAGGAGAGTGGAATTATCACGATGGCAAAGAGCAGTCTTGACTTGGAGGGGCACGCCTTCCTTGAGTGCACTGTGGCAAGATACCTGATCAAAATTAGGGTTCTATTTTCAAGGAAGAAGGGGCAATGGCCCTTGGGTAGGCAACCGACAGTGTCTGCTATAACTCCTAGTACAAGCACTGGTGTTCACTGACCTACAGTTACCCAAACATTCAAAGAGTGAAGAACATGACATTCCAAACCAAATGATAAGAACCATCATTTCCATGGCACAATAACTAAACACACATCAGCTATAGTTCTTATTCTAAGAAACTATGAAAGCTGACTGCAAAACTGTACATTCCTTGGAGTGGTGTTTTAAGTCTTTACTGAATGTCCCAGAATAGGTGTTAGTTGTGTAGGCTATTTTCAGTGTCCTGATAGCAGAAAAGGGATGATCATACATTCTTAGACCTTGAAGGCTTTCTATCTCGTTAGCTAAGGCTGTTAGAATCTGCCGGGATGTGCAGCTCAAGAGCCTGCTAAACAGAGAATAGGAACTCTAAGTAAAATTGTTTTCCAACTCTTGACTGAAGATCAGTACTATCCAGTGGTGTTTCTTCCTTAAGATATGGCATCACTGGGGGGTTACAAGGCTCACATGAGGTGGCAATGCAAAAGCTCATAGGTGAGAACTAGGCACCACTTAGAGGAGTAATGTGAAGCCCAGGGAAAACACAGGAGGGGCTGAACCAGCTTAGTAGGAATGCAGACGATGACAGGGGACGGGGAATCAAAGTCTGAACATTCATTTCCAAAGTTAAGCTAAACCATCAATGTATTATAAAAATATTACTCAACCAAACCTGTGAGGCAAAGAAAATTAACTTACAGAGAGCATCGGTGGTGATGAGGGAAAATTAAATCTCATGAGTAGGCAAGTGGAAAAAACAACACAATATCATAAACTGATAAATGCCTTAGCGGGTCTCAGTGAAACCTTATTTACCATGCCTTAAGCACCCCCAAACACATTTTTGTCTTGATTTTAATCCTTACTGAGAAGGAAGGTCCCTGCTTCTTCCTTCATTAACCATTTCAATTAACTTTCATGTGAGCTCACATCTATTATTACACTGATTCATTCCCTCTAAATAGGAGCTGATTACCTTTTTTTTTTTTCCTTTTTTAATTTTACTGAAGTATAGTTGACACACAGAGGCTAGTTATCTTAACAATTTATTGCCACAGGAAACAAGAAAGACATGCAAGTGAGGTAGAATGGAATACTCCTGAACACCTTAGATCTCATTCTGACATTAGAGTGAGCCATTTCTCCTTCTTAGACCATGAAGTGAGAGTTCCTTTTGGCTGTAAAATTCAGTGACCCTATGAATTAAGTGTCCATTACTTGCCTTAGTAGACTTGGGTGTCTGCATAACCTAGTAACAGAGGTCAGTGTGCCCCGAGGGTAGTTCTAGAAGCAGAACGGGGGGGACGGGGGGGATGGGGGGGGGAGGGGGGGGGGGCTTCTATGTGACCTTTAGGAGGTCATCACTCCTGAGTCACGGTGTCCTCATCTGTAAAATGGGATCATAACACCCTCGTGGCAGGTTGCAGTGAGGATTAAATGAAATTGGGCATGTACCACATCTCATGCTGTTTCTGGCACTAGGAAGGCACTCAAAAAATGGTATTATTACTGCTTTTATTATAGGATCACTGACAAGCACTTACCTAAAGAAACAACAGCAACACTCTCTGGCAAGAAATGTAATCTGTATCGGATCAGTAAATGCACCAATATGATGCAGATAGCTGTGGGAAAAAATAAGACACTGTTAAAACAGCACAATTTCAAATAATAAACACCAAGTTCAAAGCAATGGTTACTTCTGGGGGGGGGGTGCTGCTGCTAAGGAAAATGGACAGCGGACAATGACATGGGAAACTTCAGTTCTTTTTCCAATCTCTTATTTCTTAACCTGGAAGGAGATTCACTGTTTTGTAACATTGTCTCCAGATTTTTTATATGCCTGAACTAGTTTATTTTCCAGTGGTTGCTCAAAGAGCAACAGACATCTAATCTTTTCCCCTAACTGCATAAACCTTATACAATCATGTATTCAAATCTCTAATTCTGAGAAATGGTCTTCAACTTTTTGGAAGTAATCACCTGGAAAATCTGAAATGGGAGGAGGAAGTCAGGGAAATCAATCCCTTTAATCAAATATAACTGCAACAGAATATGTTGCCACAAAGTGTTTTGCCACCATGGGATTGGTTTTCTTTTCACAGAGAATGAAGTGAGAGTATAGTCCACAGAGAACTAAGTCAAAACTGTGGTCTGGTGGGGAGAACATCCGAGACCTAAAGATGGGGTGCCTGCTCCTCAGCTAGGTACTGGGGCTCCCACTAGTTGAGGGCTCCCCATGGCCAGACACTGCACTGAGTACTTCTCAAACACAGTCTCATTTAGCCCCCACACCCCTCTTAATGAGCTATTATTACCATAATCTCCTTTGATTATAGGCACAAAAACAGGCTTCAAGAGGTCATGTCACTATAGGTGCTGCAGGGTTGAGCCCGATTCCAACCCTGTGCCTTTATGTTTTTGTTTTTAAGTTTTATTTACTTATTTTGAGAGAGAGAGAGGGTGCAACTGCAGAGGCCCATGCAGGCCTCAAACTCAAGAAACTGTGAGATCATGACCTGAATCGAAATCAAGAGTCGGAGACTTAACTGACCGAGCCCCCCCAGGCCCCCCAACCCTGTGCCTTTAGCCATAGGCATCCACCACCTCCCTTCCGCCTGTCTTCATTCCTCAGTCACCAAAACAGGAGTCATGTTTAATTTTGCTCACAAGTGGGGCGGTCACGAAAAGAAACAAAAGAACGTAAAACTGAAAGAGATAAGTATCTCTGGACCCTCCCCCCCATAAGAGTGTATTTTCACATAAATAATTCCTAAATGTAATTTCATGGCCCAAATGCAAGTGTGCGTATCTCTTTCTTTTATTATGCACCTAGGTGGGATAGCATCTCATCAATCACAGGACTATCTTAACAGTACTAAGTATAACTGTTGCCTTTTTTGTAAAAGGAAATGTTTAAACAATCCGCATAGTGGTTAAATGGCCACCCTCAGAGCCTGCACTGACAGACCAGATATTGTTAGGCCCACCAAAAAGCACCAGGTGGCCAGAAAAAGGAAACAGTTGTAAATATAGAAATTTTGTCCTTCTTGCATTCTGTGCTTTCAACTATCAATCTGTGGTGTTACTTTATTATAAATATTTAACCTAGTTAGAAAACTCCTACATTAAATACCAAGAGCAAGAAAAATGTTCTAATGCGTAAGCACGACATGTGACTAGTGAGCAGGCCTACTGTCTAAAAAGGCAGGTACATAAGTGGGCTGAATATAGATCTAGGGAGTTCACTCAGTTTCTGATCTTTCTTTGCACCAAGCTAGATGAAAAAATTAATTGAAAAAGTTTATTCTCGGGGTGCCTGGGTGGCTCAGTGGGTTAAGCCTCCTGACTTTGGCTCGGGTCATGATCTCATGGTTCGTGAGTTTGAGTCCTGTGTTGGGCTCTCTGCCATCAGCACGGAGCCTGCTTCAGATCCTCTGTCCACCCTCCTCTGGCCCTGCCCTACGCACTCTTGCTCTCTTTCAAAAATAAATAAACGTAAACTTTAAAAAAAAAAACTTCAAAGTTTAGGGGCACCTGAGTGGCTCAGTCGGTTAAGCGTCCGACTTCGGCTCAGGTCATGATCTCGCAGTTTGTGTTTGAGCCCCGTGTCAGGCTCTGTGCTGACAGCTCAGAGCCTGGAGCCTGCTTTAGGTTCTGTTTCTCTCTCTATGCCCCTCCCTTGCTCACGCTCTGTCTGTCTCTCACAAAAATAAACATTAAAAAATTAAAAAAAAAAAACTTCAAAGTTTAAAAATAAATAGTTTATTCTTGTAAATCAAACAACAATTTGCCCCTTTAAGACAAAGGGGAAAACCATCTATCAACAGAGAGTGCTAAGTAGGAGGTTCAGCAATGCCAGGGAATGGTCTTCAACCGTTTAAAAGAATGACGTCTGAAAAGATGGCCCAAAGAATGGATGAAAATATTTGTAAATCATTAATCTGATACAGGTCTAGCAACCAGAATACATATGAACTCTTACAACTCAATAACAAAAAGACAAACAATGGAATTTGAAAATGGACAAAGAACCAGAATAGACATCCCTCCAAACAAACAAATGGCCAAGTAGCACATGAAAAGATGCTCAACCTCATTTGTCCCTGGAGAAATGCAAATCAAGACCACAAGATGCAACTTCACACCGACCAATGAGTAAGAGATGGTGATAATTAAAAAATAAAACAAAACACAATGGAAAATAACAAGTGTTGGCAAGGACGCGGAGACACCGGAACTCTAGGCCATTGCTGGTGGGAACGAAACATGGTACGGCCTCTGTGCAAAGTATGAGTTCCTGAGAAAGTTACACATAGAGCAACCACCAGCAGCTCCACTCCTGTATGTACGTATGTCTCAAAGAGAAATAAAAACATACATCTACGCAAAAACCTATACACAAATGTCGACAGCAGCCCTATTCACAATAGCCAAAACACAGAAACAATCCAAATGTCTGTCAACTGGTGAATAAACATAATGTGGAATATCTATAAAGGGAATTATTATTCAGCCATAAAAATGAATGTACTTCTAACACATGCTATGACACGGATGAACCTCGAAGACATGATGCTAAGTGAAAGAAGCCAGACATAAAAGACCCCGTATAGGGGGCGCCTGGGTGGCACAGTCGGTTAAGCGTCCGACTTCAGCCAGGTCACGATCTCGCGGTCCGTGAGTTCGAGCCCCGCGTCGGGCTCTGGGCTGATGGCTCGGACCCTGGAGCCTGTTTCCGATTCTGTGTCTCCCTCTCTCTCTGCCCCTCCCCCGTTCATGCTCTGTCTCTCTCTGTCCCAAAAATAAACAAAAAACGTTGAAAAAAAAAATTAAAAAAAAAAAAAAAAAGACCACATGTTGCATGATTCTAGTTGTGTCTGAAATATTCTGAGTAGGCAAATTCCTAGGGATAGAATGCAAAATAGTGTTTAGTAAAGACCCGGGGTAGGGGAAGATGGGGAGTGACGGCTTTCGATGGACACTGAGTTTCCTTTTGGGGTGATGAAAATGTTCTGAAACTAGATAATGCTGATCGTTGCATCGGCATCGTGAGAGTCCTAGATGATACCGAATCGTACACTTTAGATAAAATGGTATATATTTTATGTTTACTTTAACACACATTCTTCAAAAAAAAGCAGATATAAAAAAATAGAACATAAAAGGATCTCCAAGGCATCTGTGAGATGAAAAAGCAAGTTACTGAATCCTGTTTGTATTAAAACAAACAAAATCCAAGCTCTATGTGCCTTTACAAATGAATGTGCATATGAATGGATATATGTAGATACACACACAAGTACACGTTTTCAAGTAACCTTGGAAAAAACAGAGCAAGAGGCAAAGGTTTCTGTGAGGTATGGAGGGTAGGTACACCGCAAGTTAATGTTTCTAAACATTCATGCCTGAAGTAATCATTATGGAAAGTTCATCAAAACAGGCGTATCAATTTTAGTAACTCCATTCAGTTTAATGGAGTTAAATAAAATGCATGTGCATAATGGAGTTATATAAAATGTATGTGCCTTGGGGCGCCTGGGTGGCTCGGTCGGTTACGCGTCCGACTTCGGCTCAGGTCATGATCTCACGGTCCGTGAGTTCGAGCCCTGCGTGGGGCTCTGGGCTGATGGCTCGGAGCCTGGAGCCTGTTTCCGATTCTGTGTCTCCCTCTCTCTCTGCCCCTCCCCCGTTCATGCTCTGTCTCTCTCTGTCTCAAAAATAAATAAACGTTAAAAAAAATTTAAAAAAATAAAAAAAATAAAAAAGTAAATAAATAAAATGTATGTGCCAAATGATGCTAATTGTTAACTCTAGTAGGTCAATAAAAATGACTCACCATTGTTTCTGCAGAGTCCAAGATCAGCAAGGGTTAAATGTAAGTCAACTGATTTCAAGCTTCTTTTTTTTTTTATATTTTTTTTTCAACGTTTATTTTATTTTTGGGACAGAGAGAGACAGAGCATGAACGGGGGAGGGACAGAGAGAGAGGGAGACACAGAATCGGAAACCGACTCCAGGCTCCGAGCCATCAGCCCAGAGCCCGACGCGGGGCTCGAACTCACGAACCGTGAGATCGTGACCTGGCTGAAGTCGGACGCTTAACCGACTGCGCCACCCAGGCGCCCCTGATTTCAAGCTTCTAAAGTCAAAAGTAACTAGAGTTTTGGCATCCTTTCTCAAAAAAGGGGAACACACTGTAATCCTTTGACAAGCTTAAAGGACATAAAAGTTACAATTTCATTTGACTTGACTAAAACAGTAAGCAAAAGTGGTTAAATGTGTTCCAGGTTAGGAGTTCCTGAAGTCTAGAATAAATCACGGACCCCAATTTCCCTCAATTCACTACAGTTCATGTACTCAGTGAGTTAGCAAGATACCTATTTAAAAAAATTTTTTTTCTTTTAATCTTCATTTATTTTTGAGAGAGAGAGGGAGACAAGAATGCAAGCAGGGGAGGGGCAGAGAGAGAGAGAGAGACACAGAATCTGAAGCAGGCTCTAGGCTCTGAGCTGCCAGCACAGAGTCCGACGCGGGGCTCGAACTCACGGACTGTGAGATCATGACCTGAGTTGAAGTTTGAGGCTTAACTCACTGAGCCACCCAGGCGCCCCAGCAAAATACCTATGAACTCCAATTTTTTATCAGATTTATATGTTTGGACATCTAATCAGGAATCAATATACAAGATACATATTTTGTTGATAATATACAAGAGAAAAAATGTCTTCAAATTTATTTAAAAAGAAAGCATTCCACTCTGCTAATGCGTGCTGACCTATCCATAAAAAATGGAGACATCAATTCCTAGACTGCCAACGGTCTGATTAGGTGAAAACAAAACGCACCTGACCCTAGTGTGACTGTGAAGTCCAGGTTTACCATCTGTTTGAAAAGATATCCAAGTGAAATACACGACACTAGTAAACAGTTTAGACCTTTCTGGCCCCAAAGATGTGTTACCGCTGTGCTGGGTTTGGCCGGGATTAAAAGCACTATAACCACCTGCTTTGTGGTCTCAGGCACAAACCAACCTTAAACGCTCCACACCCTGAAAATTACTTTGAAAGTCTGACTTATTCTTTTTATCTTCCCATGAAAAAAGGAGACTACAAACCAAAGTTTTCTTCCGGGTCTCTGCCTTTTATGTTCTCTGCCATTATGAAGCGGACAACAATGTAAAGAGACTAGGAATACTCGTCCTTCAAGATTATGGATTCAAGTACTAAAGATTTCTTGACCAAGAACTGTTTTTCTTTACATTCAACTACCATCACAGAGTAAAAAGGAGAAACAAGAGTCCTTGATTGCTGAAGTCATCCCCTAGAAACAGAAACAAAATTCAACTACATTCACAAGGTAAAAAATTATCTGGGCATATCAAGTCCATACGGGACGATGAACGCCGGTGGTTTGTGTACTTTTTCTGTATTCTATTTAAAAGGTTTTTCAGGACACCTGGGTGGCTCAGTCAGTCGACTCTGATCTCGTGTCCGTGGGTTCAAGCCCTGAGCTGGACTCTGTGCTGACAGCTCAGAGCCTGGAGCCCGCTTCAGATTCTGTGTCTCCCTCTGTCTCTGCCCCTCCCCTGCTCGTACTCTGTCTCTCTCTTTCTCTCAAAAATAAACATAAAAAAATTTATTTTTTTAAGTTTTTTTGGAA
This sequence comes from Panthera leo, assembly GCF_018350215.1. NCBI lineage: Eukaryota > Metazoa > Chordata > Mammalia > Carnivora > Felidae > Panthera > Panthera leo. The sequence goes on from NC_056681.1 coordinate 11,921,115, forward strand.
TCTATGAGAGATAAGGCTGAAACCTCAGGCTGAAAACCTGAGATTTTATTTATTTTTTTAAAGATTTTCTTTTTAAGTAATTTCTACACCCAACGTGGGGCTTGAACTCATGACCCTGAGATCAAGAGTTGAATGCTCTTCTGACTGAGCCAGCCAGGCACCTCGAGTCCTGGGATTTCAAACAAAATTATTATATTAAAACTATTTGACCATTAACCAGAAAATATAAATATGCCAACTTCACTCTTCAAAATAGAGTGTGGATTTGGGTCAAATTCAAAGCTATTTCTTCCTTAGTCAGCTAGTCCAAGGTGGCTATGTAGTTTCATCTGTTTGTTTTTTTGTTTTTTGTTTTTGTCTAAAACAGTTCTCTACGGTCTCCAGAAGGCATCTAAACTATCACCTATTACCTAAACTTCTTGACTGATGTCTGGCAACCCAAATTTTAATCTCTAGTCTCCCCAAAACCAGGCAAGTCAATCACTTCATCTCTCTGGACCTAAATTTTCTCACCCGTTACAGGAGGAGGTTGAACAAAATGAGTGAATCTGTTCAAAGAAAAATATTACATAAGTAAATAACAGCACGGGTGGTACACAGATATGGTAAAAGTCACAACCACAGTTAATGGGAAAGTTAAAGGGGAAGGAAAAAAGTGTGCTAGGGCAAGGGTGTCTGATCTTTTACTCAGCGGCAAAACCTTTAATAAAATTTACATGGAAACCTGAGAGCAAAGTGACAAAATGCTGTCTCTGGTCAAAAAGGCAGATGCCCTCCCATTTGACTTACCCCGCCTCCATTATCACCACCATCTACACAAGCATACACACTCACGAGCACAGCCTGAAACCCACTATACTAGAAGATGCTCAAGGTTCTTTCTCGGTCAAAAATCCTTCCTTTCTTCCAAATGATATCTAAGACATTATAGAAAGAGCTCTTCAGAATTGCTAAGCTCGGCGATTTTACGAAGAAAAAGGAGTACCCTGTTATGTTATGAACTGATCATCGTCCCTCAGTGTCTGAAGCGCAAAAACCAAATGGAAGGAAGACTTGACATCAAGTAAATGGTGGCTTAGACAGGGTGGACCTTATGGGCAACACACACAGACACTCAGGATGGCAGACGAGGGTGTCTCCACATTCACCTAGGACGAGGAGGCTGAAGAAAATGGTCATGCCGCTTGACTGTTCCTCCTGCTGAGCCTGCTCCCCCGTTTGCACGGGGAGAATGGGCTTGGCAGGGGTCGGGAGCACCAGTTTCGTAGTGACAACCAAGGTAGTGTGGAGAGTGACATTGAAACCTTCATGAGTTGTATTAGGGAACCTGTTGGACATAAAAAGCAGCAGTATTAGATAAAGGGAAATGGGCCCTGAGAACCAACACGTGCGCACGCACACACACGCAGAAGGGGAATCTGGCAAAGAGGATGATGGATTCACAAGTCTTAGAACCAAACTGAGCCAGAAAGTTCCTGCCTGCCACAGCAGGAGAGTACCAGTGGCTTCAGGTGCTCTGAACCCAGCCGCTTATGGGACAGAAACAAGGGGGGAATTGGGGCCAGCGTGGAAATAAAATGCTGCCTGCTCTTTGGCATTTAATAAGGGATTCAAACGGAGGCACACTGGACTGGCATCACATTCCAAGATCCAACATTATTTACATGGCGCCTTTATTTCTCCAGTTTACATTCTTTTCCTTGAATTATAGCTGCAAGTTGACGAAGCCACCTGAATTTACCCAACTGTTGATCCGGTTGGAACACCTCACCCCACTTGACAAAATCCTTCTCAGATTTCCAAAGGCTCAACGTCCCCTGTAATATGGCATCTGTCCCGTTTCTCAGTGCTCTCCTTGCTCCGGGGTGGGATTGTTAAATAGGGCAATATTCATATAATAGTCATTGCAACTGTGATTATAACAGCTGGTGTTTATTGAGTAATGCTTCATGCCAGAGACTAGGTAACATCACAACCTCTCATTTCATAGGCAAACCATGCCTGAGATGGGGACGATTACTTTCCCTTTTTTACCCATGAATAACTGAAACTCAGAGAGGCTGCATAACGTGGCCAATAGCTCAGTTAGCCAGCGGCAGAATCAAGCTTTGAGACCAAACTTGAAATCACTGGGGCCATACCACCTCTTTTTTGCTTTGCGCTGCTGAGGCCCAGTTCAATGTCTGCAATAGAGCACACACTGGGTAAATAAGCTGCCAAGATGAAATGACCACCCAGCTGAAGAGACGTATCTGAAAAGATGTCAGGTGAGGGAGTCAGATTTCAACCATGGGGGTTCCTTCTTAATTTTGACCTACCCTTCCACATAGGTAGGGCATCTGTAACATGCAATAGATTGTGCCCGGCACGTGCGGAGACAGACTAAAGAGTGGTCCTTCCCCCAGAAGTACCTGGAGGACACTGGACACCTCACACATCTCTATCTCATCTCAGCTAGCCCCTCACTCTTTCTATTCCAGCCATCCTGCCTTTCTTTCTGTCCCTAAAAGACACTAAGCCCTTTCTTGCTTCCAGCCATTTGCACTTGCTTGTTCCCTCTCCTATCCCTCCTTCTTGTCCTTAAAGTTTCAGCTGGCATGTCACGTCTTCCTGCAGGGACGCCCGCCCTAACACTTCCATTTCCTTTTAGAGCACTGAAGTCATCTTGCCTATTGATGGTCTATTCCCACTAAAATGTAAACTACCTGAGGGCGGCTCCTGGTCGGCCTCCTTCACTACTATGTGCCCAGGGCCTGGAATAGAGTAAATGGCCAACAGTTAATGAATGAATGAATCTCGGTGGAGGAGACGGAAGAGAAAAATGACCGTTACAATGGAAGAGGCAGCTGGCTAAGTAGAGGGGTAGGGGACTTGCTGGAGGAGGCGGCGGAGCTCTCCCCAATATTCAGAAGACCGAAAAATGGGAAAGTGAAATCTGGGTTGCGGTTTCGGCCAGACGGCTTTCGAGGCCTGCCCTGGGCTGTCGATTCCCTGCACGAGGATCTGACCTCCAGGAGGCTTAAGGGCCGGGCTGGGCCCAGGCCCATCCCTCCCGCCCTCCTCGCTGGCGCCGGCATGGTTAGTCCTGCCCAACCGGCACAAGGAGCTCCGCCTTTCAGGGCCGGAGGGCGGCCTGAGGCGCTCGCTGTCACACCCGCCGGGGCCCAGCCCTGCCGCCTCCGCCGCCCGGGAAATGCCCACTCACTCCTCTTCCGCCATCTTCTCCCCCATCCTGCGGAGCCTCCAAGACCACCGAGTTCGGAGCCGGGGGCTAGCAGGGACTGCTTTTGCTTCCGGCTTCCGCTGCAGGCGCGGGCTGGCGGACGAGCGGGGGGCGGGGCCTCGGCCGCGCGAGGGCGGCCCTTCTGTCCCTTCGTCTCTGTGGCCTGAAGGTGGGAGGACCGTGCCAGGGCCCTTTTAGGACGCCTGACTGCCCTGCGTCTGGGGACCTTCTGGCCCCATGAAGTTTTGGCCTTTCTTCATCCCAGGGCGGGGACGTTTTGAGGGAAGCTCCTGTGAGGTCGTTGTGACTCACCCTGAGAGCAAGCACTCTCCATCCAGTGTGGAGGACTGCGTTCCGAAAGTTGAGAAGGCAACGTCTAACCGAGGCGGCGCGGAGGGACCCCAGGGGTACACTTCCCCGATCTGAGCCCCAGTTTTCCTCGCTGTAGAGAGAGGACTAGCCACTTGGGCCTCGCAGAATTGTGCAGTATTCTATCTGTAAACAATTACTGAGTTCTGACTGTATGCCTATCATTCAAGTAGGTGATGACGATCTGGTCCTGGATCTTTCATTAATTTGTTCGTGGAGTCGACTGCATGTGCCTAGCGGTGGTCTGTAGGGTTGAGCATATCAGGAAGGAACGAGGCAGGGTTGTAGGGGTAAGAGGGACCCCGTCGGGAGGACTGGTACCCTTGTGTAAGGTCTTTGGATAGGACACCACCTCTGCTGTTGCCACCTCCTTCCAGGTCCAAGACGTCATATCTCATAGCAGCTGTAGTAGCTGCCTAAACCGTAAACTTGTCTCTGGCTCTGCTGTTGTTCCTCGCGGCCTTCTGCACCGCGGGCTCCAGCGATCCTTGGAAAACATTTTTCAGTTATTTATTTAAGCAATCTCTACACCCAACCCCAAGATCAAGAGTTGCCTGCTCCTGGGACTCAGCCAGCCAGACCCTCCCCCCTCCAGTGATCCTTTAAAACTTCAGTCATTTACAATGGAATGTTACTTGGTGATCATGAAGAAAGAAATCTTGCCATTTGCAACAATGCGGATGGAACTAGGGTGTATTGTGCTCAGCAAAATAAGTCAGGGAAAGACAAATACGTGGTTTTACTCGTATGTGGAATTTAAGAAACAAAACAGATGAACACAGGGGAAGGGAAGGAAGAAAGAGAAAAACAGAGGGAGGCACACTGTAAGAGACTCTTAAATACAGAGAACAAACTGGGGGTTGCTGAAGGGCAGGCAGGTGGAGGGATGGGCTAAATGGGTGGTGGACATTAACGAGGGCACTTGCTGGGAGGAGCACTGGGTGTTACACGTGAGTGATGAATCACTGAGTCTACTCCTGAAACCAATACTACACGGTACGCTAACTAACTTGAATTTAAAGACAAGGGGTGCCTAGGTGGCTCAGTTGGTTGAGCGTCCAACTTCTGGTCAGGTCACGATCTCACGGTTTGCGGGTTCGAGCCCCACGTCGGGCTCTGTGCTGACAGCTCAACGCCTGCTTTGGCTTCTGTGTCTCCCTCTCTCTCTTCCCCTCCCTCACTCACACTCTCACTCTCTCAAAAATAAATAAACATAAAAAAAATTTTTAAATAAATTAAAACAAAACAAAACACCTCTAGTCATTGCCCTGCTTAAACTGGAACCTCCACTGGCTTCCAATCTCAGTCAAAGGAAAAAAGACTTAGAAAACTCACAAGACTCAACCCTGCCCCATTTACCCCTCAGAGGTGGATGGACTCACTCCCTCCTGCACATTTTCCACTGTGGTCACAATGGCTTCTGTGTGAACTGGGATCACACCAGGTACTTACTGGTGTGCTTGCTCAGCCCTTTGTCTAGAATACTCCACTTGTGGGTTGTCCCTTGGATCTCACCTTTTCCCAGTTTTAGGCTTTTTGTTTAATGCTTACCTTCCTTATCCTGACTTCGCTGACCACCCTGTTTAAAACCCAAGCCCCCTCTCCTTCCCCGAGTTATTTTTCCCCAAAGCATTTTCCTCCACAAGGATGTAAACTTCCTGAGTGCGGAGGTTTTTGTCTGCTCTGTTGTTTCATCTCCAGAACAGCACCTAGCGTACAGTAGGTGCTCAATAATAAAGGATCATCAAATAAATAAAGGAGTGAAGAAGTTAACTCTAGATGTGTTAGGAAACAGAAGGGTTTCGAGAAGAGGAGTGCTCTGACCTGACTTTTATCGGGACAAGTTTGCTTGCCTGTGGGGAGTTGGGTGGATGACAGGCCTCTGGCCGGCTAGGAGGCTTTTGCACTAACCAGGGTGAGAGTTGATGGTGGTTTGGATCAAGGTGATGTGCTAGAGATGACAGGAAGGATTGGATTCTGGGTACATCTTGAAGGCAGGGTTTGCTGAGGGACTGTGGCGTGTGAAAGAAAGCGAGGAGTCAAGGATGACCTCAAGGTTTCGGTCCTGAAGAACCAGGTAGAGAAGAGAGCTGTCTGGCTTACACCCAAAGTCCCCTGCCACTCCAAAACCTCTTAGGGCTGTTGACAAAGCTGAGAGAATATGCTTAGGACCAGCCAACGTTTATTGAGTTCTTCCTGTAGGTGTGGTGCTCCGCTATTGTTTCCTTAATTCTTTTCTTCTCCTTCTTCTTCTTCTTCTTCTTCTTCTTCTTCTTCTTCTTCTTCTTCTTCTTCTCCTCCTCCTCCTCCTCCTCCTCCTCCCCCTCCCCCTCTCCCTCCCCTTTCCCCCTCCTCCTCCTCTCCTCCTCCTCCTCCTTCTTCTCCTCCTCCTCCTCCTCCTCCTTCTCCTCCTCCTTCTCCTCCTCCTCCTCCTCCCCCTCCCCCTCCCCCTCCCCCTCCTCCCCCTCCTCCCCCTCCCCCTCCCCCTCCTCCCCCTCCTCCTCCTCCCCCTCCTCCCCCTCCTCCCCCTCCCCCTCCTCCCCCTCCTCCCCCTCCCCCTCCTCCCCCTCCTCCCCCTCCTCCCTCTCCCCCCCTCCCCCTCCTCCCCCTCCCCCTCCCCTTCCCCCTCCCCCTCCCCTTTCCCCCTCCTCCTCCTCTTCTTCTTCTTCTTCTTCTCCTTCTCCTTCTTCTTCTTCTCCTTCTCCTTCTCCTTTTTCTCCTCCTCCTCTCCCTCCTCCCCCTCCTCCCCCTCCCCCTTCCCCTCCTCCTCCTCCTCCTCTTCTTCTTCTTCTTCTTCTTCTTCTTCTTCTTCTTCTTCTTCTTCAAGGCATTTCTATAAACTGAAGCACAGAGAAGTTAAGCCACTTACCTAAAGTCACACAGCTGGAACTGTTGAGGCTGGGATTCAGGCGCAGAGTCTGTGGCTTTGCCACCACAGACTTGTTATTGCCACACTGCTCTTCCTTGTTGCCCTCTACTGCCTTAATTTTTCTGGTTCTAAGATGGGGCTAACAGTCTATTTCTCTCCTTTAGCACAGAGCCTGGCAGAGAGGAACTGGCCCATAAAAGATGGAGAGTGGGGTTCTCTCTGAGCCACACTTAGGGCCTGAGAGCTTGAGGCTGTTATTCCTCTTCCAGCCTCAGAAAACCCCACCTGGCTGGAGCCGGGGCCCTGTGACTGGGGGTGGGGAGATCTTTTTGTATTGAGCTGCTAGCTGTGGGCTACTCAGGATGAAAGAGAATTCCTGAATTCTCTGAGGGCTGCCCCATTCTACCTGCTATTCCACCCACTGTCCTTGCCACATCTTGTTATCAGGGCCACTTTGGGATTTTGTGACCGTCCTGGGCCTGCCACCAAGCAGGAGGCCATAAAACATCTGCTCTTAGGCCTGAGGTCAAATCCCAGGCCCTTCTCACCTATTCCTGGGAACTCATCTAAATTTCCTGGTCATTACCCCCAGGAAGGCAAATAAAGCCATTCAACATGCAGTTCCTAGACTCCTGTGCTGTGCCAGGCTTAAAAGGGGCTGGAACAAGGCATGCAGTCCTGGCTCCCTATCCCAACTGAGGACCCACGGCTCTGTGACCCTGGGACACCACTGCACCCTCAGAACCTCAGGGTCCCATCATGGTTTTTGCCAGAGCCCCTCTTGGGAAGGCTCTTATAGAATTAGAGAGAAAGCTCTTGCCTTAGTTCTCTGTTCTTTCTGTCCTCCCTACCCCCCCAAGCTTCCTCTTTCTTGCCATTCTGGTCTCAGCTTAAAGATCACTTCCTCAGGGAGGACTTCCCTGACCACTCCGTCTAAAGCAGCGGCCAGCAAACTTTTTCTGTCAAGAGCCACACTGTAAATATTTTAGGTTTTGTGGGCATTCAAATCCCTGCTGCTATGAGTCAACTCTGCTGTTGCAGTGGGAAAGAAACCACAGATGATTTAAATATGTGCAGCTTTGTTCCAACAAAACTTTATGGATATCGAAATTTGAATTTCTTGTCATTTTCATAATACTTGTTTTCAACCATTTGAAAACGTGGAAACTATTCTTAGCTCATGAGCCATATGAAAGCAGGTGGCAGGCTGGATTTGCCCCTCCCAGGGTTGCTGACCCCTGATATAAAGTCCTAAACGTCAGTGTTTCTGAGGCACTTATCACTATCAGATATATATATTTTTTTGTCCTTCTTTTTTTCTTCCTGAGTTGATCATCTTGTTTCCTCTCTTAGGATATAAGCTCCCTGGCAGGAGATTGTCTCTCTCTTCTGTCTTTCTTCCATTCCTTACCTCTTCTAACATTTCTTGAACCCTTACCCTGCAACACAAATTTATCGTCTTTGTGTTCTGTAGGTTAGAAGTGTCGTAGGGCTAAGTTCAAGGGGTTGCCAGGGCTGCGTTCCTTCTGGAGGCTGTAGGGGAGAATCTGCTTTTTTGCCTTTTCTAGCTTCTAGAGACTGCTGGCCCATGGCTTGTGGCCCTTTCCACCGTCTTGATTTTTTTTTTTTTTTTTCTCTTGCACAGTTTCTGTTTCCTCTAGTTATTTTTCCCTATTTGTTTTAGTCTCAGTTTTTCAGTCCAACCACTGCTTTGGTCATCTTCTCTGGCTCTGACTCTCCTTCCTTCTTTCCATTGAGCCCTTCTGGATAATCCAGAATGATCTCCCCATCTCAAGGTCAACTGATTAGCCACCCTAATTCCCCCTTGTCATGTAATATAACATACTGCAGAATCTAGGGGTTAGTGCATGAGCATCTTTGGGGGGGGGGACTTTATTCTGCTTACCAGCACCATGGGGAAAACACAATCTGTGTTGACCTTCCCTTCACGTTTATTATTAAGTATTGTCTCACATAGATTTACATATGAGTTGGTATAATTCTTTAATGCCTGTGAACTTGAGTATTTTAATCTGGCCCTGGCCACAGAGCACGTCACAGGTCCTAGAATTACTAGGCAGCAATGAAACGGTTGGGCTTGTAGAATTCAGTGGTGTCGGGTGCACCTTCTGAGAGGGTTTGTGAAAAAATAGAGTCCAGACCTATTACTGACCTACTGGGTCCCAGGTATGGGGCCTGGGACTCTGAATTTCTTTCTGGCTCTCTCCCCTAGCAGACTCTGCTGATGCCTGTTCATAACCTCTTAGAGGCTTCCTCTCAGCACAGCACAAGCCAGCTGTGCCGGGGAGTGAATGCTCCCAGAACAGCCCTCAACCAATGATTGGCACAAACGGAGGATAAATGCCCCCCCGCCCCGTCACCCACTGGGTGAGACAAGTCTGAAACGTGCAGGGTTTTTTGTTTTTTTGTTTTCTAAGTTTATTTATGTATTTATTTTCTTAAGCGTATTTATTGGGACACCTGGGTGTCAGTTAAGTCAGCTAAGAATCTTACTCTTGGGGCACCTGGATGGCTCGGTCAGTTAAGTGTCCGACTTTGGCTCAGGTCATGATCTCACGGTTTGTGGGTTCGAGCCCCACGTCGGGCTCTGTGCTGACAGCTCAGAGCCTGGAGCCTGCTTCGGATTCTGTGTCTCCCTCTCTCTCTTTCCCCTCCCCCACGGGCACTCTGTCTCTGTCTCTCTCAAAAATGAATAAACATTAAAAAATTAAAAAAAAAAAAAGAATCTTGACTCTTGATTTTACCTCAGGACACAATCTCACTGTTCACGAGATCAAGCCTCCTCAGGCTCTGTGCTGACAGCATGGAGCCTGCTTGGGATTCTCTCTCTCTCTCTCTCTCTCTCAAAATAAATAAATAAACTTTAAAAAAATAAAGTTTGTTCATATATTTAAGTAATCTCTACACCCACTGTGGGGCTCGAACTCATGACCCCGAGATCAAGAGTTGCACACTCTTCTGACCGAGGCAGCCCAGGCGCCCCTGAAATGTGTGTTCTAAGCAGAGCTCCCCAGTGGGGTTCAGCGCAAGCTTCGCACAGGGGTGACCTGTTTGACAATACGCCTACATATATATTTCTTTCTTTCTTTTTGGCTGATACAAACATCCAGGATTATTACTTTGTTTGGAAAATCTGCTTTGAGGATATCATGAGTTTTGACCCATGACGCTCTCATTATAGTTTCTTCTTCTTTTCTTTCTTTCTTTTTCTTTTTTTTTTTTTAATGTAAGCTCTCTGCCCTCTCCGTGGGGCTTGAACTTATGACCCCAGGATCATGAGTCACATGCTCTACCGACTGAGCCAGCCAGACGCCCCCATAGTTTCCCCTTTCTTTCTTTCTTCTTTCTTTCTTTCCTTTTCTTTCTCTCTCTCTCTTTCTTTCGTTCTATATTTTTTTAACGTTTATTTATTTTTGAGAGAGAGAGAGAGAGAGCACGAGCGAGGGAGGGGCAGAGAGGGAGGGAGACAGAGGATTCAAAGGGGGCTTTGCGCTGATAGCAGAGAGCCCGATGAGGGGCTCAAACTCACAAACTATGAGATCATGACCTGAGCTGAAGTTGGATGCTTAATCGACTGAGCCACCCGGGCGCCCCAAATTTCATTGTATTTTACCAGGTGGTATAAACTAACATTACTCTGTTTTTATGACTTCACAGAGATTTACTTCCTTGTCTAATTCATGAATAATTTTTTGTAAGGCACAGGGAGAAATAGAAAAGTTAAATTTTTTGTTATTAGAGTTTAAATATTGATGCCCATACAGCAACTCTTATTACTTATATTAAATTCTATATTCATTTTTGGTTTTTAGACCATTGAAAGCATAGGAAATGGAAGAATACCTTGGACAAACATAAGCATTAGCATTCTGCATAATAGAAAATGTCCCAAATAACTTTCTTCCTAATTATATTTTAATCAAAAATACATACCCTGAAAATACAGTTTATAAATGAAACTGAACAAGCTAATACCATGTAGATTCCAGGACTCTGAAATCTAGCAATTTAAGAATTTTCATGCTCTCCCCACAGATTTTATACATAGACTATATAATACATTCTATAGGGGCACCTGGGTGGCTCAGTAGGTTAAGCATCCAACTTCAGCTCAGGTCATGATCTCGCAGTCCATGAGTTCGAACCCCATGTCGGGCTGTGTGCTGACAGTTCGGAGCCTGGAACCTGCTTCAATTCTGTGTCTCCCTCTCTCTCTGCCCCTCCCCAGCTCACACTCTGTCTCTGTCTCTCTCTCTGTCTCTCAAAAATAAACATTTTAAAAAATTTAAATACATTATATAAAACAATATATAAACTATGTGATATATATTTTATATAATATAGATGAGATTATAGATGAGATATATTATATAAAGATATATAACTATATTTTATTTTATAAAATTTTATTTTGTTTATATTATATAAAATAATATATTATGTTGTGTAAATATAATATAAAAATATATAATTATATGAAGTATATTATATTTTCTTTATATTATATAAAATAATAATATATATTATAATATATCTCATCTATAATCTCACCTATATTATATAAAATATATATTATATAACATATATGTCATTTTAATTAAGATGTAATTGACAGATAACACACCTACATTGACTTCTCTTTCTTGGGTGTCTGAATTCTCCACTCCCATATCTGGGCAAACGAAACTAGGACGCTCCCCTCAACCATTGCTTATGGCGATCACACTAGGTAACTGCTGCTGAAGAAGATCCATTAAAAAACATCCCCTTGTTTACCGTGTGTGTGCAGGCTCCATTCTTGGCATGGGGAATGGAGAGCTGAGTCAGACCTGGGCCTCTAGGGAAGGAGGAATGGGATTGCAGCAGATGAAGAGAGCGCCATTTTAAGATTAGCCCCCTGAGACTTGGGCGAAGAGGGCCAACTAAACATGCTTCTACTCTGTTCCTCCTCTAGGCCCCACTAGGTTGGCAATGAAGGGATTCGTTTTTTAAAAAGCATAAGCTCTTAAAGCCTGGAGAACAGAGAGAGGAGATGACAGAAAGAATATTTTGGGGAAGAGAAAGCAGATGGTTTAAAGGGCTCCACGGAACTGAGAAAATCCAATTCTCAGGCAGCAGAGGGGAAAGCCATGGTCAGCCTGATTTACCACCAGCACCACCACCCGGAAAATTCCTCCAAAACACTCAAGAATTGGTGGCACCAGGTACCATTGAAAGTAAAATTGAAAGGGGAGTGGGAGGGGGGCAGAGGAGAAGAGGGTGTGAAATAAAGGAAATTGGCTAAAAAGAAGCAGATTTTTGCATGCTCTCTGCGCCCCACCCCCCGCCCCGCATTCTAGGTATGTGGGCACCCTTGCTGGCAGAAGACTGAAGGTCTATTCTTTGCAGACAGTAAAACAGAGTGTGTCTGGACTTGTGGACCCCAGCATGCTTTAGGGCAGCGGCACTACAATGAAAGCAGGGGACACTAGTAACCACAAAGTAACCAACCTCAGCAACTTCGTGCGGCTGCCGTAACAAATCACCACCAACTGCAGGGTGTCCTGGAAGCCAGACGTCAGACATCAAAGTGTCAGCATGGCTGTGCTCCTTCCAGAGGCTCTAGAAGAGAGTCCATTCCTCGTGGCTTCCAGTTTTTGGTGGCTGTTGGCACCCCTCGGCTCGTCGCACTGTCTTCTCCTCCACGTTTCTGGCCCCCCCTCTGCCTCTCTCTTATGAGGATGCCTGTGGTGGTGCTTAGGGCCCACCTGGATAATCCAGGATTATCTCCTCATCTCAAGAGCCTTAATTTAGCTGCAGAGATAGGTAACGTTCACAGGGTCCGGGGATTTGATGTGGATACCTTTCTGTGGGCCGTTTTCTGGTCTGCGTGCTGGGCTATGCTCCGCTCGTCTTTCTCTGCATCTGCAGGGCCGGCCCCATTGCTCACATCCAGTGGGGCCCGGCAAATTGGATACGGTGGCCCCACCCACACGACAGAAGAACCAGGCCAGCCAGGCCATTCATTCTGTTCCAGGTAGGAGACTGGGAGAGTCTTCTCCAGAAAATCTGACTAGACTCGGAGGAATCACCTAAAGATGTTTTAACATCGGGGGTCCCCCGCAAAAGCTCCAAGGCAATAGCCCCCTTTCCAACATACACAATAATCAGCCTCTAGGTTCCCTGCACTTAAACATGAGCAGAAAATGAAGACACATCAGACATCAGAGCATGCCCTGTTACGTAAAAAATTGAGACTAAAATAAATAGGGAAAAATAACCAGAGGAAACAGAAACAGTGCAAGAGAAAAAAAATCAAAAAAGCAAAAACAACTTTTCAGAGAGCTACCCTGAAGCAAGAACAAGACGCCATAAAAAAGAAATGTTTTGAGAACAAAGAGGGGCCCTTGGGAATGAAAAGCGTGACAGTAGAAATTTTAAAAATGTAATGAAAGGGCTGGAAGATAAATTTGAGGGTTTCTCCCAGGAAGTAGGACAAAAAGACAAAGACAGAAAATAGGAGAGAAAGGATAAGATGTTTAGGGGACCAGTCTAAAATAATCCCACATCTGAAAAAATAGGCATTTTATCAAGAAAGAAGAGAAAGAGAAGGGGAGGAATCACAGATAAAGCAATTCACAAAAATTCTCCAGAACTAAAAGACATGAGTTTTCAGAGTAGAAGTTTACTGAGTGCCCAGTACGTTGGCTAAAAATAAATGCATAGCAAGGACATCATCATGAAATTTCAAAATACTAAGAACAAACTTCCAGGAGAGAGTGGGGGGAAATGGGTCACATTTAAAGCATTGAGAGCAGTGTAACTTTAGACTTCTCAACCAAAACGTAGAAGCAAGTGGATGATGGAGTAGTACCTTCAAAACTCAGAAGGAAAATGATTTCCATCCTAGAATTCCATACCCAGCCAAGCAATCATCAAGGGAACCAAAAGGATAAACACATTTTCAGACGTGGAAAGGCACAACGTTTCAATTTCCCAACACCCTTTCTCAGGGAGCTACAGAAGGCTATGCTACCAAAAGGTGGGGGGGGGGGGGGATCAGACAAGGAAGACACATGACCCAGGAAACAAAACCGTTACAAGAGAGAAACAGATAGCATTCCCAGAAAATGAAGGGAGATCCAGAATGACAGCTAGGTACCAACAGGTACCAGTCCAGATTCCAACAGGTCTGAAGGCTCCGGAGAGATTTCTTCCACAAGGTCAATGGATAAAATTTCTGAGGCATTAGAAGGTTGAGGGGACACTTGGACCCTGGCAAAGAGTATGGAGTTGAACTGATAACAAATGTTGAGAAAATTAGTTTGGCTTGGGGTGGGAGTAGGGAACAAGACAATGATTAACTCAAGGGAAAATTAAAAAGCTGTGCAGGAAAGCAAAGGACATCTTAGTTTACCGTGGAGCTCAGCTGTGAATGGCATTTACATAGTCACAATTATGTAAATAGTGAATATATTGATCTCACTGAAGTTACCATATAACCGTCTTGAGAGGGCGGTGGGGGGGGGGGTTGGGGTTGGGGGGGGATGGGAAGGGCATGCATATGTGCTGTGGCCAAGTGTGGGGAGGGAAAGAGAGAAGGATCCTCACATCCTATAGTGGGAAAGCAGATTATACCGGAAACTGAAAAAAAAATTAGCAGTGGAAATAGAAACATGTTATTTAGAGCTATGGAATTAAATATCAAAAGGTCCCCTAAAAGTGGTCAAAGTGGTTGTCTTCGGGGAGGGGGAAATGGAAGGGGGGAGCAAAGATTTCTGTTTTTAGAAAATGTGACTCTTTGGGGCGCCTGGGTGGCTCAGTCGGTTAAACATCTGACTCTTAATCTCAGCTCTGGTCATGATCTCACAGTTCACGAGTTTGAGCCCTGCACTGGGCTTTATGCTGATGGCACGGAGCCTGCTTGGGATTCTCTCTCTGCCCCTCTTTCTCTGCCCCTACCCTGCTTAGCCTCTCAAAATAAATAAATAAACTTAAAAATTTTTAAGAAAAGAAAATGTGACTCTTCAATTTATGTGACTATATAATTTTGATACAATCAAAATCTAAAACTGAATAATAAGAAAGGACAGGAATAACATATATTAAAATGTTGTTTTAATAATGGTTGTCTCTGAATTGTGGATCTATTCTCTTGCTTATTTGTTATTTTTTAATAGTTTTGTTCTGCAAATGATAATACAGTGTGAAAAAAAATACGAGAGAAGGAAAGATACTTTTAAAAGGGAGCAAGAAAAAAAGCCATGCCCAGGGGCAGCCTGGAAACTAGTGTTCCCATCTGTCACCAGGTTGCAAAGTAGGGGCAGTTGGAAGGATACAAGGGTGAAGGGGTGAGGGGTGACGGAGGAAGAACGGACAGAGCTTGGTGACTCACAGAATAGCGAGGCGAGGCAGTGTCAAAGACAGAAGTATCAAATAACCGTGGCCTTGACTTCTTGTTTTTAAATAAATGTGACAAGCTGGCATATTGCTAATTTATGAAAGCTGACTGGCAGTTACTGAGCGTTTCCAGTCTCGGGCACAGTGTCAAAGGTCTTTGCTTACATTTTCTGCCTCTACGCTTACTCACCTGCTATTTACTTCACATGGCAGTCCAAGAAGTCCTTTTGAAGCATTTATCAGATCAAGTTACTCTCCTGCTCAAACCATTCCTTGGCTCCTCGTTTTACTGAGAACAAAATCTAAAGTCCTCTTAGTGGCCTGCAGGGCCTGGGTTGGTCTACTTCCCGCCCCTGCAGGAGTCTCTGATCCCCCCTTGTACCTTTTCACAGCACCCAATTCACTGGGCTCCAGCTCCGCTCACCTATCTGCCCCTTGAACACGCCAGACTTGTCCCCACCCCAGGACCTTTGCACATACTGATCCTTCATCTACCTTCTTCCGGATATTTTTATCACTGCCTCCTAGTCATAATTCAGGTCCCATCACCAATGTCACTTCCTCAGAAGAGCCTTCAGCAACCACCCTGACCACTTCCCCAACCGGTTATTATCTCCCTTCCAACATTTTACTCTCGGCCTTGTGGCGCATGTCGAATGCTGTTTCTTTCTCTCTTTTTTGAAAACGTTTTAAAAATTATTATTGAGATAGAATTCACGTAATATAAGCTTCACCATTTAAAAGTATACAATTCAATGGCATTTAGTATATTTATCACGTTGTGCAACCACCAATGTTATCTGATTTCCAAACATTTCCACCACCCCCACAGGAAACCTTGTGCCTGATTCTCTCTCCTCCATCCCGTGGCGAGCAGTAATCCACTTTCTGTCGCTATGGATTTGCCTGTCTGAACATTTCATAGAAATGGAATCACGCATGTGACATTTTGTGCCTGTCTTCTTTCACTTAGCATAATATTCTGTTTCTTTTTAAAAACTTACCTCCTTATTTATCCCCATTAAACTCTCAGGAGCTTCAATATCTAGACTAGCGCCCAGCACAAGTCATTAAACACGGATTACACATCTCTTGGATTAGAAATACTGGTTGTGGCAACACCCACCCAGTTTTCTTACCTCATTTGAAGACCAAAAGGGAAATTCCTCTCTCTTTCCTAATAGTGAAATATTAGAAAGTCCCAATTATCCATTAATAGAAGAATAAGTGGAAATACTGAAAACGGTGACTCATATCATCATCAGGAAGGACGTCGGAAGAAGCCTGCCCTCTGCCTTGACAACCTAATGTAGTAGTTAAGGTCACAGGCCTTGAAGCTATAGACACCCGTGTCTAAACCCCAGCTTGGCCACCTACGGCTGTGTGAGCTTGGCTAAACCACTTAACCTCTCTGTGTTTCAGCTTCCTCATCTTATCACGTGCTGTGCATCGTTCTAAGCACTTCATCAATATTGGCTCGTTTAACCCAAATGGGGTTAATCTGAGTGCTCGCCACAGAGACTTATTATCAGAATAACATGAGTGTATATACAGGGAGCAACCAGCAAATGCATTGTAATACTCAGTAAACTTCAGTGATTACTGCTGGACAAAGCATAGCGCAAATTCACTTTAGCATTAAATATGTATCAGCAGATTGAAAAAAATCTGTGATATAATTTATAAAATGCGCTGCAGTTGTGACCGCTTTTCACTCTCCATGCTTTTCTGTACTGTCTGGAAATTTTAAAAATAATAACAGTTCAATGCTACTTTTGTAACCAGGAAAAGTTTTTTGGAATGGAAAAAATGGAATTAATTCCATTAGGGAGTGGAGGGCTTAATAAACAACTCTGCCCTCCGGGGCCAGAGTGGTCACCGAATTCTTTGTTTGTTCTCGCCTTTGTGTGTTTGAGGACCGTTTTGGCCTGGGAAATTCTGGCTAGAACACGAAGTCACCCGTGTTTGCTCACGTCCTCTCCCTGTGAATCAGGATGCGGCTGTTAAAGGCTGGCCAGTTTCTCCTCCCCAACTGCCCTGCTCTGTGTTGCAGGTGAGGAGGTACTGACCCGCCCAAGCCCTGCTTCATTTGGCCTTTTATTTCATTCAAGTCATCCAACTGGGTTTGGGAAAATGAACATGGCCGAACCAATCGATAGTTTGCCATGCATTTGGATCAAAGATTGAGGCAGGTCCATATCTATTACCCTGGAAAGATATCTGTGGTCACACAGCTCAGTTAAACAACCAGCCACAGAATATTTATTTAATAAATAGGTATTGAATAGCCAGCCACTCTGTTCAAGGCACTGGGGACATAGCAATGGCAAACAGAGAAAAATCCCTGTCCTCATACGGGTGACATTCTGCCAGAAGAGAAAGACAGTGCACAACTAAACGAAATAAGTTAATCTGGGTAATGAAAAATGCTGTGATGCCAGAGAGTGTGATGGAGGCGGGACTGTTTAGCCGGGGCGGTCACAGAAGGTCTCCCTGAGGAGAAGGCATCTGAACTGAAAACGTAGAGTGTGATTCCATTTTTGTAAAAATATTTCTCGTGTGTGTGTGTGTGTGTGTGTGTGTGTGTGTGCGTGTGTGTGTGTGTCTGTTTATTAGAGCATCGAGAAAAAGTCTGCAGGGACACTCATCAGACTGTTTGCACTTTTAACTCCTGTTACTTCTAGAGTTCCACTCCATGCGTTGGCCTGAACAAAGTTCTCAAGACACCAAACTGATTTGGGCAGGCATGCTTCTGCCCTCAGAGGACTATCTCCTTCTCTGATTCTCCACCCTAGCGGGGCTAGGCTGCGCTATGAACTCACCGCTGCAAGTAACAGAACCTCAAACTACTTGAAAGGGGAATTAGCTCACTTAAGGAAAAGCCCGGTGGCAAAACTGGTTCAGGCATGGCTGGATCTAGGAGCTCAACAGCGTCAACAGACCTCTGCCTATCTTCTCTCCTATCTCTGCTTCCCCTTTTGTTGGTTTTACTCTCAGGCAGCCTCTTACCAAGAGGTGACCAGGATAGTCCCTAGCAGCTCCCAGCTTCTGCTCTGGCTCAGCAATCCTAGAGACAAAAGAGACCACCCTCTTCCCTGGCAAGACCAGCAAAATTCTGGATCCATTTTGGATCACGTGTATTCCCTGAACCCCCACCCCCACCGCATTCCTGGGGGATGCAGGAATCCAGGTGAGGATAATGCCTCCCTCACTTGAACCACATCTACGGAAGGGGGAAAAGGCCACCCAAATTGCTACTGGGAAGACCGGGAAGGCAACACAACACAACACACACACCAAAAAAAAAAAAAAAAACCACAACAAAAATACGGCATTACCAGCACAGATTGAGCATTAACGATTTGCCACACAATAGTGACGTGGCACAGGAGCTCTTATCATTTCCACTTTTCCAGAATAGAACTGAAGGTCGGCAACTTTTATCAGGCCATGCTAAGAGGCGGAGAAACCGTTTAATTGAAATCTGCCTGTTGCCAGAGCCCCCAATGATGACGATGTTGATAATTACAGTAATAAGAACTACTGTTTATTGAGTATCTAGTGTGCTCTAAGCTTTGCAAGCACGATCTCATTTCATTCCCCCTGCCACACTTTGAGGCAGGTTTGATGGACAGTGCAGTTGACCCCTTGACATCCATTCCCGCCCAGCCACAGGCCTGGGCCCAGTTAGTCTGAGCCAATCGTAGGAATTGCATCCCTGTACCCAAAAATGGGCATGTAACCCCAATCTGGCCAATGAAAAGTGAGAGATGTTTGCCAGGAACATTCTCCCTCGCTCTTCCAACAGAGGGTCTGGAAGTAAAACAATTTTGCTACTGGACATGAAAGGCTGGGACCCTGATGACTCATAGTTACCCTGTGATCACAAGGAGAACCAACCTGGTCCGCAGAACAGAGAGATGGAAAGAGCCTGGGTCCTGGATGATAGCACTAGGCTATCTAACTAACTGTCTTTCATTGGCCTAAGCTGAATATCCTCAAGGGGGCTGGCGGGGGGCAGGATAACCTACTCTGGCTAGGACACTGTGAATTTATTAGCTTCTTCTTTCTAGCAAAAGACATTCCAATGGGCTCAGTATGGATTTTTTAAATCTTTATTTCAGGGGCGTTGGGTGGCTCAGTCGGTTAAGTGTCTGACCCTTGATTTCAGCTCAGGTCATGATCTCACAGTTTATGGGATCGAGCCCCATGTTGGGCTCTGCCTGACAGCCCAGGGCCTGCTTGGGATTCTCTCTCTCCCTCTCTCTCTGTGCCCCTCCCCTGTTTGTGCTCTCTCTCTCAAAATAAATAAATGAAACTGAAAAAAAGAATGTTCCGTGCATTAAAAAAAATTAATGATGAAATAAAATTGTCATTTCACAGATGGGGACACTGAGGCTCAGAGAGATCAAGTGAGTTGCCCAAGGTAACACAGCGAGCTGGGCTCTGAGCCAGGATTTGTCTGATTCCGAACTTATCACACAGTAATTTCCAACACGGTAGTAGCTTTCCTTCTGCTGGATGCTTTTTAAGCACCATGACACTGAATCCTCATACTAGCCTGGAAGTAAGTCCTTTTATTATCCCCATTTTGCTGGTCAGAAACCTCTAAAGGGGAGGTAGACTGTTTAGCAGATAAGCTTTGGGATCTGAGGCTTTGCTTTTAGGTTTATGATTCAGAGCCAAGGGCAGACAATGGTCAGGTGGTCGGGGGGTGGGAGTGGGGAGGAAGGAAATCCTGGAGGTGGCAAAATGCTGGGATCTTATTTCAATCTCACTGGAGTGTTGAGCCAGAGGAATTGGCAAAACGAGCCTCAGAAGCTCATTTGTCCTCTCTCAGGATTGGCTCTTAGTTAATTTTAAATTAGAAATCAGAACGAATTGGGAATACAGGCACACAATAAGACAACAAAATTCAAAAACCTTACCCATAGTCCAGCTGTATAATTATTGGCCATTATGCTCAATCTTTTCATGCCTCTGTTTCCTCGAAAAAGGGTAGTCAGGGGCGCCTGGGTGGCTCAGTCGGTTAAGCGTCCGACTTCGGCTCAGGTCACGATCTCGCGGTATGTGAGTTCGAGCCCCGCGTCGGGCTCTGTGCTGACTGCTCAGAGCCTGGAGCCTGTTTCAGATTCTGTGTCTCCCTCTCTCTCTGACCCTCCCCCGTTCATGCTCTGTCTCTCTCTGTCTCAAAAATAAATAAACGTTAAAAAAAAAAATTAAAAAAAAAAAGGGGTAGTCAGGAAAGCCTCTCTGAGGAGGTGGTATTTGAACTGAGGCCTGAAGGATGAGATGGAGTTGCCATGGGAACATGTGCAAAGGCCCTGAGGTGGGAGTGAAGTTGGCCAGCTAAAGGGACAGGATGATGGCCAACAGGGTTCATGAGAAACAAGGAGATGAGTGAGTTCAGGGAGGTAAACTAGAGTCAGGTCACAGAGGAGAAAATGGATTGGGAGCCAGGGAGCTCTTCGTGTGTCCAGCACAAACATGATGGGCCAGTAATATAAGCAGAAGTGTTATTAATCACCACCAGGCTTCTGGGAGGAAAGGTGGGTGAGAGACTGCCAGTCCAGTCTGGTATATTTTTACCAAGCACCTACCCTGTGCCAGGCAGGCTCTGCCTAGAGTCCTGGACTCCAGGAGCATTTGCTTTGAAGATCAGAAATTCAGGGGCAGCCAAGGCTAAAAAAAGAGGCATTTTTCCAAAGAGGACACCTAACTGGCTAACAAATGGATGGAAAGAGCCTCAAGGTCTGTCCAAAGTAGGCAACGCTAGTTCAAATACTTTCTGATGTTTCACAGCCAGAGACAACACTTTGAAAAATCAGAAAATACCAAAGTACAGAACAGTGGTTAACAGTTCAGGTTCTGGAACCGGCCTCTCTGGGTTCGTATTGAGCTCTGTCTTTCCTAGCTGAGTGATTTGGGGCTAGTCACTCCAACACTCTGTGCCTCCATTTCTCCATCTATCAAATGGGGATGGTAATTGTTTTTACCTCAAAGTTTCGTGGGAGGGTTCCGTGAGTTCTTTCATGTTAAATGCCAAGAAAGTGCCTGGCACATAATGAGTGCCATATATGGTGCTGGTATATTATTATTGGTGAGGAAGTGGGGAAATGGGAACTTTCCATACTCTCCAAAATGCAGGTACCCTGTGACCAGCAGGTATCCACCCCAGAGGAGCGCCAGCATATGTGAAAATGGGTGTGGTGGCTTCACCCGTAGTTGGCCAACACTGGAACCAACTGGATGGACATCAGTGGGTAAATCAACGGTGACATACTCCCATAAAGGAATACCAGTGAGCAGTAAAAAGGAATAATCTAGATCTAAATAGGTCTTTACACTGTCGAGTGAGAAATTTTCAGAACTAAACCCTTAGTCTAGTACTATTTATGTAGTTGTTAAAGCCACAATACAATATTATATATCTATCTATATCCCTATCTTTATCTCTATCTCTATCGATATCGATATATATAGCAATAGCAGGGGCCATCCTGAAAGGTTTAACAAGTGGCTTGACCCAGGCACCAACCAATCAGAACGAACGCTGACCTTGCGGACCCCGAGGGGCGGTCCCCGGTTCCCATCGCTCCCAGGATGGATAAAGATGTGGCTTCTCCATCCCCACCAGGCCGCCTCTCCTCTACTGTTCTGACCGTTCCGTTGCTTATCGGCTGTGTGACATCAGGCGAGTTGATTCATCTCCCAGGGCTTCCGCTCTTTCATGTGTACGACGAGAATACTAGTTGAAAAGGCTAACACGTACGTAGTTTCCCATGTGCCACTTGGTGTAATCCTCGTGAAAACCCTTTGTGGCAAGTTCTATTATTACCCCCACGGTGCATAGGTGAAAACTGAGGTGCAGAGAGAGGTCTGAGAAACTCACTCTTGTTCTGTAGAGCCTGGTCTTTAGGATCATTGCAAATAGACACTAAGTGGTACTTGTTAAGTGCTTAGAAAAAGGTCTATCACCGAATAAGTGTTCAATAGATATTAGTTGTTATTATGTCACTGCCCCGCTCATGTGTCTTTGGTAGGTCACCATTGTCCTCAGGAGACAGTTGAACTCAACATGGACTACAAAGTCAGGATCTGTTTTCTTCTCACCCTTCTGTCTCCTTCCCCATTTGCCCCTGTTCTCTGTCCTCCAGCCACCTGGCCTTCTCTCTATCCCTCCCCAAACCCTCACCTTCTCTGCCACTGGGCCTTTGCACGTGACATTTCCCCTTGCCTAAAACGCTGTACCCTCCTGCTCTTCTTTTACCTGGTTAGCCTCTAAGCACCTTCGCAAGTCACATACAATGACACCTCTTTCAGGAGGCCCTGCTGGAATGGGTTAAGTCCCCCTGGTCTATGCTCCCATAATTTTCGAAAATTTCCCTGAAGTAATGCTTTCCCCTTCTCGAATTACTTCATCAGTGTTGGTTTCCCCCCGTCAACCGTGAGCTCTTGGAAAGCAGAGAACTTTCCTGACTTCATCACTGTTGTGGGCCTACGGCAGGCATTACAGACCTGCCTGCCTACTCTACCCCAATTCCTTTCTAAGGTTGCTTCCTACACAGTAAAGGCTAGAAAGTAACACAGAAACAAACAAACAAACATAAAAATGAAAACTAAATAAACAAAACCAACAACGAAAAACCTTTCCCAGAAGTCCTTGCAATAGGAGTGACTTCTGTGGCCCAGGTTCCCCTGGTGAGCCTTAGAGGCAAAAACAAGCTGTGGGATGCCAAGTGGTGGCATTTTCAGGCAAGCACAGTGCTAGAAGTGTCTGGTCTTTCTAGGGAATAGTGGGGGGGGGGGTGCTATCAGCCAATCCTCACCTCCCTAAGTCCTGAGCTGAGGAGCACTGGCAACATTTCTGTTGGAAGAGTTCAGCAGTGAAGGTGTTTCTCCTGGATCGGGTGCTTCTGCCAGCACCGTTTGTGGTTGTTGAGCATCTAGGGTGCTACCTAAAACCTTTAGCAAGTCCTTTTCTCCTAAAGCGGGTTCCAATTAACTCTACCGTCTTCAATTCAGAATGCCTTGCCCAAGCACTCAATAAATACTCATCGAATGAATGAATGAATGAATGGTGACCTCTTAGGAGTCTTCCTGTTCCTATTGCTTTTATGCCCAGAGGTAACGTCACAGGCCCTGGATGCACACTGTTCCTTCAAAGGTCAGGGACAGGAAGACTGCGTAGACTGTCTTATCACTGGCAGGACGGAACAGTGAGGTCTTACAGATTAAAGAGAGTCTGACGAGCAGGCTGGACTGTCTCCCCAGGGCGGGCGGGAGAGCCGGATGGAGCCTCAGAATGAATGCTCTCCGGGAAAGGCTGAAGTGTGGGAAGGAGGGAACAGGCAGGGTGGATCACCGAGCTGTCCCAGGTCCAGCCCAAGTGGGGTTTCTCTTCTTGGGGCCCTTCCTGCTTTGTACACCAGTGGGCCAGTGCACGTGCTGCTTGTCAGCTGAACAGCAGGTTGGAAAAATATAGTTATGACGCAAATATGTTCAAAGAATGCTTGAACCCTGTGTCAGCCAGAGCACTTTTGTCTGTGAGTGACAGAAAACCGATCTTGGGAAGCGCTCAGGTTGGGTTCTCACAGAAGCCGATCCGAGTCAAGGATTTGTGTGTAATTTATGTAAGAGATGATCCCAAGGAGGATCCCTGGGGGGGGGGGGGGGGGGGGGGGGGGACGCAGGAAGTGAGAAAGGGAAGAGAAAGAAGGCAATGCGAAGGAAGTTACTGAGCAGGTAGTCACTCTGGGCGACGGAGGCTCAACCCCACTGTGGAACCCCAGGATTCGGAGTAGAAGAGTCCTCAGAATCTTCCACCTGAGGCTCCAGAGAGTAGGGGTGTTTATCCACCAACTCCTGCCAGTCATCGGTTAAGGCTGCTCTCAGGGGAGGGTGAACCCTCCGACCTGTTTGTGCTAAATACATTCTAGACCTGTTTGTGCTAAATGCACATGGGGACAAAGCCCTCAGACAGAGAGCACAGGGGTTGGGGACTGGCAACCATTAGGTCTTTGAGCCTCACAACGATGAATGCCAAGGGGGGATGTGGGCAGAGGACCAACATCGTCTGCCAGGGTGATGTAAACCAAAACAGAGCCATATGGGCTCCTGGAGAATAACATGTCCAAGGATACGCTGGCTTCAGGTACAGCTAGCTAGATTCAGGGGTTCGTCAGTTATAGGAGCTGAGTCTCTCACTTTTGAGCTGCAGGCCCTCGTCACACCCTTCTAGAACAGCAGAAAGAAAAACAAGGCAATGCCAGTGATTCCAGAACCCGAGGGCTGGCTCATTGGTCCACGTGGGATGCGTGCCCATCCCCGAACCAATCCCTGTGGGCACAGGGATGCCATGTTCATTGGCCAGCTTAGGGCACCTGGCCTCCCTGGAGCCGAGGATGGAGTTCATCCCATATGCCTCCCAGGGACAGGGAGTAGAGAAGGGGGGGTCCCAGGAAAATCAGGGTGCTGTTACCAGAGGACAAGGACTTGATTCTGAGTAGATAAAACCAAGAGGACAGATGTCGTCCAACACCCCCATCGCACCCTGTGCAGAGATGAGAACCACACCCCCTGCCCAAAGGTCACTCTTTCTGACAGCAGCAACCCTGCTTCTGTCTTAACCTATCTTTTCTCTAGAAGCCAGTGGCTTCTCAATAAACAGCATCTGTTTAACCATAACCTCTTTAGCGCCCTCCCAACCCAGCTGCTTCTTTCAATTCATGCCTTATGTGACTCTGATACCTATGTCCCTGCTTTTGTTAAATGCCTACACCCTCATTTCCTAGGCAGAGAAACTGAGAGGTTAAAAAAATGGTGTAATGCAGGGGGTGACAAACTTTTTCTGTGAAGTCAAATAGTAAATATTTCAGGCTTTGCAGACCACATAAAGCCTCTGTTGTGTATTCCTCTCCTTCTCCTCCTCCTTTCTTCAACTGTTAAAAAAAAAAAAAAATTAACGTTTATTTATTTTTGAGACAATGTGAGAGACAGAGCATGAGCTCCAGACTCCGAGCTGTCAGCACAGAGCCCGACGTGGGGCTCGAACTCACAAACTGCGAGATCATGACCTGAGTTGAAGTCGGACGCTCCACCGACTGAGCCCCCAGGCGCCCCTTAATTTCTTTTTTTAATCTTTCTTGGAACTGTGTGGGTGTCAGTGCTCCAGGGCCAGGAAGGCACGGCTCCACGGGGGCGGGACCCCGGGCTTCCTTCACCTTGCCCTCTTTCATCCCTAAAGAGGCATCCTCATCTACAAGGTCCGGGATGGCTCCCCAGTACTATGGCTGTCATCTCAGCCAGAGGGAAGGGGTACAGTGGAAGGAAGAGCATCGACCATTCTTCGGGAAAGGTAGGACCCGGAAGCTGGTCTTGCGGCTGTGTGGGAGAAGAGCTTCCCATTGGCTGTAACTTAGTCACGTGGCTCCACCTCACTGCAAAGAAGGCTGGGATATGTGGTGAAGCCGTGGGAAGCCATGTGTCCAGCTAAAAACCCTTTGTTCTGTTAATAGTGGCGAGAAGGCAGGAACGTACTGGGGATCATTTGTAATCTTGACCCAAAGCATCTGGCTCAGAGAAACCCTACAAAAGGTAACTGCTATTGTTACTGTCCCTTCTTTGAAAAACTCAGTAGGTGTATTTGAAAGATGCTCATCCATGCTGGGCACCGATACCACCCTGCATTGGACTTTGGAGTCAATATAGTCAAGTTTAAATCTTTATTGTCCTGCCTTTCTAGACTGTATGGCCTGGGAGAAGTTACTTACCTCCCTGAATCCTGGCTTCATCGTCATCTGTCAAGCAAGGAGAAAGGTATATTACTCATTCAGGGGCTGGGAAAATCAAATTAAGCTCAAGAACAATGTTCAGCCCAGGTAGAGTGTTCAATAAACGGTCATTTTATCAATAAGAAACATGCATGGTGGGTAAGAAAATGACCTCAGAGATCAGACAGACCCGAGTTCAAATGTAGACTCTTCACTTGGTAGCTGAACAGATTGTTTAAGCTCTCTGTGCCTTAGTCCTCTCATCTGTGAAATGGAAACAATGACGATTGCAGCCACGTAATGGCTTTGAGGCTCCAAGGAATGGCTTGGTGCACTGAAACCAGCCAAGCAAAGTTATTAGGTTTCCACCCCCACTTTGAGCTTGTGGAGGAAGAGGTGAGGTCGAAAGTTTGTTGCTGCAAACATACTGTGGTGCAAAGGCGTAATATACAAAAGAATTATGTATGTATGCTGTATGATGCCATTATGGGAAGTTCAAAAACAGGCAAAAATAATCATTGGTGTTGGAAATCAGGGTCATGGTTACTGGTGAGGGTGGTGGCAGAGACTGGAAAGGGGCTTCTAAGGGACCAGGAACGTTCTGTTCCTTTGTCTAGGGGCTGTTACCCTAGTGTGTTGCCTTTGTGCAAATGTCACTTAGGTGTGCGTTTTTCTGTGTGTATGTTACATTTCAATAAAGAGTTTCCTCCAGAAAGTATCTGTGGTGTATCAGAAGCCGTTAGTGGGCAACCCTCCTTACCAGCCACTGCAGTTTCTGTTTCATCCTGAGGTATAGGCGTCAGCTTCCCCGAATACCCAACTTGGCTCCCACCCCTGGAGCCTCTGGCCACAAAATTCCCCTTCCCCCTGTGATGTGGCCTGATTACCACATCCGGGTCCAGTCTGGTGCCAGCCAGCCTGACTGCCCGCATTATCAGCCCCTGCACTGTGGGACAGACTTGTTTAGACAGGGAAATTTCAATAAGTCACTGTGAACAGCAGTGAGATCACTGATCTCACAAGTGGGATTAGTGCTGTCCATTCTTTATTTCATTAATTCAAACCCTTTTTGGGTACCCAATAAGCATGTGGCTGTAGGCACGTTTGTGTTTGGTACAAAGGTGCTTCATTCATTTATTCATCCATGAAATAAATATCAACTGAACCAATAAATATCAACTTACCAGGCACTGTGCTAGGTACTGGGGGCGTCTCTGTGTTGAAGCAGAGGTGGTCCCTGCTCTCTCAGAGCTGATTTGTTAACGAAGGTTTAGATGGTGACCAGAGCTATGGAGAAAAATTAAGCAGAGATGGGGATATGGAAGGCAAGACATAGTCGGGTTGGGGGGGGACTGCAACTTTTGTTCAGGAATGCCTCCTTGAGGAGGTGATGTTTAAGCACAGACTTGAAGAAGGAGAGAGTATGGGCCATGTGAGGATGTGAAGAAAGGACTTTCTAGCAAGAGAAGAGAGCAGGGAGCTGAAGTCAGAGAAGTTGCAGGGTGCAGATCCCTCTGGTCTTTGTGGGCCAAGGGGAGGATTTCAGCTTTTCCTCGGAGTGAGATGGCAGCTATTAGAGGGATTTCAGCATGGAAGGGATGTGGTCTGATTCTATCTTAACTTCAGCTACTGGTTTGAGAGTAAGTTATTAAGAAAAAAGCAAGGAGACCAGTAAGGAGGCTGCTGGAACAATCCCGATGAGAAATGAGAGTGGTTTGGCTCGAAATGGTGTCAGCAGAGAAGTGTTGATAATGGATGTGTTTTGAAGGTGGTACCAAAGAGACTGAGGTTGGCGTGGATGTGGAGGTCTTGGCTGAAGACATACATCCAGGATGTCAGTGTTGAGGTGCTATTTCGAGCCAGGAAACAGCAGGAGAAGATGCCTGAGGACTGAGGTGTGGGGCACATCCAACATGATCAAGGTCAGAGACATGAGGAAAAGCAGCAAAGTAGCATGAGCAACCATCGCTAAAAGTATACTTACCCATCATTGTTAAAATGAAAGCTAACCTTGGAAACGACTGTACCACGATGGGATATACTCCAAGATAAATCTTTACAAGAAAACAAAACAAACAAAAGTGGGGGAATGTGTAGATTTATGTGAACAAAAATATACATAATATTTTAAAACCATCCCAGACCGATTCAGGCAAAAATTATCAATGAATGCTTCATCTGAGAGCTCAGAGAAATTTATAAGGAACCAAATATTTCATTGGTGTTCGCGTGTCCCCTAATCAGATTGTGTATCAGTTTTAAGGAGAACTATGCCTTCAAAATCAACGTCAAAACCAACATCATCAAGGAGAGGAGAGGGGCATTATGTCGCTCCCCATGTGACTCCCTGAGAAAAATACAAACCGCTTAAACCATATTTCAGCCGGGGATGCATAACCTGAATCAAACTGGAACAGACTGTGTTTTCCAAAGATGGTCACACCAATATTTATTGCACCCCAAATGCTTTGCTTATAAAGTGACATTGGCATACCTCCTCCAGAAGTGGAGTCCACGTTCCCTGCCCTTGAACCTATGCAGAACAGAGTAGTTTCTTCGACTAATAGAAAACAGTCAAAGAGCCAGTGCATGACCTCCAAGACTAGGTCATAAAAGGCAATATGGCTTCCTCCATTCTCTCTCTCTTACTTGGATGCTCGTCTTTTCATCCCAGCCACCATATTGTGAGGAAGCTCAGGACACACGGAGATGCCCTGTGTGGATGTCCAGACCAAGAGCCCAGCTAAAGCCCAGCTAGCAGCCAGCATCAACAGACAGGTGAATGAATAAGTCTCTTATTATTACAGGCTTCACCACCATGCTCTTTCTGAATACAGGATTCTGAATTCCTGTCCTGTAGGAATTTGGGGTAATTTTTTACAAAGCAATGTTAAGCAGACAAATCCACAATGAGGAACATTCTATGCAATATGGGGCTGTAATCTTCAAAAATGTTAATGTCACAGAAGACAAAGAAAGGCTGAGGAATCATTCCAGATTAGAGGAAACTAAAGAGACATAATAACTAAGTGCAAAACATGGTCTTGAGCTGGGTCCTGTCCTAGAGGGAAATAATGATGTTAAAGGACATTACTGCGATAGATGACAAAACGGGAGTATGGCTGGTAGATGAAAGTATTGTATCAAAGTAAGTTTCCTGAATTTGGTAACCATGCTTACTTAGTTACAGAAAATAATACCCTGTTTTAGGAAGTATGTGCTGAAATTTTAAGGGGTAAATGGTGCATAATGTATGTAATCTATTCTCAAATGCTTCAGGAAAATAAATACTAATAACGAATACAAATATTCACATGAAGAAAGAGAGGATGATAAAACAAACATGGCAAAATATTTTAAAAATTGGTGAATCGGGGGAAGGGTGCCTGGGTCGCTCGGTCAGTTAAGCAGCCGAGCTCAGGTCATGATCTCGCAGTCTGTGAGTTCGAGCCCCGCGTCGGGCTCTGGGCTGACAGCTCAGAGCCTGAAGCCTGCTTGGGATTCTATGTCTCCCTCTCTCTCTGCCCCTCCCCTGCTTGTGCTCCGTTGCTCGCTCTCTCTTTCTCAAAAATACATAAACATTAAAAAAAATTTTTTTTTAATTGGTGAATCTGGGTAAAGGGTATACTGGAAGTCTTAAAATTATTCTTGTAACATTTCTGTAAATTTGAAACTATTTTTTGCAACCCATAATAGTGGTTGTGTCAGAGGAGGGGAAATGGGTGGGGAAAGGAACAAGGAAGAAGAGAACCCACTTTTCAACCTTTTGTACTTTTTAGAGATATGACCTAGCCAAATAAACCAGTAAAAAGTGAAATGTAACAGAAGTTACTTTATTAGACACTTGTTCTAGGGAGTGTGTGAAGTCAATTACATGCTTGAGATGATTCCCATTTCTTCCTTTCAATGAGGCCCATTGCTTGGAGGAGGAACCTGAGGCTCAGAGAAGGCAGGTGATTCACCAGAATCAGAAGTTATAACCCAGGTCAGTCTCATTTCAAAGACCTTGAAGTCAGTCAGGCAGGACCTTTGCCTTTAAGGAGAGGAGATTTCACAAAAACTTTTTCATTGTTTAAATGAAAGAATAAAGGAAGGAAATAAAAAAGCATATGGCTCTTAGCCCTGTGGGTGTGCATTGTCCATTGTGAAAATCCAGGGTGTAGCTATTTGACCAATTAGTCATTCAACAGACATCTATTGAAAATCGTTATTGGGCCCAAAGGCAGGTTTACCACGATTTACCGGTACTGGGAGGTGTTAAGAGTTCTAGAATGTTCTGGGGTCACTGAAGGGCAGCTAGGGTACAGTCAGGAAGCACTTCTCTGAAAATTGCCTAAAGAGATCTCAGAAGAAAGGGTCCTGACTTTCCAAGTGTCCAATAACTCGAGACGAGCTGTTTTTTTCTTTGTCAATAAATACTTTCTTATTTCATATTTACAGCTTTGTATTCTTTTTCTAAAACTGCATGAACTTCAGAGCCCATCACCACCGAGAGTCAGAGAGGGAGCTTCCAGGGATGGGGTTGAGCAATTACAGAACAATGACAGATACTCTGCTGGGGGAGGTCAAGGCGCCGTGGACATTCTTGAGCCAGTCACCCATGAAATTTCAGGGTTGTCTCTTCCTCTGTCTTCACGGTTGCCTTCAAACTCCTACTTGATTGATATTTTTAGTATCTGCTTTCCTGCTGTCCCCCAAAGTGACATGGGTAACCGGAGATGGTTTAGCAGTGCGTGCGTGATAGTAACAGATACTGTAATGACTGCTCATCGTCTGGGAGGCACCCCTGTAAGCACGTCACTGAATTCATCTCATTTATACCTCAGAACGGGCCTGTGAGGGACACAGGACTGTTAACTCCATTTTATAGGTAGTGAGGCATTGAAAGGTTTAGTACTTTGCCAAGGTCACAGAGCTCGCAAGTGGAGGAAGCAGGAGTCAAACCTGGGTTGTGGGTCCATGATCCCGCAGTACTGTGGGCATCTGTGGCTTGCACCTGCCCAGAACCCCAGTCATCTTTTAGGGACCCTCTTGCCCCCACTTCTGACCATGTGGTCTGAGTGCGGCTGACCATACTTTTTGACTCTAGGATGGACAGTGTCACCTAGCCCCAGGCCCTCAGAGCAACAAATTGTCCTGGTCATAGTGAGTAGTTCAAAGGTGATCCCTGCCAGGCCAGTGAGAACCCTCCCCCAAACCTTTACTGAAGCTGTGCAGTACTTCCCAGGGTGGCGGGGATGTTTAAGAGTGAGGCAGCCTGGGGTGACCAAGGCCTTCTCTTTGAAAGGAAAGGCAACCGAGGCAGATCTGAGCATGACAAGGCCCATTGACCTTTCTGGAGCTCCTGGATGTAGCCAAACCTGAAATGTCTGAGAGCTTTTCCGTTCTACCTCTTTCCCCTTTTGTTGATCAAGTACGTAGTAGCAGATACTCAAACAGGGGCCATGGTCATAACCATAGCCCTTCCTATCACACTTGTTTCTTTAACAGCTTTATTGAGGTATCATTCGCATACAATCCAGTTCACCCATGTCAAGGGCACTCTTCAGTGGTTTTTTATATATTCAGAGCTGCACAGCCATCACCCCACAAAGAGCATTTTCATCATCACCCTAAAGAGAAACCTCGCACCATTATCAGTTGATGTGGGAAACAAAGGCAGAAGGAAATGGCAGATAAAATTAAATTTCCTTACCACCTACAGCCCATTGACAAACACTAGAGGCAGGCAGAGTAAAGCGTAATGATTTGCCAGAGGGAAACAACCTGAGCTTGACAATGGCTAGGCTTCCTGTAGCCTTGAGTCTTCTTTAGCACATGAAAATCTCTTTGGAAACTTCCCCTGGACTTTACCTCCCCCAACTCCCAAGCATATAACCAGTCTCTCTGCAGGGTCTGGGGCAGCTCTTCCTGCCCACGGATCCTGTCCCCGTGCTTTAATAAAATCACTTTTTGCACCAAAGACGTCTTCGAGAATTCTTTCTTGGCCGTTGGCTCTGGATCCCACGGACACTCACCATCACCCCAAACCATCATCATCAGTAACTCCCCATTTCCCTCCAACCCCCCAGCCCAGCCCAGCCCAGCCCAGCCCAGCCCCAGGCAATCACTAATTTACTTTCCATCTCTCCAGAGTTGCCCATTCTGGACATTTCATATAAATGGAATCATAGAATACGTGCTTCTTTGGGTCTTTCCTTCACTTAGCATGTTTTTAGGATCCATCCATGTTGTAACATGTATCTCTTATGAATAGACCACTTTATTCATTCATTCATTCATTTATGTATTTATATTACTTTTTTGGATTTTTAAAATTTTATTTTTTAATTTACATCCACGTTAGTTAACATCTGGTACAATAATGATTTCAGGAGTGGATTCCAGTGATTCATCCCCTATGTATAACACCCAGTGCTCATCCCAACAAGTGTCTTCCTTATGATACTTACCCATCTAGCCCATCCCCCCACCCAACACCCAGCCAGCGACCCTCAGTTTGTTCTCTGTATTTAAGAGTCTCTTATGTTTTGTCCCCCTCCCTGTTTTTACATTCTTTTTGCTTCCCTTCCCTTACGTTCATCTGTTTTGTGTCTTCAATTCCACATGAGTGAAGTCATATGATATTTGTCTTTCTCTGACTAATTTTGCTTAGCATAACCCCCTCTAGTTCCATCCACGTAGTTGCAAATGGCAAGATTTCATTCTTTTTGATCACCAAGAAATACTCCATTATACACACACACACACACACACACACACACACACACACACACATATACACACCACATCTTCTTTATCCATTCATCCGTCGATGGACATTTGGGCTCCACACTTTGGCTCTTTGGACATTCCCATACTGTGGTGACTGTTGATAGTGCTGCCATAAATGTTGGGGTGCATGTGCCCCTTCAAAACTCTTGGATAAATACCTAGTAGTGCAATTGCTGGGTCATAGGGTAGTTCTATTTTTAGTTTTTTGAGGAACCTCCATACTGTTTTCCAGAGGGGCTGTAGACCACATTTTTTGAAATTCATTCATCAGCTGTTGAACATTTTGGCTTGTTTCTACTTTTGGCTACGATAACACCGCTCTAAAGCTACACGCGCATGTTTTTGCGTGGACGTACGTTTTCCATTCTTGGGTTTGCACCTGGGAGTGGGGTTGCTGGGTGCTATGGCTAGTAATGCTATGTTTCACCTTTGCAGGAAACGCCAAACTGTTTTCCAGAGGCTGCACCATTTTTCATTCCTCACAGCAGCATATGTTGCTGTATGACTCTGGTTTCAATTCTCTGGGCTTCGGTTTTCCCATTTCTAAATTGGGGATGCACCGCAGCGAGGATAAAAGAGAGCTCATGCATGTGAGATTTGGGGCAAGTCTCCTCAATCCTGATCTCATCTGGGAAGTGGAGACAGCCAAAGCGTTTCCCTCATAAGGTTCTTCTGAGGAGGAAAGAAGCCTGAGCTGTTAGGGACAGCTCAGTGAAAGGTGGTTGCAGGGGCACCTGGGTGGTTCAGTCTGTCGCGCAGTCGGCTCTTGATTTCGGCTCAGGTCATGATCTCACGGTTCATGGGATCAAACTCTGTGCTAGGTTCCATGCTGACAGCCTGGAGCCTCCTTGGGATTCTCTCTCTCCCTCTCTCTATGCCCCTCCCCTGTGTGTGCTCTCTCTCTCAAAATAAATAAATAAACTTAAAAAAAAAAAAGGCGGTTGTAGACCTGCTTATAATGTGATTCTCCTCTTTCCAACTGAACAGAAAATTTGCGTGAACATCTGTGTGCTATGCATCCGGCTTGTGTCGTATGTATCAATCCTCCCTTGATTTTCAAGTTGGAGTTCCTTTGCCTTACGAAACTCTGGAAGAGTTGTTGTCTGATCTGTGACAATCAGCTGACATTCAGGAACCCACAGAGTGGATCAATGGGGCGATGTGGTCTGCTGATGGATGACACGTTTTCAAGATATAGAAGCTGTGCCAAACTTGAAGCCGGGGAGTGTGAATACCCCATGACTGAGTCATGGTCCTGGGACTGGGATGGGGGTGGAGAGGTGGAGGGGAGGGGCCCGGCTACAATTGCAATCCCCTCCCCCCCCCCCCCCAAGGCATCCCGTCTTTCTCTCTAACCTCATCACTTCCTCTCCCTCCTCCCACAGTACGCACGGGTCACACCAAATCACTCACAATTTCTGGAACAAGCAATGTTCTCCACAACTTCGTACATGCTGTTTCCTCTACCAGATGCGCCCTTTCTGCTTCTTTTCTCCCTGTCAGCTTAGAAGTCAACTTCTCCTGGAAACTTTCAGTAGTGGGGATCTTTTACCTTGACCTTGCAACGTTGATTTCTTCTGGATCAGAAAACAGCATCTCACTTTCCCATTGGGGAACCACTCCCGCCCCTACACTTATCTATAGGGTTCCGGTAAGAGCTCCCCCACCCCCAGCTCTTTGGGTGAGCCTGGCCAATCAGCATATCCCATCCCCCTGGCCACGGGTGATTGGTTCCTGGATGGGCATGTATTCCTGCAACAAAGAACACTTGAGTTGGCTTGGAATTGTCGCTGGCCATCTTTGCCAACAAGTGCAGAAAGCCTGTCTGAAAGTAGATCCAAAACAGAGGAAACCAGAGCTGAAAGGTGGAGAGAGAGAACGAGAGAGATGAAGGAAACAGAGGTGTCGATTTTGACATCACTTGAGCCCCTGGATCCAGTCATGTGTGAAGGCAACTGTATGTCACGATTTCTCATAAACCAGTGAATTGCCCTCCCTTTCTTTCTTTTTTTTTTCACTTTATATTTTTTCACTAGTTAGTGGGTATTCTGTCACCCGACGAATACTCTCTGGACCCGAACACACCCTGGGCTGGAGTGGGTACCCTTTTGGACTTTCACAAGAGACTCTGTTTCTCCACTTTCTTTGCACTTATTAGATTGTACTGTAACGATCGCTTTGTTTGGCTCTATCTCCCGCTAGACTCACAGAGCAGCTGTACCTTGTTTACTGCGGTATCTCTAGCACCTAGATGGGCCTGGCACATAATAGCATCTCAATAAATTCTATTTTCATTTTTTTTTTAAAATTACAAACAAATTCATGATAGCGTACATGCAAACACACACAAAACAATTCAAAACTTTTCTGTGGATCTGCATGGATATGCACAAAAGAAGTCTGGAAAGAGACTACCTGTGAGTCACGGTGTGAGTTACCTTGTCTCATGCTGGTTACAAGGAGAATGTGCTTATGTATCACTTGTTATTAAAAATTAACTAAAAACAAAGCTGAACAAAGGAGTGTGTGCTTTTTGTAATACCAAACGCATACAATTCAAAAGGGTATAAGGAGGTACCTTGCCCCTCTCAATAATATGTGTTGAATAAAGGAATAAAGGCATAACTATAGTTGATGCGCAAATTATTGAATAAGAAAACAGTTCTTTTCTAGGCTTCAGTTCAAGGTGACCCTCCCCTTGCCCCCACCCCAGTGAGCCAGCTGGTTTCCCTGAAAGTCTGGGCCTCGAGCCAACGTTTTATTTCTTTCTGGGATGGGCCCCTGTCTGGAAGTCCTTTTGGAGCCTTGGAGAATGACTCACAGGGCTTCACGTGGACAAGGAGTTCCCTAGTGACCAAAGGGTCACCTTCTGTTCCTTAAGTAGGTGGATTCTGGGCAGAGTCTCTGGGGGGGTGGGCTGTCAGGGGAGGGGGGCTCCTGTGTGTCCCTGTGGCCAGTGGCTGGTTGCTGTTCCCCAGGAAACAGCCTCCAGCAGATACTCAGGCCTCATTTGGAACAGTGCAGAGAGTCTGCTGGCCCAGACTGGAGCTCGAGGTCCAGTCTTGCCAATTAACTCGCTGTGGGGCCTTTCCCATCTATAAAATGAGGGAGACACTGATGGGTACCTATCTGATAACCATCCTGCCCCTTCTTTCTTGCCTACAGAACCTCAATTTGGGGGTGGGGAACACTGGATGGCCATGTGTTTAAGAGGAAGGCTGAGCCTGTCTCCAGCTAGAATTTTCTGTGTCTGAGTGCACATATACATGTAAATCCTATAGAGCCTAAGTGAATCACGATAATGCCATAACATCTACTTGCCAGTGGTGGGTTTAGGCAGGTAATGACATTTTTCTCACTTTGTATGTGGCTTTGGGCTCGATCTCACTTAAAGTTTTGTGCCTCAGTTTCTTCTTTAAAATGAGAATGGTTCTTACATTCCAGTGTTTGCTGTGGGCCTTAAAAATAACCCAGCTAAGGGGTGCCTGGGTGGCTCAGTCGGTATTGGGT
The DNA here is from genome assembly GCF_018350215.1 of Panthera leo. Taxonomy (NCBI): domain Eukaryota; kingdom Metazoa; phylum Chordata; class Mammalia; order Carnivora; family Felidae; genus Panthera; species Panthera leo. The sequence continues at coordinate 11,957,032 of NC_056681.1, forward strand.
GTCCAACTTTGGCTCAGGTCATGACCTCACGGCTCACGAGTTCGAGCCCTGCATCAGGCTCTGTGCTGACAGCTCAGAGCCCGGAGCCTGCTTCGGAGTCTGTGTCTCCCTCTCTCTCTGTCCCTCCCCCACTCACTCTCTCTCTCTCTCAGAAATAAACATTAAAAAAAATAATAACCCAGCTAAAAGGCCCAACATACAGCAGAAGTTAGAGTAACAGTGCTTTGACACACTGTTGGCTTCATTCTCTGTTTGGGGACACCTTTGACTTTTTCATAGGCACTCAATGAGTGACAGTTATTTAACTCAGTTTGCTAATCCAGCTAATCCCATTTGGAATATGTATGAGTGATTACATTAGAAGCAGGTTTTGTTTGATAAGCAAGGTAATGTCAACACATTGGGGGTGCATATGAGGAGAAAAGCTGTAAGGACAGAGGACGGGAGCCGTGGCATATTGAGAACTGCTGTTTTCTGGGGGTTGCTGATGTCTGGCTTGTATAGCTGGGAAATACAGAACTGCCCGCCGCATCCCTAAAAGTTCAGAGGCATTGGGTCTGGGTGGGTCTGGGACTTCGGTTAACAAGGCTTTTATCAGTTGGAGAATTTGGTAATCACTGGTTTGGGACATTAACGCTAATCCTTGACTTTGCCCTTTACCGCTTAGGCAAGTCTTCCTGTCTATCCCTTCCTATCCATACCCTGGTTTCTTCATCCGTAAAGGGATGGTGACATTATGAACCTTAGCGTTTGCAGGACAGATTGACAAGGGGTCTCAACTGGGGGTGAATTTGTAACCCAAACGACACGCAGTAATGTCTAGAAACGTTGGTTGTCATAATGGGGGGAGGGTGCTCCTGGCATCTGGTGGGTACAGGCCAAGGATGCTGCTGGACATCCTTCAGGGCACAGGATGGCCCCCTACAACAGAGAATTATCCAGCCCTAAGTGTCAATAGTGCCAAGGTCAAAAAACTCAGGTTAAATGTATTAATGGGCCATGAAGTTGGAGGCCAGGGAGACCATTCTATTGCCTTAGCATAAACACAGTTGCCCACAACCTAGAGACCTTCTCCGGCGCAGGAAAATAGAGCTAAGTGGGTGTGTGGAGTAGCTCAGAGAGCCAAAGAGGGCTCCATTGTTCTGTGTGTGCTGCGCGTGTGTTGGGGTGGGGAGGAGGCGGCTGGTGGCCCCGGTGCCAGAATCTGTGTGTGACCCACTGGGAGAAGCCAACTGGCGGGCAGCGGTTGCCAGAGCCTTCACTGCAAGCTGCGTTTGTGTGACGGGCTCGAGGTTGTTACGTACATGGTATCTACAGCTCGATGAAAATGACCGTATTCTCTCAGTTGCTTATGGCTATCCTTCATAGAATAGTCAGGAAACATCCATGGTCTCTATCAGTGGTCCTCAACCAGTGGTGACTTTGTCTCCTAGGGGACATCTGGCAGTGTCAGGGACATTTGCGATCATCACAATAGTGGGGGCATCTAGTAGGTGGAGGCCAAACGATGCTGCTCCACATCCCCCAGGGCACAGGACAGGATACCCCCCAATGTCATTTGTCCCCAAATGTCGATAGTGCAGATGTTGAGAAACTCCAGTTTCTCCAGGATCCTGTTGTTATTGGGGTAAAAGCCACCTCCAGGGGCGCCTGAGTACTTCAGTCGGTTGGGCTTCTGACTCTTGATTTCAGCTCAGGTCAAAATCTCATTGTTTGCAAGTTCAAGCCCCACATTGGGCTCTGTGCTGGCAGCACAGAACCTGCTTGGGATTCCGTCTCCTGTCTCCCTCTCTGCCCCTCCCCTGCTTGCTCTCTGCCTCTCTCTCTCCAAAATAACTAAATAAATAAACAAACACTAAAAGCCACCTCCAGCTGTCTGGGGTGGTGGGGGACAGGCTTGGGGAACGGAAGGGATAACTTGTGTTTGGACAAGTCGAGCAATCCCTGAGATCATTTGGGAGCTAGAGGGAAGAGGACCCTAGAGGTATTCTGCAGAGTGTTTCTTGAGACCACATTACACGCCATGCCCTCTGCCCCCTGCTGAGCACAGGGGCATGTGGGAGGATTTTATCTCAGCTCTGGAGAAATGTCTAGTTAGCTGAATGACAGACACTAAGGATTTTGAGGGGTACAGAGGGAAACACCTGGGCCAGGAGTTTGAGTCCTGACTTTGTTTCCGTGAGAAACACCGGCACGTGCCTTCTCTACTCTGATCCTTCCTTTTTAGCTCTGCAAGCCCTGGACTCCCAGGGCTGAGATGATGGAAAAACAAAATGGTAGGACATGGGGGATTTGGGGAGCTGGACAGAGCTTCTGGCATCACTGGGGTTCCCAGGAGGCAGGGCACAGCTGGGGGCCGAGGAGGTCCAACAACCAGGACAGAGCATAGGCAGGAGCCCCGGCCGTCTTTTAGCCAAAGAGGAGTTGATACAGGGAAAGAGAAGGTTGTTAGGAAGAGGAGACAGTACAGAGGATAAACTTCTCAAACTGGAGTTGGGGTCTCAGGCGACGTGGGATTGGCCACAAATCCCGCAGTTGGGTTTTACCATTGACCAGAACCCTTCTTGTCCCCAACTGGGGTGGCTGGTCACTCTGCTCGAACTGCCCATTTCCAATCTCCTGACCTAGCCGCTGTTCTAACAGTCCATGTTCGAGGACTTTCTTAGGTCACCAGGGACCAGTTTGCTCTTGCATACTTAAAGTTATGCAATTGGCAGTTAACGCCGGTGGGAGCAGCTCTCCAACAAGGATCGACAGGCGCTGGTAGCTAAACCTCTTAGCGCTTTCAACCCTAAAATGGGATAACTCTGAGGCATACGTTCTATGCTGGCTCCCAGAGTTCCCCGATGGGATTAAGCTCCGATTGACTATAGTAGTAACTCGTGTGAAAACACACCCTCCATCGACTGCCTTCTTTTCCCTGTCTCATTCCCTCAAGCTCCAAATGGTGCCACCTGGGATCGTCTCCCAAGTAATCTACTTGTACTCGAGATCTTTGTGTCAGGGTCTCCTCGTGCGGGAACCCAAGCTAAGGCACGCGACTCTCCCCCCCACTTCCGGGTCTCTGTCTCTGCGGTTAAAACGAGACCGACCCCATCCCCCAACTCCAGGGATGGGCACATGACTCGGAGCTGACCAATCACACCACCATACCTCTTTGGCTACAGCGATTGGTTCAGGGGTCGTCACGTGACCCCCAACCAGGCCAATGACAGCTTCTTCCTGGACTTCTACCGAGACGATTGGGAACATGAACCTTTTTCTGCTGCGGTCCCCAAACCCTTGGGACGTTAGGTTGGGGGCCGGTGTTCTCTGAGGATGAAGCCGCCTCCGAGGATGCTGGTGCTGAGCTGAGGAAGCGAAATCAGATCCAGGTGGCCTTAGTGCATCCCTGGTTCCAGCGCAGTGTATAATTTTAAGTGCCGTCTATTAGCCTGGTCCATCCTGAGCTCTCCTGTTCCCCACAGGCAGGCCTATTTCCCATAGCTCCTCGGGTTTGCCCTCCCTATCTGGCCCCTCAAGTGACAGGGTTTGCAGTCCCTGGGTTTGGCCGGGAAATCGTTCTTGCCTGAGTGTTCTGAGTCGCTTTAGCAACATCGTGGAGCAAGGGGAGTTACCAACGTTCAAGGTGGCGGAATAACCTGTTTGAGAAATCAACTACTTTTCATTTCCTCAACTCCAGAGTCATTGGGAAAGAATGCAAGGTATTTCCCCGACTCTGTGCCAAGAAGGTAGCTGGACTTTGTGATCGAAAGGTCTGGGTTTCCTTTTACCCCCAGTTAGGAAAACAGGCCGTCCTTCCCCAAGGTCCTAGAGTCTCAGATTGTGGTGAGCGGGACCACCTTCGAGGGGGGGCCTTGGAGGACCTCGTTCCAAAGTGGAGTCTCAGGCCCCAGCCCCGGGGGGACTCAGTCATAACCTTTGAGGACCAGACCCGGGAATTTGTCTTTCAAACACGCTTCTCCAAAGGTTAAGAAACTTAGGACTCCTTTATTTAAGTGAAGAAAACCCTTTCGAAACTGGCTTATGCAAAAGAGGCAGTTTATTGGCTGAAGTAACTGAAAAAGGACTGGCTGAAGTAACCGAAGAGTTCTGGCTTTAGGCCTAGCTGGATTCACGAACTCAGATGAGGTCGCCAGACAGTCTCTTGCCATCTCTTGCCTTTTCTCTTCAGTGCGTTGGCTCCGTTGTCAGACTCCTCTTGACAAGATGGCAAGTGGGGCTCCAGGCCTGCGTTCTGCTGGGTACAAGTCCGGTGGGAAAAGGAGGGTCATTTCCTGAAAACCCTACTGTAATTCCAGCATCCGCTCGGATTGGACTAACTTAGGACATGGTCTGTCTCTGAACCAGTCACTGTCACCAAAGGAAGGTGACATTCAGATTGTCCAGGTCTGGTCACATGCCTGTTGGGGTAGGGATGGCCCCACCTGGACACAGGGAGAGGAAGTTCCCTGAAGAAGTACTGAGCGGTGTGTGCAAACGTGGGGGAATGAATTCTGGACAGGCAGGGCCGGTTGTGGTCAGTGTGGAGTCCCTGGTGTAGGCCATGTATCTTGAGGGCTCTGGGCTTCTTGGCACCCTTGTGGCTCCAAGTTATTCTTTGGTTCAGATCACAAAAGGAGAATATTAGGCTCCTACTCAGGAAATATCCAAAACCATAAAGCAGGCTCTGTTGATTGCTTCTTTTCCCTTCTTCCTGGCCATCAGAACCGAATTTTGCGGGACCAAGGAGCAGCATGCAAGGCCCAGAGGATGAATTCTGTTTGGTCTAAGCCAGCATGGGAATCCTGTCTCCCTTTGACCTAGTCTTGGGGTAAGCATGGGACCCAATCCTGGCCAACGAGGCAGCAGGGGTAGTGTGCTGAGGGCTTCTGGGTAGGATTCTCCTTTCTGTTAAAAGAGACAAGTTTTCTCCCCAACCCCTTTTCTTTCATACATATATTCCTCCATTCTTCGGACACGGTTGTACTAGGATGTGACTTTTGGAGCTACAGCACTTACTTTGAGACTCTAAGGGAATGGCCGAGGGAATCCTCAAGAAACTGACCCGTTGCCCTAATACTGAGATGCCGAAGTTCCCAGTCCCAAAACATTTTACTTACTGACTTATTGTTACCTGAGATAATAAAGATGGACATTTAAGGCTCTCCTGAGTGTCAGGTTACCTGCAGCCCAAACGTGCCCTAACGGATCCACCTGCAGACTTTAGAAGTTTAAAGCACAGAAGGCAGAACAAAAAAGGCTGCCACTTGTCTGAGATTGTTCTGGTTCTACAGCCGGTCAGGCTTCTCCCACTTTCCTCTTTGACTCTTTCCTCGTGAAGCTCTTGCAGCTGAATAAGCATTAATAATTCATCAGGACCCCACCACTCTGGGCTGAATTGTGTAAACTTCCTTGTTAGTCTGAAGGTTTCCTGAAGCCCTGTGCAAGCGTTTACCATGTAGAGGGTAAGACGGGGCTAACCTAGGAGTTTGGCCTCTAACGTTGTAATTTTTGTGTTGAATTTTTTTTTATTTGTTAATAATATCAAACCTACAGAAGAGTTGGATGAATAAAAATGGGACAAAGAACACCTAAGAGAAAGCATGAGCAGGAGGGGGCAGAGAGAGAGGGAGAGAGAAAAATCCCGAGCAGACTGTGTGACACGGTGTTCGATCCCACGAACTGTGAGACCATGAACTGAGCTGAAATCAAGAGTCAGACGCTTAACCGACTGAGCCACCCAGGCGCTCCTTTTAACGTTTTATTTTTAAGTAATCTCTACGCCCAACGTGGGGCTTGAACTCACGACTCCGAGATCAAGAGTCACGTGCTCCACCAACGGAGCCAGCCAGGCGCCCCTCAATCTTCATACTTTAAAATTATTGATAAAAAATCTTTAATCTACCTTTTCTACCATTTGCATTCCAATAATATACAAATTTTACTAATTCCAATAATATACAATTATATACAATAATATACAATTTTGCTAATTGATCCAAAAATGTCCTAAAGTGTTTTTTCTCCTCCAGCACAAGAACCAGTCCGTTTAGGGTCAGATATTGCATTTAGTTGTCATGTCTCTTTAATTTCCTTTCATCTGGGGCATCGGTCTTTCTTTGTCTTGTGTGACTTTGAAATTTTTGAATAATACTCTCCCCACCCCCTTGTCTCACTCTCTTTTTTAAAAAACAATATTTCTTGGGGCGCCTGGGTGGCTCTGTTGGTTGAGCGTCCGACTTCAGCTCAGGTCGTGATCTCTCGGTCCGTGAGTTCAAGCCCCACGTCAGGCTCTGTAGGGAGTTAATGGAGAGATCTACGGGAAGTAGTTACCTCTGTGAGTCTGCCTGGGCCTAAGACAGCTTTTGGCCAGCAGGACTAGCTAGGAGTGGAATAGTGGAAAGCAAAGACAAGTTCTCCAATCATGAGAACAGAACAACTACAAAACTGGTCTGACAAGTGTTTCTTTTTTTAAGTTCATTTGTTTTCATAATCTCTACACCCGTTATGGGGCTCGAACTCACAACCCTGGCGTCAAGAGTCGCTTGCTCTTCCAACTTGAGCCAGCCGGGCACCCCTTAGTGAGTGTTTTAATAGAAGCAAACATAAGGTACAATGAGAGATGCAAGGGTTTACTGGATCCGGTCTAGAAATCAAGGAAGTCTTCCTGGAGTAGACAACGTTTGAGCTGAGACCTAAATAGTAAAGAGAGAGCCAGTTGAAATGGGGAAAGAGCAGAGGAATTAGCACATGCAAATGCCTAGAGGTGAAATCGGATATTGGAGGGCTAAAAGTAGATCAGTCTGACTGGAGCCTAAGTATGAGATAAAGAGGGTCAGGGCGATGCCAGGGTGCTTGCAGGTTTTTATAACAAGGAGTTTGAACTCTGTCCTGGGAGCAACGGGAAGTCATGGAAGGATTTGAAGCAGGGGGAGGGACGTGTCATACAGAGGTGTTAGCAAGTTGGAGATGGGAGGATTTTCTGATGTCGCCCTTCCAGGAAAAGTCCAAATACCTCTACGGCAACCCTGAGCCCTGCATCTTCGAGGGTTTGCTAACTTTGGTTTCCTTCCTTCTCCTTCCTTTCCTTCTATTTCCCCAGGCAATCTGGGCAATAGAGCATGGGGAAAGTGACCGCACCGGTTACGATATTTTCAACTGCAAGTGACAGCATGCCTGACTGACCGTGGCTTAAGCGAAGAAGACGTGGAATTATCCTTTATAACAAAAAGTCTGGAGGTCGGCAGCTCCAGAGTCGTTTTGATGTATCAAGGACCCAGGCTTATCCTTCCGCTACATCATCTCCAGTGGTTGGCTTTTGGCCTCAGACTCATGCTCATCCCAGCTACTGCCGCATCATGGAACGTTTGATCACAGGACACCGATCAAAGCAGGAAGGAAGGGATGGGGGGACAAAAGGCTTTCACCCCCTTGAAGCTCTATATTATTAATGAAGTGGATCCTCAGATTTCCCCTGACCTTTCATTGGCTGAGAGCCGGATCATATGCCCATTCTGGACCAATCATTGCTTAAGGAGAATGCGCACTTTTACTTAAGATGGGTCATGATTTATCTGCTGGGGCTGGAGAGCCAGCCACCCTCCAAAGATCAAGGGATTTCTACCCCTTAGCTGGGCCCCAAATCAAGGTTCTCTGGGCAGGGAAGATGTGGAAGCGGGGTGGGAATGCCTCTGGGGTAGCAAGGGGCAGTGTGTCAGACGGAGTGAGGTTTGTAGAAGGTAGGAGAGGTGTTCTGCTTGTGAAAAATAAATACGAGAGAAAACAGAATTGATCAAGGGGGGCTCACTTCAATGCAGGTCCGCAAAGTCCTTGTCAACTCCACGGGGGGCTCCGGAGCAAAGATCGTTGGTTAGAGGAGCCCCACGTTGGGCGAGATGGCCAGCCCTGGTGTCCCGCCATACTCAGTCATTGACCTGGGGCAACTCAGGAAGATCATGGCCTTGGCTTGAAAGTTGAGACAGATCCTTAAGACGTTGCAGCTGGAGGCTGTCAGCTCGCTGCGCTCTTCACAGGCAACTAGCAAGTTCTTGAAGCTGTGCCCCTCCAGGACTGTCATAGGGTGCCCAGTGTCTGGCCTGGCTATGCCCAAAGAAGTCAAATTTGAGGTGACCAATCCATTTCTGCCCAGGGGCAGCATCAAGTTTGACAGAAGGAATCAGAAGAACCATTGAGAGATTAGGCTCAATTCAGAAATTGAGTTTCACCTTTAGAAAAACATTTTTTCTCACACATAGAATATTTTCATTATAGCAAAATGGGAAATTTCACATATGTGCAGAGAAGAAGATGAGAATCAATCATAATTCTTCCACCATCGATGAGGATGATATTAGTAAGGTAAAAATAGCCACCATTGATGGAATGGTGATTATGTGCCAGGCACTGTGATAAACCATTCGTATTCATAATCTCATTTAATCCCAGCTCTGCTGCTTGAGTGAGTTCCTTAGCCCCTGTATGCCTCAGTCTTCTCCTCTGCCTAATGGGGCGATACAATAGTATCTATCTATCACTTGGGGTCCTGTGGATTCACTTCGTTAAATGTGAAGTGCTCGGAACATTGCCTGACTCAAACAAATGCTCAAGGGAGAGCCTGGCTGGCTCGGTTGGTGGAGCATGGGACTCTTGATCTCGGGGTTCTGAGTTGGAGCCCCACGCTGGGCGTTGAGATTGTTTAAAAAGAAAATCTTTAAGGGGCGCCTGGGTGGCGCAGTCGGTTAAGCGTCCGACTTCAGCCAGGTCACGATCTCGCGGTCCGTGAGTTCGAGACCCGTGTCAGACTCTGGGCTGATGGCTCGGAGCCTGGAGCCTGTTTCCGATTCTGTGTCTCCCTCTCTCTCTGCCCCTCCCCCGTTCATGCTCTGTCTCTCTCTGTCCCAAAAATAAAAAACGTTGAAAAAAAAAATTAAAAAAAAAAAAAGAAAATCTTTAAAATAAATGAATAAACAAACAAATGCTCAATAAATGTTAGTAATTATTTTTGTTCTCCCTCTCTCTCTGCCCCTCCCCCGTTCATGCTCTGTCTCTCTCTGTCCCAAAAATAAATAAAAAACGTTGAAAAAAAATTAAAAAAAAAAAGAAAATCTTTAAAATAAATAAATGAATAAACAAACAAATGCTCAATAAATGTTAGTAATTATTTTTGTTCTAAGCCCCCATTCCTTTATCTACAATTGTGAAAACCAACAGTTTCCCACAAATTTGGCACCCCAAACTCATTTGGGAGCAAACCCTGAGCTGATCTGAGGTTATTTATAATCTTGTCAAACCCTTTTCATGTGAATCCGTTTCATATCAATGTGTTTGATTATGGGATGGCTCTAAAATATGTGGAACATAGACAACATGGCTTTTCTAAAATCTAGAAATATCTAAATTTTGAAACACTGATTTCTGATAAGAGGTTGTGGACTTGTGCTCTCAATCCTCATGACAACTCCGTGAGATGGGTCCTTTTAGTATCCTCTTTTTATTGATGAGGAAAAAAAATTTTTTTTAGGTGGTTTTCTTTACAACAGAACTTTCCAGAGACTTTCATCTATTATGCACTGTAAATCTCCACAAAAGGGGCTATAGAATGCAGCTGTTCTCTGGACTCATGGACTTTGAATGTCAAGGTCATTTTTTCATACAGGTCCTCCCCTTGCTAACATTGAAAATCAGGGAAGCCTCTTGGAGGAGATAAGGAACCCTGGGCAAACCGGGAACATGAAGGGGCCAAGTACACACAGGCAGACGGGGAAATCCTTGATGACTCCCTCCTGGCATCTATTGACTTTGTGTGACCTTGAAAAAAAATTCCACCCCTTGACTTCTAAAACAGATGGCAAAACCATCTTCCAGGTTCCTTGGCTAGTCAGCAACATTTTCTCTACTGTCTTTAAAAAGGAAGGAGCCTGATGCATTTGAAACAGTCATTCAAAAGAACTTCCCAGGGGTGTGGCCGGTGTTAGTTTCCTGGAAATCCTTGGGAACATCAGGCTGGGTTGGCTGAGCTGCTCAGTGGCGGGAAAGCAGGCGGGAAAAATTCTGAATGTCCCTTGAGCTTTGCGTGCTGGGTCCCAGATCACCTTCTGACCCTTAAGTAACTGAACTTGTCAACATTTCTTCTTTCACCATCCTAACAGCCTCTTGGAGACTATTTCAGCAAGGACCAGTCTTGTCAGATTAAATTTATTTATTTCATACACTAAAAGAAATGTAAAATTCAAGTGTTCCACTGACTTTTGAAGTTTTATTTTCTAGTTCTTGAGATAGGAAAAGCTGACCCAAAGTAAACAAAATTCAAGCAGAATAAAAATATCCGGGAAACGTGAGTCTCCCCCTCATCTGCTTCCCACTGACTCCTGTCCCCATCCCAGGAGGCATCTAGGGATTCCGGTTTTGCACATCCCCTTCCAGGTAAACCTTAGATGTATATAAGCATATATCATTGTATCTATTGAGATGATTTGGCTCTAAGTACAAAACACTATCCAACCAGGGCTCCTGGGTGGCTCAGTCGGTTAGGCGTCCGACTTCAGCTCAGGTCATGATCTCACGGTTGGTGGGTTCAAGCCCCCCGTGGGGCTCTGTGCTGACGGCTCAGAGCCTGGAGCCTGCTTCGGATTCTGTGTCTCCCTTTCTCTCTGCCCCTCCCCCACTTGTGCTCTGTCTCTCAAAAATAAATAAATGTAAAAAAAATTTTTTTAATTAAAAAACAAAAAAAAAAAAATCCCAAAAAACCAATATCTAACGTACAAATGTATGACTTTTCATAGAACACTTTCAGAGTTGGTTCATTTGGGAAAGTAATGATATCGTCGAAGATCCAGATTCTTTCTGTCCCTCTGCTGCATCCTCCTTAGAGGTATGACATCTGTCCCTGCACCTTTGTGTCTCTGTATTAGGTGAGTCGGTACGTGGGCTATAAGACTGTCCCGAACGCCACTGCTATGCCAGGACGGCAGGCCATACCTCCACTGTGCTTAAAAGAGATGGACAGCTTCGTGATCACGTCCACTAAACCCCACTGAGTGGACTCCCCAGTTCAGCTTTTTTTAGCGGATCCCTCCAAGTGCCCAAGGCTCTCCCATGTCACCTGACACTGAGGTAGGGAATGGGCGGGGGGAGGGGAGCTGGAGAGACAGTGGTCTTGATGGCTGTAGTTCTAACACCTTCCCTTGGCAGGTGTTACAGAATCACAAGACGCTGTGCCCACACTGAAAGGGCTGTCCAGTTGAGGGGTGCTGAACTCATGCTTCATCCACTTCTTGGCAGATCTACCTCTGGGTTTACAGGAAAGCCAGGCAGGACTGGTTGTTGGACGGGATGTAACAAGTGAGTGAAAGAGAGAAATCGAGAGTGATTCTAATGAGCCTTTGGGATTGAGCAACCAGGTGTTCAGTAAGGGAGGGTTAGGCGTAGAAAGAGAGGGAGACACAGAATCCAAAGCAGGCTCCAGGCTCCGAGCTGTCAGCACAGAGCCTGACGCAGGGCTTGAACTCACAAGCTGTGAGATCATGACCTGAGCCGAAGTTGGACGCTCAACTGACTGAGCCCCCCAGGCGCCCCTATATATTATATATAGGTGTACATCTATCTATCTATCTATCTATCTATCTATCTATCATCTATCTATCCATGTATCTCTGGTTTAAAATTTACCTGGAAGGTGACATACGAACCTAGCAATGATGCATACATTCTGGGGTGGGGGACCGGGTGAAGTGGGATAGGGAAGGAAGAGAGACAGAGAGGCTTACTTTTTTTGGGTCCTTTTATCCTGCTTGTACAAGGAAATAAATGGAGGCTCTGATGTAACTCGCCTAAGGCCACACAGCATGTGGGTGGCAGGGGCTGTCATTTGAAACAGACGCTGGCTGGCCCGGCTGCAGAGTCCAAGCTCCTTCCATTCTAACAGACTCTCCCCTAACGGAAAGGGAAACGGGCCCCTCCAGGATGAATGCCGGTCTCCTCACTTCCTCTCCCTGGGCTGGCTCGTCCGCGTGTCTCCCTGTGGCATCTCCTGCAGCCGAATATCAATAAGGGCCTGAAAGGATTCCTGTCCGTGGCTGAGAAAGGCTGTATGCACTCTTCTCCCCTCTGTTATGGAAACCACAAATCCTGTGGCTACAGCTGCAAATAAAAATAGTCCTGGAGGGCCCCCAGACTACACACCTGCTCCCACTGGATGAATGTCTCCTTCTTTACTAAAGATTAGAGCTGCTTGGGATTCCAGTCGAAGAGGCCTGGGTTCTAACCCCGGTTCTCCCACTGCTGATGGAGCTGTGTGTTCTTGGGCAAGTTACTTACCTTCTCTGTGCCTCAGTTTCCTTATCTTCAAAGTGATATTTTAAAAAATCTCACAGGATTGAGATGCTTGGGTGGCTCATCAGTTAAGGGTCTGACTCGTGATTTGGGCTCAGGCCATGATCTCATGGTTCGTAAGATCGAGCCCCACGCTGGGCACTGTGCTGACAGTGTGTGTAGCCTGCTTGGGATTCTTTCTCTCTTTCTCTCTCGCCCTCTCTTCTTCCTCTCAAAGTAAGATTAAAAACAATCTCACGGGATCGTAAGGGCTCAGAGAGTTAGCTGTCGTAAATTGCTTGTTTCTCTGTCTACCTGGTTTACATTAGTCTAACAGTATTCCTGCTGCCTCACACCCTCCCTCCCCCTACGGGGCCTTAGCACATGTTCTTCCCTGTGCTAGGATGCTGTTCCCTTCCCTCTATGGCTACTTAGTGGCTATCGGTCCTTCAGAGGCTCCAGCCTTTGTGAGGGCAGGATCATTTTTGCTCTCCACTGTGGCCCCAACACCCAGCAACACACGTCTGGCATAGAGTTGACTTCCGTTAAATATCCGTTCACGGAGTGATTGAAGGACTAAATGGACAAAGGAGACAAGTGATCAGTTAGTGCTAAGTCATTCGACAAGTGTTCTGTAAATAAGCTTGAGACCTACTCTATTGTATCCTCGTGAGGATTAAAAATGTGAAGCGTGTACAATACCTGCCCGAAGCCTGCCGTAGCACTGACTAAGGATTGCTCGTAGCACCATTTTATATTGTCATGATTTCGGTTTCCTGCAGATGTTCTTGTGGCTTCCTGCTGGAATGAGGCTCTGGTAGGATGCTCCTCCGGGCCCTGCAGAGCCCCACCCAACAGCTGGGTCCTGTGCTCTGGCAGGCAGCCTCAGCCTTTCCCCAGAGGCAGGACTCGGTCTCGTCCCGAGGAAACAAATTCCTGGCTGCTGGCACAGCTTCTGCAACTTGGCTCCCATCTCTCTGTGGATTGTCTCCTTCAGGTACAGAGCATCACGGGCACATTACGTGGGGTTGGGCCAGTCCATGGTGACCCCTCTCTTTGGAACAGGTGTGGACGCCCTAGGGAGTCATGCTTACAAATGCACAACCCTACCCTCCAGCCGGAGTTGACTGGATAAAGACGGGGACCTGATTAACTGAGCCAACTGGATCCTCTCTCCTGAGATTTTGGGGTTATGATCTAGTGATTTTCGTGAGCTGTTGCTTACGGGATGGGTGCACCCTCAGGTGCTGTGAGGCAGCCATAGTTGGTCATGGGCTTGGGGAAGGAGAGAGAGAGGGAGGAGAAGCAGAGAGCAGAGATGAAGGAATCTGTGGGCAGAGTGGTAAAGGAACACAGAATACAGACGCCACAATTCCAGGTGACTTTTCAGACGCCAGTTCCAGAAATGTCTGAAGCCACTGCACTTCCTGCCCTGTGTTTGGCATGATAACAGCGGTTCTCACATAAAGACAGCTGGGTGGTAGAGCGGATACCTACTGTCTCTGCTTTTCAGGCGTCCTGCCTCCTGAGCTCAGGGCCTGGCCACTGGGCTAGGGCCCTCCCCGAGAGCTGTCTCTGTGCCTGAGACTCGCCCTGGGAATCCCCACGCCTGTGGCCCGTCAGCCTGGCTACAGCAGAGGCCGGTCCAGCGTGAGAGACTGCAGTGTCTCCTCAGATGGCCTCACAGGGCACTTTGCCAGGCCCTTTTTTCCTCTGGAGCCCGGCCTGGCTCACACAGGCCGCTCTGTGAGGCCGTGGGCAGGAGGCCTCTGTTGCCAGCAGAGTTCAGTTACCCCAGTGACATTCAATTGTTCCTAAGAGAAGAGGCCTGCTTTCGGCAGCTCCCAGACCTGGATTCCAGGAAGCTCTGCCTGACTCCTTTCCTGTTTGTTTCCAATCAGCCAGTCGGCCTGTATCACCGGATTGCATAAGTCTGCCGGCTGCTAGCACTGTCTCTCTCTTGCTGTTGTCTCCATACCGCTCGGAGCTCACACCAGCCTGGGAGGAAGACACAGGGCATATCAGCAGGAGTTTGCTGCTGCCCAGACAGACCCAAATAGCAGCGTGGCCCCGCCAGGTTTCCAGTTTCCAGGGATGTGTGACTGACCCTAGAATGAGGATCCCAGGGTCTCATCCCAGAAAAGAGATCCCTAGGGTGACATTTCACCCTGGTGGGAAGGACCCGTGGCTGTGTGGACACTGGCACAACCTCCCTACCCTTTGCAGAGTAGTTTGCAGGGGCTAGGAAAACTGAGACTGGATGTGCAACTCTGGAGGCAACTCCTTGAGCTCACATCCTGGCTCTGCCATTTACTGGCTGTGTGACTTTGGGAAAATTACTGAACCTCTCTGTGCCCAGTTTCTGCATCTGTACAGCAGAGAGAATAACAAAACCTCCCTTATCAGACTGAAATAGGATTTGAATCATTTAATACAAGGAAAAGGTTCAGTACAATTCCTGGCATATAATAAAGGCTGAATAAGTACAAGCAGTTATTATTATAACAATAACTATTATTGTTAATTTTCAAAAGAGAAAGGTCACTTTTATGCCCAGGAAGATATGGATAGTAACATTCATTGCAGCGTGACTTTTAATAGTGACGGATTGAAAACCATCTAAATATCTCTCAGTAGGAAATGGCTGAACCAATTATGGCACATCCACACTATAGAATCCTGTGCAGCAGTTAAAAGACAGTGCAGCAGAGCTGTGTGGCCTGATAGGAAAAACTTCTAAAATCTAGTGTTCAGCCAGAAAAACACAAAAAACAAAAACCAAGAAGCAGAAGGATACAAAAAGCCTGAAAACTTACGCAAAACACAAAAATGCAAAGCCGTCTATCGGTAATGTACATGTGCAAATGCACAGGAAACCCATCTTGAAGAGCAGTAGTCTGCTACAGCTGTCACTAGCCACGGGCAGCTATTTACATTTAAATGTAAAGTCATTAAAATTAACTAAAATTTAAAATTCAACTCCTCAGTGGTATCAGCCACCCTTCAAGGGCTCGGTAGCTTCATGTGGCCAGTGGCTAGCGGCTAGCATATTGGACGGTGCAGGTATAGAATATCTCCATCACTTTAGTACATTCTATCGGATGGTGCTGGTCTGGATGGGTAAAAAAAAAAAAAAAAAAAAAAAAGCCAAACTGAGGGAAACTACTGCATATGCAATAACTAACTTGGAATAAAAAAAAAAAAGTCAAATTGATAATAGCAATTACCCTGACATGGAGAGAGGAAGGATTGAAGAATATCGTTTATTCTTTGAGCAGGTGTTTATTGAGCACTTACTCTGTGCCAGGCACTATCCTTACACTGGGACCTCAGCTGTGGACACAATGGACCCAACTCCCTGCCCTCTTGGGGGTTTTGTTCCAGCGGGTGGTAGGTCGTGGGAATGGGTGCTTTGGATAAAGATGCTAGCAGATGGCACAGGGTGATCATTAAAGACATTTTTCACACTTACCTGCATTTTTTAATTTTTATTTTTTAATGTTTGTTTAGTTTTGAGAGAGAGAGAGATACACACAAGGATTGCAAATGGGGGGAAGGGCAGAGAGAGAGGGAGACACAGAATCGGAAGCAGGCTCTGGGCTCCGAGCTGTCAGCACAGAGCCCGACACGGGGCTCGAACTCACAAACCGGGAGATATTGACCTGAGCAGAAGTCGGATGCTTAACCACTGAGCCACCCAGGTGCCCCTCACCTGCATTTTTTTTTTTTTTTTTTTTTTTTATGAGGAGACTGCTTTACTTGTGTAGTGAGAAATTTATAAAAGGAAACAAAAGTACCTCAGCCCTGGAGAGAGGAAACTTGTATTTCTGCCCCGGTTCTGTTCCTAACTCGTGCAGGAAGTGGCGGCTTAACCATTCTGTTCCTCCATTTCTTTACCTTAATGCGCATGAGACAAGGGCTCTGAGGCCCCGCCAGCCCCTCCACCGTGTGACTGAATGGCTCCATCAGTCTCTCCACCTGTCCAGAGACGCGTGGATTGCTGGGCGGAGTTATTTGGGAGTGTTAGCAGGTAAAGAGTCTGCAGGAACCTGGTACAAGAATCAGAACAAACCCGGGGGAGAAGGGGGAGGAAGGGTCAGAGGGGAAGGAGGGACAGGGGGAGGTAAAGGAGGGAGGTAGGGAGACCTTCTGCAGTGAGTAGAGAATTGACTCTCCATCCAGCTTCCCCCGAGGGCTGCCTCAGTGTACCTGTTTAAATCAGTACAGAGTTCCTGAGAAATTCTGGTTACAGTCATGCAGACAGACGCTTTTTAATAATAGCTAATATTTACTGGGCACTCACTGTGCTCTTGGCATCCTCTAATGTAGATTGACTCATTTAATCCTCAAAAGTCTGTGGGGGTCAATACAATTTATCAACCCCATTTTACAGATGAAAAAACCCGAAGTTCCAACGAACGAAACAACACCGGACTATTTGATGGGGGAGACTGGGCTTCAACCCAGAGGCCAGCCTCCAGAGCCCTTGGTCTTAACCACCGTGCTTCACACCTGCTTATAGTCAACTGGAACATAAAACAGAAGAAATAAAGGCTTTCGCTTGGTCGAAGGAGCTCACGCATGTGGTCTGGGTACATCGCCAATTAATTCTTTTTTTTTTTTTTTTAATTTTTTTTTAACGTTTATTTATTTTTGAGACAGAGAGAGACAGAGCATGAACGGGGGAGGGGCAGAGAGAGGGGGAGGCACAGAATTGGAAACAGGCTCCAGGCTCCGAGCCGTCAGCCCAGAGCCCGACGCGGGGCTCGAACTCACGGACCGCGAGATCGTGACCTGGCTGAAGTCGGACGCTTAACCCACTGCGCCACCCAGGCGCCCCAATTCTGATTGAGGGTGTCGCTTCTTGCTTCTGCTGTCACCAACCACTCTCCAGAAGCAAAGGAATCCTAAGCCAGCCGGTGTCCCTCAAAATACCCGTGGCTCCCACCTCATTCGAGTAAAAGCCTTACTATGATCCATAAGGCCTTCTGTGATCACCCTCCCTGATCAGATTACCTCTGATCTCTTTCCTCCAGCTCCCCCCAGCTCCACTCCAGCCACACTGACCTCCTCCCTGCTGCCCCGACTCACCACCTTGGTCCCTCCCCTGGGCTCTAGTGTGAGCTGTAACCTCTATCACAGAAGCTTCCTGGTGGAGGTGAAGTCTGAGTTGAGGCTGGCAGGTGTGTAGGTGTAGGTGTATGTGAGCCTAGGAGGGTGAGAAGGCTTTCAGAGAAAAGGTGTGTATGTGGGCAGGAGAGGTGGAGGGCGGGGAAGTGGGGTGGGGGGCGGTGGAGAAGGAAGGGCACACTGGGATTTGCCTTTCCCTCCCTCACTCCGTCTTTCGGACTGGCACTTTGCTCCTCCTGGCTTGCCATCTGGTTTGGCTACAGGTGGCCTTCAGTTTCACTTCCATCAATAACTCATTCAATAATTTTTTGTTTAATTATGTCTTTTTCAGGGCCCCTGGGTGGCTCATGTCATGATCTCGCGGTTTGTGAGTTCAAGCCCCGCGTCAGGCTTTTTGCTGACAGCTCAGAGCCTGGAGCCTTCTTCAGGTTCTGTGTCTCCCTCTCTCTCTCTGCCCCTCCCCTGCTCATGCTCTCTCTCTCTCTCTCTCTCTCTCTCAAAAATGAATAAACATTAAAAATATACATGTCTTTTTCTGTCTTGGGGAAAGTGTGTGTGTGTGTGTGTGTGTGTGTGCACTCTTGAGATCTTGTTGTTTTTTTAATTTTATTTTTAAGTGATCTCTACACCCAACGTGAGGCTCAAACTCACAACCCTGAGATCAAGAGTTGCATGTTGCACCCACTGAGGCAGCCAGGTGCCCTAAGATCGCGTTCTCTTAAGAGCAGTTTCACGTTTACAACAAAATTCAAAGGGAGGTACAGAGACTTCCCATATAGCCCCTGCCCCGTCTCATGCACAGCCTCTGCTATTAGGATGAATCTATACTGACCCATCATAGTCATTCACAGTCCCCGGTTTACCTTACAGTTAAACATTCACTCTTGGAGTTATACATTCTATGGGTTTGGGCAAATGTGAAATGGCGTATATCCATCGTTAACATACAGAGTATTCTCACTGCCCTAAAAATTCTCTGTGCTCTCTTCATCTCCCCCCCCTCTCCTCACCCCTGGCAACCACTCATCTTTATATTGTCTCCATAGTCTTGCCTTTCCTGGAATGTCATATAATTGGAATCATACAGTATACAGCCTTTTCCGATTGGCTTTTTCACTTAGTAATTTGCACCGAAGGTTTCCACTCTGGAGCCGTATGACTAATGCATGACTAATGCTGCTATGAACATTTGTGTACAAGTTTTTGTGTGGACACATTTTTGGGTTTTTTTGTTTTGTTTTTTTTTAAGTGGGCAACCACACCCAGTGAGGGCCCCAGTGCGGGGCTTGAACTCATGACCCTGAAATCAAGACCTGAGCCAGTATCAAGTGTCAGATGCTTAACCCGCTGAGCCACCTAGGCATTCCTGGATGTGTGTTTTCCATTCTTTTGTATATATACCTCCGGGTGAAATTGCTGGGTCATATGGTAACTATGTTTCACCATCTTGAGTAACTGCCACAATGTTTTCCAAAGCGGCAGCACCATTTTACATTCCCACCAGCTGCATGTAAGTGTTCCGATTTGCGGATGCCTTTTCATACCTGCTGGTTTTTTGAGACACACAACTGTATGAGCATCTAGGTAGAAGGAGGTGAGGAAAGGTGAACAGATGGGCTGGGAGGGAAAGGCTGGTACTTGATCATGCAAGGCTGGGAGGCCTCACAGTCAGGTGTTGGATTTTATTGTGATGTCAGGGGACAGCTCTGGGAGCCTTTTAAGTGGAGAAGAAACAAACTGATTTAGAGGTGTGTGTGTGTGTGTGTGTGTGTGTGTGTGTGTAATGTGTATTTTCATTGTTTTTACGTTTAATCCCTAAGTGGATGATAATTCATATGCCCCCCTCCCCCTGCAACAGGTAACTAGTGTTTTAATTTCTTATGTGTTCATTTGGAGTTACTTTTTTTTAATGTTTATTTTTGAAAGAGAGACAGAGAGAGAGAGAGACAGAGCATGTCTAGGGGAGGGGCAGAGAGAGAGGCAAACACAGAATCCGAAGCAGGCTCCAGGCTCTGAGCTGTCAGCACAGAGCCTGACACGGGGCTCGAACCCACGAACCATGAGATCGTGACCTGAGCTGAAAGCGGACCCTTAACTGTTTGAGCCACCCAAGCGCCCCTGGAGTTTCTTTTTGCATGCATAAACAAATACAAACACACACGTGTTTGTTTTCCTACTGTTTTCATGCAAGGTACATACTGTCACAGTAGCTTTTCCACACAGCAATCAGTGTTACTTTAACACTTTTCCGTATCAATGTGTAGGGAACATCATTATTCTTTTTCCTATTATTGCATAATATTCTATGATTTGGTGGATCACAATTTATGCTACCAGTCTCCTCATAACAGAGAATGGTTTTCCTTTTTTTTTTTTTTTTCTGTTATAACCCACACTTTCCATAAGTAATTCCATACAAATGTCATCTCACACATACATGGGATTATTTGCCAAACTCCCGGAAATAGAATTGTTGGATCAAAGAGGTCTACGCATTTTTAATTTTGATAAACTTTGCTGAACTGCCCTTCAGAAAGGTTGGGCCAGTTGATGCCCCACCGGGAATCATGGAGGTGCTCTATGGCCTCGAAGTCTTATCAAGCTTCTGGAACTTTCCCAGTGTGACAGATGGAGCATAGTGGCAATGGAGCCGTTTTTCATGTTTAATGGCCACTTGAGTTTCCTTCTTTATAAACTGTCTGTTTACACCCTTTGTTCATTTTTCTATCGGGCTGTTGTCCATTTTTCTTATCTGCCTCTAAGAGCTCTTCAGACATGAGGGAAAGTAACTCTTTGTGATATGAGCTGCAAGAATTTTTCTGCTGTTTGTCGTGTGTGTTTTGACTTTGTATAGGATGGGTTGTTTCTTTTCTCTCTTTATTACTTTGTTTTTGCCAGAAGGTTTTTTCTTTTAATGTAGTCAAGTGTATTAATCTTTTCCTTTACGGCTTCTGGACTTTAAATCATGGTTAGAAAGCCCTCTTTCATATTTTCTCATAGTATCTATGGTTTCGTTGTTTATATGTTTTACAGTTCAGTCCAATGTTATCCAACCATGTGTCTCATTCTGTAGCTTGCTGCTTTCTCACATTGATACACAGAGAAGCTCTAGTTTATTCGTTTTAACTGCTGCATAGCACGCCATCATGTCACTAGTAAAAGCATTATATTTTTAAAATTTATTTATTAATTTTGAGAGAGAGAGAGCACGCGAGTGGTGGGAGGGGCAGAGAGAGAGAGAGAGAGGGAGAGAGAGAGAATTCAAAGCAGGCTCCAAGCTGCCAGCATAGAGCCCGACGCGGGGCTCGAACTCATAAACTGTGAGATCGTCACCTGAGCCGAGTTGATGAAATCGGATGCTTAACCGACTGAGCCTCCCAGGCGCCCCTGTGAAACCGTATTTTATTAGCCTGTTCCCCTAATAATGAAATTCAGTTTGTCTGCAAATTTTGTACTCAATGCTGCAACGAACACCCTGTATGTATATCTCCTTGTGCTCACTTGCCAGAATTTCTTTGGAGCACATACCTAGAAGTAGAATTTCTGTCAATCCCTGGACGTAAAGCAGTGTCTGACTCTGGTTTTAATTTGCATTTCCCTGATTAATCTTGAGATGGAGCCTCTTTTCATATGTTTATGGCCCTTTTGGCTTTCTATTCTCGCAGAAATGCCTTTTCAAATCCTTTAGTGCTTTTTTTCATTGGGATGACTATCTTTTCTTTCTTATTAATCTACAAGAGTTCCTTATAGACTCTGGATTTAATTCCTTTGTTACATTGGTTGTATCTTCTCCTGGCTCGTCACTTGTTTTTCCCCTTTGTGAGGTCTTTTGCCATAGAGGAAATTTTGATGTACTCCAGTATATTAATCTTTTCCTTTATAGTTTGTGCATTTTGTGCCATTTTAGGGACTCTCTTTCTCTCCGAAGTCATAAAGATATTCTTCTATGTGTTCCTTTAATCATTTTGGAGTTTTCGAAGAAAAAAAACATTTTTTTATAATCTAAAATGATGTCAAAGGAGACTGAGATGCTTTTATGTTCATTGAAATGGGGTATGGGTTAAGAAAACTGAGAAACAAAGCTATAACCTCTGCCATCCCGTGGCCTCTAGCTCAGGGCAATGTTACATTTGCTGTCACGTGGGTTGATTGATTATGGCTGGGCTCTGGGATGTTAAGACCCTAGACTCAGATTTTCCCTCACTGTCTTTGATCAACACTCTTCATTTCTGCCTGTGACTCTGGGGCTTACCTATGGCCACACATCCTTGCTCTGGCCCCCATTACCCTGCTCCAAGTAATGCTGCCAGCTCAGAGCCCTCTCCTGGGACTCGGGATGATGGAGGAGAAACAGAAACAGAGAGACCATGACAATATCTGATTCTTCCAGACACCTGCCACAACATAATGTCCTTGGCTAATTGGCTTTCCCTGTTGCTGACATGGGCGGCCTTTCCCCTAATCAGCAGTGATATTTGGGGCCCAGTCCATCTCTTGGGAGAGTCCCAGCCTTGGAATGTCAGTGTCCTGTTCAGGAACGAGGCCGGACAGGGGCAGCAGGTGGCTTGGAGAGTCCTCTGACCTTCCCACATGAACTTTCCAGCCCCTTCCAAGCCTAGGGCCATTTTAGGATCTTCCTGGGCTTCTGTCTTGAGTTTTTAAGGCCCACCCATATCCTATTAAGCATAAGAAAATGTACCCCCATGGCCCACTAGATACGTGAGATGTAATCACGTGAGTTCAGAGGCAGTTGATAAGTTGATTTACTATTTTGTAGACATTTTAATTAAACATCAATTAATTTCAACTTTTGGAGCTTCCTTTTTATATTCTGGAGTCAATATTGTGTTTTAGGTCTAACACATTTTTATGTGCACTTGAAACAATTGCAGACTCTGGCCTGTGGCCTCTGGCCTCTTGTGTCCTTTGGTAAAACTGCCCAGCCCCCAGCTTTCCTTCGTAAGACCAGATGTGCCCAGCCCACTAGAGCCCACAAAATCCCCGAGATTTTGCCAAGCACCCTCCTGTGTATTAAATCATGACCTGCTTCCAAATCATCTTATAGGTAACACCAAGGGATATTCGCAGAGATTCTTGGTCCTCTTGGTAGAGGACCAAATACTCCTCAAGGAGTATTTGCTGGACCCCCTTCACCTGTGTAAGATCTGGGAATGTGTTGTGCTCTCTCCTATGTATAGAATCGTAAGAGTTATTTGCAGAATACCATTTTGTTTACTGTCATGGCCTATATTCCCTGCCCCTCCTCTGTGTGAAAACAAGAACTCTTTACACAGGGGCGCCTGGGTGGCTCAGTCGGTGAAGTGTCCGACTCCTGATTTTGGCTCAGGTCACGATCTCACAGTTTGTGGGTCCGAGCCCCACGTGGGGATCTGCGCTGAAAGCATCAAGACCGCTTGAGATTCTCTCCCTCCTTCTCTCTCTGGCCCTCCCCCTCTTGTTCTCTCTCTCTCTCTCTCTCTCAAAATAAATAAATTTAAAAAAAATTAAAAGAAGAAATATTCACAGAATGCTGTCCTATCTGTACCATCACTAACCGCAGGCAGAGTTTCCTATTGTTTAGGACCATGGAATCTTTATCGACCATAGGAATCTACCTAGAAAGCCTGTTCAGGGAATAAACACTCTCCTCCATGTAGAATTATTGTTTGCAGAGCCCTCTCAAGGATCGCTAACTATCTGCAAAGCACATTGGAAAATCAAGGAAGATCTACAGAGCCTTATTCTCTCTATGGAATTAAATAATATTTGTAGTCTCCTCCTGGGTAGAAAATCATAAAATGCTTACAGAACACTCCCTGTATATGGAATTTGAGGGTGTTTGAACATCTTTTCCTTCCTGTTTATAAAATTATGAACTGTCTTTGAGGAACACCCTCAGGTCCACAGAATCATGGAATGCTTGCAAAGCCACTTGTTGTGGCTTGAATCTTATATTACTTATAGGATGCCTGTCTCTACAAAATCATCAAGTGTTTGCAGAGCCTCTTTGCTAATCATTATGGAATGTCTATAGAGCTTCCTTATCTGTATAGACTTAAGGAATGTTAGCTGAACCCCCTTCTTCTGTGTAGAATCCTGGAATGTTGACTGAGTGCCCTACGGTCTACAGTCATAGAATGTTACTAACCACACTCCCCACTGTAAAACTTGAGATGTTTACACCCCCACTTACCTGTTGGAGAGAAGGAAGAGTCGCAAAGGGTCACGACCAGATCGTGGAGGGGTCTTAAAAGTCAAAGGAAGAGAGGCCATTTTCTATAAGTTATAGGGAGCCACTAAAGTTTTTTGATTAATACAGTGACATGATGAGAAGTATGTTCTAGGAAGCTTAACATAGTGAAGGAAGTAAATGGGATAAACTGGAAGGCAGTGGCTTAAACATAATTTCTTAAAGCAAAGCAAAAATCAAGGTACTGATTGATTTTACTAACTGCAGTAATCAACAGCGAATACTTCGATAAAATAAAGACTCATTCTCTAGAGCAGGAGTTAGCAAGCTACAACCCAAGGGCCAAATCTGGCCCACTGCCTGTCTCTGAAAGTAAAATTCAATTGGAACATAGCCACATTAGCTGTTGTACAATAGCAGAATTAAGTGGTTGTGACAGAGAATGTAAGGCCTGCAAAAACAAAAACATTTACTATCTGGCTCTTTACTAAAGAAGTTTGCTTATCTGTGCTCTAGTGGGAGAAGAAACACCCTGGAGTCTTTTTTAAATATTTGGATTTTTTGGGTGTTTTAAAGTTTTCTCACAGCAGACTCAGTTGAATTCATAAAGTTTCTTTCTTTCATTCATTCATCATTCATTCATTCAACCAATATTTACCCAAGATCTACATTATGCCAGGCCCTGATTTAGGTATTGGGGGTGCAAAGATGGAAAAGAGACAGCTCTTGCCCTCAAGGAAATGTGTAACTTAGCCATAACTGTCACATAATTTATAAGAAACTGGCTGTGTGAGGGGCACATGGGTGGATCAGTAGGTTGAGTGTCCTACTCTTGACTTTGTCTCAGGCCATGATCCCAGGGTTGTGGGATTGAACCCTGCGTCAGACTCCATGATCAGTGTGGAGCCTGCTTGAGATTCTCTCTCTCTCTCTCTCTCTCTCTCTCTCCCTCTCTCCCTGCTTCTGCCCCTCTTTCTGCTCATGCTCTTGAGCTCTGTCTCTAAAACAAAACAAAATAAAACAAAACAAAAAACCCACCTCTTTATTGATTAAAACAAAATTTTTTTTAATGTTTGTATATTTTTGAAAGAGAGAGAGACAGAATGTGAGTGGGGGAAGGGCAGAGAGAAAGGGAGACACAGAATCCGAAGCAGGCTCCGGGCTCTGAGCTGTCAGCACAGAACCCGACACGGGGCTCACACCCTCAAACCGTGAGATCATGACCTGAGCTGAAGTCAGATGCTTAACCCACTGAGCCACCCAGGCACCCCAAAAACCCACCTCTTTAAAAAAAAAAAAAGGAAAGAAAGAAACCAGCTCTGTGACTTTGGTCACGTGCCTTAATCTTTCTAGATTTCAGTTTCTCTGCTAATGAGGATGATTGTACCTCCCTCAAGATGTTTTTGTGAGGTAACTGTGTATAAAGTGCTTAGAACAGTGCCGGACACCCAGTAAGTACTATTTAAGTGCTTCTTTAAATATGTACATACACTTGAACTTACATCCTTGTGCACATATCCCCATATGAAGCACTGTGACTAGTGCTCTGCTAGAGGTGTCTACAGTCACCCTATGTAGGAGAGCTGTATGTCTGTGATATGCGTATGTTTCTGTATTCATGTTATACTTCAGTTAAAACAAAACAGGAAAACCTCAGCTGGTACAAAGTGGGGGTGAAATGATGGCCACCAGGGCTAAGTGGATTCAGGGCTCAAATTATGTCATCAGGACTCAATTTCTCCTTGTTGCTTACATGAGTCTCTTTGCATACACCAGCTTCATTCCCAGGTTTCGCATGCTGACAAAATGGCTGCCGTTGCTCCAGGCTTACAACGCTTCATATTAAAGTCTAGTGTGAAAGACATGGTTGGCTTCTCCAAAGGCACAAATTTAAATTTCTGGGAGTTGAGTCTCATTGGTTCTGACCAGTCCGCCCAACTCCAAACCAGTCACTATTACCAGAGGAATACAATGTTATGACTGACCAGGCTGGTTCACATAACAAGTCTGAAGGTAGAAATGGAGTCAGCAACCCCAAAGCACCAGGCAGAATGAAAGCAAGAGGTGAAGGCAATCGGAGCTGTTGCAGAAGGTGAATGAATGTTAAGTGACCATAGAAGGTCAATAAATGCCTGGTACCAGGACGACATCATCATCATCATCATCATCATCATCATCATCATCATCTTTTCCAGTTAGCATTTATAAAAGTGCCTGGCACATAGTTTGGTACTGGATAAATATTTGTTGAATGAGAAAATTACTTCTATCAGCTAATACTCCCCGGCCGCAACCCTGTTATGCCTTTGGCCTACCTGTCCAGGAGAGAAAGACAGTGGCAGAATTTTTAAAAGGGATGTTCCTCATATCTTTGTCTCTATAGAGGCGTTTCATGGCCAAGGGACAGAACCTTGGAAAAGTCTGATCATAGCAATTGTGGGTGAGGCAGGAAGTCACGGGAACCCTCATTCACTGCAGCCGGGAGTTTAAATGGGTACACCCATTTTGAAAAGCAATTCAGAAATAGTTAAGCAGATGTGCAAATCCACTCTTGCATGTACGTGCTCTGGAGAAACTCTTGCCCATATGCATAGGATTGCACAGGAGGGTGGTGTTAGAGTTACTGCTGCTGTGTAGCAAACCAGACTTGTGTGTAAACGGTAACTATTTTATTATGCTCATGGATTTGGGAAGGGCACAGTGGGGACAGCATGTCGGGGGGCTTCAGCTGAGAAGACCGGAAGGTCACAGATGGGGGCTGGAATATCTAAAGGTTTGTTCTCGGGGCGCCGGGTGGCTCAGTCGGTTAAGCATCCGACTTCGGCTCAGGTCATGATCTCGTGGTCTGTGGGTTCGAGCCCCGCATCGGGCTCTGTGCTGACAGCTCGGAGCCTGGAGCCTGTTTCAGATTCTGTGTCTCCCTCTTTCTCTGCCCCTCCCCTGTTCATGCTCTTTTTCTGTCTCAAAAATAAATAAATGTTAAAAAAAAAATTAAAGGTTTGTTCTCTCTCACGTCTGGTGATTGATGCCCGCCGTGGGCTGGGATCCCCACTGGGGCCGTTGACCAGAGCACCCATAGGTGGCCCCTCCGTGTGGCTTCCTCACGCATGGTGGCCAGAGGTTCCAGAGATGTGTGTCCCCACCAACAAGTCAGAAGCTGCGTAGTGTCACTTTCCACGCATTTTTATTGGCTATAAATGACTCACAACCCCACCCAGCTGCAAAGAAGGGGGAAATGAAGAAAGTTCTAGAAGAGCAGGAGGATGGAAAATATTTTTGAGACCATCTTTGGAAAATGCATTCTGCCGCAGTTGTTCCTTGCACCACTGTGTGAATTGGGTCCACAGCCCCTTCCCAAATCCCTTGGGGCCAGATGTGTTTGGAAATTTTGAAAATCACAGAATTTTGAAAGATAATATGAAAATAAAAACGATAATATGAGACATACACTGAATATTTACAGAACACCTCTTGAGAGGGATGGGGGCTACTCTGTAAAGGAAGATCTACATGTTTCCTCAGGGGAACATGCAGATATTCACAGTGAGATAAAGATTATAGACAGCTTTCTGTCTACTGAGGTCAAGTTTTGCCACTAAAGATGTTCAGGTCAGGTCAGGTCTTGCTGCGAAATAAACTACGAAAAAGCTTTTAGGTTTTAGGTTTCTTGGATTTTGAACTTTAGCTAAGAATCTATGGACCAGTAGTAGCAAAAAAGAGGAAACGACCTAAATAGACCTCATCAGGAAAAAGGACTTAAAAACAGGCCTCAATATACGGTGAAATGCTACACAGCCGTGAAAATGAATAAACTCAAGCTACATGCTTCCCTGTGGACATGTCTTATAAAAATAATGTTGAGAGAAAGCATGTTGCAGAGAAGTGTATGCGAGCAGGGGAGGGGCAGAGAGAGAGGGCGACACAGAATCCAAAGCAGGCTCCAGGCTCCGAGCTGTCAGCACAGAGCCCGACGCGGGGCTCAAACTCAGGAATCGCAAGATCGTGACCTGAACTGAAGTCGGATGCTTAACTGACTGAGCCCCCCAGGAGCCCCTTATTTCTTGATCATGATGGGGTGAGGGGAGTTTCCTCCTCACTCTGGAAGTCAGCTGGTGGGGCCTCAGCTCTGCAGAACATTGTTCATTATTACGGCAGAGGGAAAAGAGTAGCAAAGGACACTGGCTCCGTGAGCTGCTGGCAGGAAGTGATAGTCACTTCTGCTCTGAGCCTCAGTTTCTCTGAAAGGGGCTGATTAACTACTGCCTGGCTAAAGCTTACCAGGGTGAGCCACCCAGTCAATGCTCGGCCAATAGGCATCCCTGGCGACGGAAGGACTCAATGCCAGGGCTCCTTGGACGTAGAGAGCAGTTATGCACAAGTCAATGATATTTATCTGCTCACGGCTCTAATGCCAGGGCTCCTTGGACGTAGAGAGCAGTTATGCACAAGTCAATGATATTTATCTGCTCACGCCTCTGGGAGTTTGACCTGAGATAGTTTGAAGTGTATGATGTTATCACACTACTGGTGACTATTGTCCACGGATTATGCAATATCTTCCTCAGGGCGGGTTCCTGGAATCTTTTCCAGTAAAGTATGAGGGGGTAGGAGGGGCATGGTATCTTTTACTTTAGGCTGTGGAGCCTCTTCTTTATGTGTTTGCTTTGGGCAAGCCTGTTAATTAGGTGTTGACGAGCAGACATGAGGGCCAACTTGTGCTCTCTGGGATTTCTCCAGGGGCCTTCCTTTCTTTAGGTCACTCCCCTCCTCCAAAACCTTCAAGGGCTCCCTATGGCCCACAGGAAAAAGTGTGAGAATACCAACAGTGATTGAGTATTGCTACATCCAGACACTTTATAGGTACTATCTCAAATCCTCCCAGAAACCCTGGAAGAAGGAACCAGATGTGGAAATGGAGGTTCAGAGAGGTGAAAAGACTTGCCCAGATCACAGGGAGAGAACAAGGAAGAGGCAGGCCTGGCTGGCCTCCAGGTCTTTTCGATTCAATTCAGGGGCCCCTACTGAGCCATGGGGTCAAGCCACCTCCAGCCTCACCCTTCGTCTTTTCCTTGTCCTTGGACTGAGAGGTTGTTCCAATCAGGCAGGCAGCAAGCCTGTCTCAACTCCCTTTCAAAGACCATCTAGAGGGGCGCCTGGATGGCTCAGTTGGCTGAGTGACCGACTTCGGCTCGGGTCATGATCTCATGGTCCGTGAGTTCGAGCCCCACATTAGGCTCTGTGATGACAGCTCGGAACCTGGAGCCTGCTTGGGATTCTGTGTCTCCCTCTCTCTCTGCCCCTCCCCCGCTCATGCTCTGTCTCTCAAAAATAAATAAAATGTTAAAAAAAAAAAGACCATCTAGAATCTCACAGAACAGCTCCCCTGACTGCTATAGCCCAAGGGTCCTATCCTTACACCTCATACCAGTTACCCACTTTCCTGTCAGTGCTGCCCTTGGGCTGCAAAAGCCCCTGGATACCTGCCCATCACGCTTAGTGCACACCTGCTATTCCTTCACCTTTCCTCCAACAATTATTGAGCACCTGCTGGATGCGGAGCACCGTGCTAGATGCAAGGATGTAGCAGAGAATGAAACAGAATCTCTGAGATCACAGAGCTTATGTTCTGACAGGGGAGACAGAAAATGATCGAACAAACACACACGTGTATAATATAATGTCGGGAATGAAAAGTACTATGAAGAGAAATAAAGCTGGGTAAGGGGAGAGAGAGTCCTGGGGTGGGGAAGAAGATATTTTAGAGGGAAGGTCTCTTAGAAGAGGTGACATTTGAGCAGAGATCAGAATGCAGTGAGCTTGTTTGAGCAGCTGAATAGGAAATTAATAATGAATGAATGCGTATTTGAGTGAGTTGGAAGCCTAACTCAGAAATGAGAAGGTTGAAACACACACACACATACACACACACACACATGTACATGCACACACAAATACCCCGGGGACGCCTGGGTGGCTCAGTCTGTTAAGCTTTAGAATCCTGATTTCTTGATTTTGGTTCAGGCCATGATCTCACGGTTTGTGAGATCGAGCCCCGCGTCTGGCTCAGCGCTGATGGCGCGAAGCCTGCTTGGGATTCTCTGTCTCCCTCTCTCTCTGCCCCTCCCCTGTGCTCTCCCTTTCTCTCTCTCAAAATAAAGAAATAAACTTAAAAAAGTGTCAAGCTCCAAAAAAAATCAAAGAAAGAAGTTGAAAAAAAAAAACCCAATCTTTTTCAAGATCTTGTTATTTCAGATGGAGTAGTAGGGGTAGAGATTGGTCATCAGAACCTAGGCCAGGGGTAGGGAGGCTTTCCTGTCTCTTTCACAGCGGAACAGCTGAACTCCTTGCCCACCCAGGCGAGGGTGGGGGTGGATGGTAAGGGAATCCAATTGTAGAGACATTTGGTTCAAGCGGGCTGGGTCTCCAGCAGCCTTTTCCTAATTGAAGCCCATTTTGTGTCATCCAAGGGGGCTGGACCCTCTTTCTCCCTGCCGCAGCGTGGTCAGAAGTGCACAAGTCGGCCTACTCACAGGGACAGAGGCACCGAGCGCTCAGCCTCCCGGCTTTGCTCCTCCTTCTCTGTCAGCTTGACAGCCTCACTTTCCTACTGCTCTGCCCTTTGAAGCGCCCTCAAGCCTTGGCTGTAAGCTGTCCCTCCCTTGTTCAGAACCAGCGGCCCACACACGCTCTGGAGGTGTGGATTTCCTCTGCTTTTTTCAGAGCTTTAAGCACCTTTTCATATGCTTATTAGCCATTTAGATACCTTCCTTTATGAAATGCCTGTTCAAGTCTTCCCCCGCCCACCCCTTATTTGGTTGTCAGTCTTGTTTCTATATGTCTGTGGGTTTTTTAAAAATTCTGGGGGCGCCTGGGTGGCTCAGTCGGTTAACTGTCCGACTTCAGCTCAGGTCATGATCTCGTGGTTTGTGAGTTCAAGCCCCGCGTCTGGCTCTGTGCTGACAGCTCAGAGCCTGGAGCCCGCTTCAGATTCTGTGTCTCCATCTCTCCCCCACTCACCCCTGCGTGTGTGTGTGTGTGTGTCTCTGAAAAAATAAATAAACATTAAAAAGTTTTTTTTTAATTCTGTATATGAGTTCTTTATAAGCTACGTATTTCTGTTTCTCTTTCTGGTGTCTTTTGATGAAGAGAATTTTTTATTTTAATGCAGCCTCATTTATCACAATTTTCCCTCCTGGTTGGTGTTTGTGTCCTCTGACACATTTCAGCCCACGTCAAGGACATGAAAATAGTCTTTGTTTTCATCTAAAAGCTTTTTTGTGATCGTTCACATTTAGATTTACAATCCATCTTGAATTGATTTTGTGGATAGTGTGAGGTAGGAGTGAAGAGTCTTTTTTCCCCCCATGGAAATCCAACGGGTCCAGCACTGGTTCGGTTAAACAAAACGTTGCATGGTAATATCTGGGTGTTTCCTGTACCATTTGCTCAACTTCCCTATAGGTTTAAAAATGTTTTAAATAAAATATTGGGAGAAATGGTGAAAAAAGGTACAGAGACGGTTGTAGGTAAGTAAGTACATACTATGGAAATAATTCCAAATGCGATCTGTAAGTCTTGATTTGATGCTGTTGAAAAAAAATAACAGCTATAAAAGACATTCCTTAAACAATTGGGGAAATTTGGGAAATTTGGGAATGTACTGGCTATTACAGCATATTACAGTATGATTGTTCACTTTCTTTTAAAAAATTTTAAAGTTTATTTATTTATTTTGAGAGAGAGAGAGAAAGAGAGAGAGAGCACAAGCAGGGTAGGGGCAGAGAGTGAGACAGAGAGAGAGAATCCCAAGGAGGCTCTGTGCTGACAGAGCAGAGCCCGATGCAGGCTCCAACCCTTGAACCGTGAGGTCACCACCTGAGCCAAAGGCAGATGCCCAACCGACTGAGCCACCCAGGTGCCCCGATTGTTCATTTTTTTTAATGTTTATTATTTTTGAGAGAGAGACAGAGTGAGAGTGGGGAAGGGACAGAGAGAGAGAGAGAGAGGGAGGGAGACACAGAATCCGAAGTAGGTTCCAAGCTCTGAGTTGTCAGCCCAGAGCCCTATGTGGGGCTCGAACTCACAAACTGCGAGATCATGGTGGGGCAGGGGCTGTGGTGTGGGCCAAACAAAAAGGAGTTACAGGTCAGATTATTCCAGCCAGTTTGAGATTTCTGGTCTAGGGCCTCAACTCAGCTCTCACTTACTCTGAATCACGTCCCTGTAGAGGTGGGCAACACTGGGTCCATTTTGTAGGCAATGAATAGAATCTGAGGGGTAAACGACTTGTTTATGGTCACACAGCTAGCTGAGACCAAGCCAAGATTTGAACCCAAATCCGAGTCAAAATTCCCTGCCGAGAAAAGCAGAGAAATTTTGTTGTTTAAGCTTCTTCTGCCCCATCCCATTTTCCAGGGGTGTTGGTTAGGTGAGAGCTATGTGCATTTACCACGTGCCTGGTTTGCCATGGATTACTCAAATCCTCTCAACAACTGGATGCAATTGTTACTAATAATATCCGCCATTTTACTGAGAGGCACAGAGAGGTTAAGCAACTTGCCTGAAGTCACTCAGCTAAGAATGGAAGAGATAGGAGCCATGGGACCTAGACAGTCTGGCTCTAGAGCCCTCACTTACAGGCTCAGACACTGCAAAAAGTATAAATTACCTTAGGAATAGAAAGTGGGATTATTGTTGACTCTCAAAGAATCCCTCCTGATTGCTTCTGGGATTCCAAGACAGCCTCACAGTTCCTGGGAGATGTATCTACACCAGGACCACTTTCCTCTCCAATTCAGCTGGAAGGTTCTTGAAGCTGGGCTGGTTCTTCTGACCTGGGGCTGATCTTAAAACATTCTTTTGGTTATGGTCACACACACTATCCTACGGAGTAGGATACCAACTTGCAGGGTGCGAATTAGTAGCCAGATGTAATGTTGAGGTAAGTTACCACCTAGTGGTCACAGGTCTGCCTTGGGAGACAGGTCAGTTTTGATTTGAGGCCCTATTGCAAGGCTTGGGGGAATTGCTTCCCCTAGGAGCCTCAGTTTCCTCATTTGTGTAATAGCAATTATAAGAGCACAGACTGCAGGGCTGCTGGGGCAGTTTAACGACATAAGTAAAGCCCAGCGTCTCTCAACCCAAGTCCTCACGTTGATAATTGTTATCATTACACTCCTTATGATTCTGTGGGATGTGGACCCTGCCTAGAGATCTAACCTTTATCCTGGGTTTGGATAACCTGGGGACAGAGGAGGCTTTTTGACTTCAGGGCCTTTGTGCCTGCTGTTCACCCTTTTATGTCTCATCCCATGTCACCTGGTCAATGAGGCCTTCCTTAACCACACTAGCCTGACTCCAATACGTTCTCGTGTTTTATTCTGTTCATATCATTTATCAGTACCCGATACTATGAACTGATTTGTCTCCTTTCCTCCTCGCTTTCGAGCGTGAGTTCATGAAGACAGATTTTGTCTGTTTTGTTCTCTGTAGCATGCCCAACACCAACAACAGTGTCTGGCCTATGGCCGATGTCTGGCTTTTAATAAATGGTGAGGTGAATTAATGAATGAATGAGTGAAGGTGTATGCCGAGCCCTTATGCCTATAATCCCCGCTCCACTGTCGCAGTAGGCGACCAGCAGCGTCAGACATTGCAGACGGCCCCTTGGCTCCCGGGCTAGGGGCGCCCTTGCGCGGAGCCCACCGGCACTTGAGCGACGCTCCCCGAAAGCCTGGGCGGTGGCCGCGCCAGGAGAGGGGCTGTCGCCATTTAGCGACGTTCCCTGCGGGCCGCCGCTCCGCCGCGGGAGCCGAACCGGGGGGTCGGGCGGCGAGGGAGCGCGCGCCGGTCTTTTGCGACGGTGCCCGGCGGCGCTGGCCCCGCCCCCGGCCCGCCTCCCGCGGCCCGCCCCGCCCCGTCTCCGCCGCTGCGCTCGCTCCGGGCCGCTCAGGCCCCCGCCCGCTCTATGTGGCCCGGCCCGCGGTGGCCGGCGGCTGGGAGCGGCGAGGCGGCGGCGGCGAGCGGCGGCCCGCGAGGCCCGGGAGGTGGTGGCCGAGGCCCAGGCGGCGGCGGCAGCCCAGGAGGCGGCGGACGGGGAGCGGCGGGAGCAGGCTCGGCTGCAGAATGCGCGTCCGCCGGGGGCTGCTGCGGCTGCCGCGCCGCTCGCTGCTCGCCGCACTCTTCTTCTTCTCGCTGTCGTCCTCCCTGCTCTACTTCGTCTATGTGGCGCCCGGCATAGGTAGGAAGGAAGCCTGGGGTCCTGGGGGGGAGGCGCCGCTCCGGCCTCGGGGAGCGGGGGAGAATCTCGGGAACCCCTCGCCCCACCCTGACGGCGCGCCGACCCTCGGAAGACCCCGGCCGGAGGCCGCCCGGAGCCTGGCCGCGGAAGATTGCGGGGACCCCGACCCGACCCGACCCTCGGGAGACCCCACGCCCGGCCTTCGGGGGACGCCAGGACGTTCCCGCCCTCTGCACCCCGACGGGCCCCGGAACCCACTGCCCCCGCCTGCCTCCCGCGCACCCCCGGCCCTCCTTACTCCATCCCCTGGCGAGCCCGACGATACCTTCGCCCCTAGCCCCCGGGCCGGGACGCCCCCTTTCCCGCCCTTGCCTCCCTCGAGCCCCCCTTCCCGCCGCTCGGCTCGAGAACTCCCGCTCCTCCTCCCCCGGGGTCTCCCGAGGCCCCGGTTCCCGGCATTCCGCGGACCCCGAACCCTTTCGGCCCTCCCGCCCCTCGTCGCCGAGCCTCGGTGGTGGGGTCTCGAGGCGCCCCACCTTCCCGGTTCCCATCCATCCTTCCCCTCTCTCCTCCCGGGTGAGTCCACCGTTTCCTGCTCCCCCTCCCTACCCTTTATTCCCTCCACTTTCCTGTTATATCCACCTCCAGGTTCTCCTCCCCAGCGCACACATTCTCCTCCTCCAAGTGGCCCCTTTCCTCTCCGGGTGGCACCCCCCCCCCCCCACCTTATGGCGGTCCACCCCCCCTCCCATTCAATCTGTTAAACCCTGAGCGTCCCACGCCTCCTCCCCATCTCCATCTCCCCACCCCCCACCCCCAAGGGCACACCCTTGTTACTCCGCCCCGTACCTCTTTTCCTTCCCCAAATTCTCCCCCCCCCCCCCCTCCGGTCCTCGGCCGCAGTTTCTTCCTGAATGAAGACTTAGGAGAGGGGCTGTCTGGACCCTTCCACCCTTTTACTTCTCTCTCGTAGCCTTGAGGGTAGAAGGTGGCCCTTCAGTATCCTGTGGTGCCTGCTCAGTGGTGCCTGCTCAGGGACCGAGAGGACACGTAAATTGGCCCCAGAGGAGGAGATGTGATAAGAGCCTTGGGGGAAATGGTGCCAGGTGGGAAGGAGGAGCATGGAGAAAAAATGGAATGGGTACTCATTCTTCTGGAAGGCATGTCCTTTAAAGGCAAGACAGCCCCGGGAGAAACTGAACACTGCCCAAGCATAGACTTTGTAAGACCACAGAGCAGACAGACATAAAGGACATGAAGAAAGAGATTGGAAGGAAATGCAGCATGAGGGTTAAGGTCAGAGGACACCGAGGTCAGACTCGAATTCAAATCCTTGCCCTTTATGACCTTGGGCAAGTTCCTGAGCCTCAGCTTTTCTCCTCTGTAAAATGGGAGTACTAAGCCTAGCCTCATAGGGTTTTAAGGATGGAAGTAGAT
This sequence comes from Panthera leo, assembly GCF_018350215.1. Classification (NCBI taxonomy): domain Eukaryota; kingdom Metazoa; phylum Chordata; class Mammalia; order Carnivora; family Felidae; genus Panthera; species Panthera leo. Next base: position 11,992,320 of record NC_056681.1, read on the forward strand.
AAATTCTTTTTTAAAGCACTTACGATGCACAGGGAGTTTTTGTACGTGTTTTTTTAAAAAACAGTTACATGCAACTTTGGAGAAAGAAGGGAGTAGATGGAAGGTTTAAAGAATGTATTTGACTGACAGGGTGTCACCACACGCTCCAGAGAAAACTTTAGTTCAGGGTGAAAAATGACCAGAAGATGCTGTTGGGGCTGGGGCAAGGAGAGTAGATTCTGCTATAAAAAGTCTGGGTCATTTGGATGTTAGGAAAGGGTTGATGGGTTCACTATAGGGGCATGCCCTTTAGGACTGTAGTAATGCCTAGTGCCATTCTCTGTTGACCTGTCAACACTGAACTAGCTGAATAGAGAAATTTCCAGATAGAGCAGGAGATTCTCTCCTGATTTTTTTTTTTTTTTTTTAAGAGCGTATTTCACTTGCTGGTTAATATTGCTGCTGTATACTATAAATGAAACCTGGAAAGATAGAACAGGCACCATCTGATTGTCCTAACAGTTTATGAAGTATCTTAGGGAAAAAACATCCCTCTGGGAGAGTATAGTATGTGGTCTGATGGATCAGATTAGGAGATAGGAATTTTGGCAGAATGAGAACAGGTGAGTAATTAGTGGAATTAATTGAGAAAAGAGGTCATTAGCATATTAGATATTAGACTTACTAACAATGGGTGTGAGATGATATAGATTTAGACCTAGATGTATTCTTGCAGCCGTAACCACTTTCCGTGACAGGTTATTTCTGTTGTTTGTACATAAATCAACCATATCCAAATAGCAGAATAATCCCACTGGGATGGTGATCACCCTTGAGATTAGAAAGGTTAGAAGGCACATTCTCCAGCAGAACTCACCAACTCAGTTAGAATTCCTCAACAATAAATTTTTAGGTCAGTGGAACCCCAGTGTAAAATGATGAACATTTACCATGCTTAGATTCCTGTATCGTTGAAAACTGAAAAAGATGCGGTGCACTTACATTTTCACTGGTTTTTCCTTAAATGGAAGTCTTCCAAAGGGCAGATCTTCTCAGGATTCAACTTCTGTTAGTGGAGAATGTGAACTGCACAAAAGATGTGGAATGGCTTTAGGGTTCTTGTAGGCACAGTTATAGTCAGCTGTTTGGTGGGATTTTTGGTCTTGTTTTTGTTTTTGTTTTTGTTTTTGTTTTTGTTTTTGTTTTGTTTTCTAAATCTTGGCTTTCCTGTTAATACACTTAATTTCTCCAATGGCCAGCTTTGGACAGTGGGGTGGCAAATCTTTCCAAAGGTTAAGGCAATCTAGAGAAATAGAAGGTTTTATGGGCCTTGGGTTGTCAACACCTTAATTTGAGACAGTTATTAAAATGAGCTTAGAAAATAACATTAGGTTGAACCATATGAAATTTCTGTTTTTGCAGGTCAAAAACAGTTGTATATTGGCAGTGTGATAATAGCTTAACCTGATTCATTTCCAAATAATGACATTTCTCACTTCTGGCTTAATGGAAAGTGTTAGTGACTTACATTTCCTTCCGGGTTTAATTTTTTCCAGTCCTGCTTTTGATTTGCCTTATATACCCAGTGATCACGTTTTGCTCAAAGGCCTAAAGAGAAATCATCAGTCCAAAAAGTGTGTTACAACTATATTCAGAAATAAGTAGACTTGAATTGAAATTGAGGTAAGAGAAAATTAATGTTAGTTATAAGTATTTTAAAGTTGTTCATATATGATAGAATCCAGCCACAATTTTAGCCTGCCCACTAACTTAGTATCTTTGAGTTCTCATGCCAGCTTTTAATATTGGTGACCTTTCGTCCGAGGGCAAAGGGCAACATCCCGGACTTGAGGGTCATCTGAAATAGGGGTAATGGCACCATTCGACTTAGAAAATTGGATGTGAGGACTGTTCCTTGCTAGATATGAGTACACTGTGCTTGTAATAAGTACAAAGAGTTCCCAGCTGCTTCAATATCCCTATCCCAGTCCAGTTAGTGATTTCAAAATATGGCTTCACTGCGTATTACATTTCTGTTATTAATTCAAGGGTAGTGTTTTATATCAGCAGGTTGAAAGTAGAAATGAAAAGGATGGGGCAGAAAATGTGATGAAGGTGCTGGATTTGAAATGTCTGAAGCAGCAGCTGATCTGGTGATCAAAATGTGTACGAGCCTCTCTAGCCCTGCCCCAGCCACAGCCTGACCGATTCCCGTGTGTTTAATCGCTGTTTCACCCGTCCTGGTGAAATATCCCTATTCCTTTCAGAGTTCTGAAGAAAACTTTGAACTTATTTATGATCCTTTAACTTCAAGAAAAAAAAAATCTAACAGCTCAGAGTACATCTATATATTGCAGTCTGACCAGATCTTATAGAAGATAAGAGAAGTGAACTATTTATAGGTGTACATAGGAAAGGCTGATTTAAAAGCTTCTTAGTAAGTTTATGGGGCTGTTAGATGGGAAGGTTGTATAGAGGTTACTGACCTTTCAAATTGGTAAAATAGTTACTAATTTTGAGAGAGGTGCCATGCATGGTTGGAGGTAATAATCTATGTATTGACGAAACTTTATTAATTGAGGTTCTGCCATTGAAACTAATTTTTCGTTTGTCCTTGGATTACCGAGAAGAGGAAATGGGGAACGATTTTTCCCTTTTGGCTTGCTTAGTTCCAAGAAAAGTTTGATTTTTGGTTGGCTTTTGGAAGGCAGGAACCAGTAATGCTAATCCCACCTGATTTGACCAAATGACCTTGAGCAAGTCACTTGATTCTCTCTGATCTTATACTTGACAAAACCCCAAAGTTGTCTGAAAAACCAGAACTTCATCTTAACCAACTTTTTTTTTTTTTAATTTTTTTTTTTAACGTTTATTTATTTTTGAGACAGAGACAGAGCATGAACAGGGGAGGGGCAGAGAGAGAGGGAGACACAGAATCTGAAACAGGCCCCAGGCTCTGAGCTGTCAGCACAGAGCCCGTCGTGGGGCTCGAACTCATGGACCGTGAGATCATGACCTGAGCCGAACTCAGACGCTTAACCGACCGAGCCACCCAGGTGCCCCCATCTTAACCAACTTTTAATGAGATGTTTTCACATACAGAAAGTTGATAATTCATTCATATTCTGTACAAATATTGGGCCTAAGATTTTAGATAAGATACATGTTTTATGTAGTCAAGTGCAACTTTTTCTAATAACCATAGGAAAATTTCAGAACCCCCAGTTTGGTATGAAAACAGCCTCGTTTTTTTGTTTTTTTGTGGGGTTTTTTTGTACCCTATGTGAAAATGCCCCCTAAATGCCACAGTGCATGTAGTTCTTGAGCTTTTGTGGAGTGATATACATATGGTGGAATGTGGGTTATTTTTTTTTTTTTAAAGTAAAAAAACCTCATCCTGTTAAAGATTGCCACCCCCTCATGCTCATTTTCACACTCAACTCACTCAAATATTTTCTTTGAGTCCGGTCAGTTGTCTTAGAAGGAAACCATCTTTAGGGAACAGGTTGAAGTTATAAAACGGAACAGCACATTTTTTTTTTTAATTTTTTTTTTTTTAACGTTTATTTATTTTTGAGACAGAGAGAGACAGAGCATGAATGGGGGAGGGTCAGAGAGAGGGAGACACAGAATCTGAAACAGGCTCCAGGCTCTGAGCTGTCAGCACAGAGCCCGACGCGGGGCTCGAACTCACGGACCGTGAGATCATGACCTGAGCCGAAGTCGGCCGCTTAACTGACTGAGCGCCACCCAGGCGCCCCGGAACAGCACATTTTTGACCAGGACTTTGGCGACGTTTCATGTCTCCCCTGCAGCATTTTGCTGTGTTGGAAACAAGGTCTGGGTTTGGAGATGAAATGTCTTTAACAGTGAAAATATGCTCATCTTGGACAATCTTTAGAAGCAGCCGTTCACACGGTATCAGATATGGTTCCAGGCCTTTGATACTGTAGCCAGTAGATGGTCCCGCCCCAATCCTGACATCACCCCCCCCCCCACCCCAAGCTTGACAGGCCAGTCGGAGCAGCATATAATACATTACCAGGAAGGAGGGTCTCTGTGTTGCTAAGACTCTTTGGAACTCTTCAGGAGAGTAGAAATTCCAAACCATAGAAGCCAAAATGCAACTGACTGCTCTAATTTTGGAGCTTTTTTGATCATAGGAGATCTGTTGGACACATCCAACCGTCTAAAGCAAACAAAACTTTAGCAGGCAAGAAGTAAAAGAATGTGATGCTGCTGAGGCCTGTCAAAGAAGTAGAGAAAACTGGAGCTTAACACTGGTCAAGATAAAGGATAATCAGAAGCAGACAGGTTGGGTGTGGCTTGAAAGAGGCGAACGGAGCCCTCTTGAGAAGAGGCGGGCCTGCGTATGCTGCTAGTGTAAGGGTAGTTGTTCCTTAGTTTCTTTCTTTCTTCTTTTTTTTTTTAGTGTTTATTTTTGAGAGAGAGCATGAATGGGGGAGGGGCAGAGAGAGAGGGAGACAGAATCCCAAGGGGGCTCCGCGCTGTCAGCACAGAGCCCGACGCGGGGCTCGCACTCACGGACCGTGAGATCATGACCTGAGCCGAAGTCGCCGCTTAACTGACTGAGCCCCCCAGGCGCCCCAGTTATTCCTTAGTTTCTAATGCCAGCTAAGTAAGCGCGCTTGCCTTTGCACAGTAGGTGTATTTTTGTAGAAATATGTGAGAAAATGAAAGGAATTTAAGATCTATGGGTCAATAATGAGTATTTCAGTATCTACCTGTTATGTTACCAGCTGTGGGAGATATTTGAATTCTAAGCTTCTTTTTAAACATTTTTAAATACAAAAGATGTTTTATTTTATTTATTTTATTTTTTATTTATTTATTTATTTAATTTTTTTTAACGTTTATTTATTTTTGAGACAGAGAGAGACAGAGCATGAACGGGGGAGGGGCAGAGAGAGAGGGAGACACAGAACCAGAAGCAGGCTCCAGGCTCTGAGCCATCGGCCCAGAGCCCGACGCGGGGCTCGAACTCACGGAACGTGAGATCGTGACCTGAGCTGAAGTCAGATGCTTAACTGACTGAGCCACCCAGGCACCCCAAGATGTTTTATTTTAGAGAGAGTGTGCACACGCTTGAGAGGGATAGAGGGACAGAGGGAGGGAGAGAGAGAATCCCCAGCAGGCTCCACGCTGAGTGTGGATCCACACAAGGCTTGATCCCACGACCCTGGGATCATGACCTGAGCTGAAATCAAGAGTCAGATGCTCATCCAGCTGAGCCACCCAGGCACCCCTGAATTCCAGACTGACTGCTTCTTTCACTTTCTAGATGATTGTATAAGCCCAGGTTGAGTCATTAACTTGCCCAAAGTGAGAATTGTAAGATATCCCTGAGGCACATGCAGTATGGTTGAAAAGATAAGATTAATCACAAGAAACAACTAGGGAAAAGTAGAATAAAGGCATTCATTCCTTTATTCAACTGGTGGTTCCTTTGAGAGCCTCCTCTGGTCTGATGCTCTTTTGGGTATTGGGTCGTCTAGAAATGAATAAGGCAGAACATTTTGCCATCTTGGCGCTTTTATTTCAGTGAGAGGTTTTTGCCTTTGTGGTGCTTTTATCCTAATAAGGAGACAACCAATGTACAAGAAGATTTCAGATAGCTGTAGGAGTGACGGAGTATCTGTTGTATTTTATTTGTTTATTTTTTTAAGTTTAGCTATTTTGAAAGAGAGTGAGAACACCCACGCGTGGGGGGAGGGGCAGAGAGAAGGGAGAGAGCGAATCCCAAGCAGTCCCCACACCGTCAGTGCAGAGCCCAACAGAGCCCAACGTGGGACTCCATCCTACCAACCTGAGATCATGACCTGAGCCAAGATCAAGAGGCACTTAACTGACTGAGCCACCCAGGTGCCCCCTGAGTGTCTATTTTAGATTGAGTGGTTAGGGAAAGCCTTGTTGAAGAGGTGATACTTGTCTTGGAGGGGTAGAATGAATCGTTGACAGGTTTGGGGGTGGTGGTGGGGGTAGGGATGGGGATACCCAGCATGTATAAAAGCCTTGAGGCAGGGATGAGTTTGAGTGAAGGTTGACTGGATTTAAAAAACAAAATTATTTTTGACAGAGAGAGACAGAGCATGAGCAGGGGAGGGGCAGAGAGAGAGAGGGAGACACAGAATCCGAAGCAGGCTCCAGGCTCCGAGCTGTCCACACAGAGCCCGACGTGGGGCTCGAACTCACGGACTGCGAGGTCGTGACCTGAGCCCAAGTCGGATGCCCAACCGACTGAGCCACCCGGGGGCCCTGACTGGATTTTTTTTAAGAGATGGGAGAGTGGTAGGAGATGAATTCAGAAATGTAGGAGGGGTCAGGCTGTGTAGGACCCTGTAGCCATGGTAAGGACTGGAGAATAGGACTGAACATTAGCTTAGAAGTCAGCCAGACCTAGGTTTTGAATCAACACACTGAATGTGCACATTGTTTCTTCCCTCCCTCCCTCTCCTCCCCTCCTCTCCCCTCCTCTCCCCTCCTCTCCCCTTCTCTCCCCTCCCCTCCCCTCCCTCCCTCCCTCCCTTCCCTCCTTTTCCTCCTGGCTCAGAGCGGGGCTCTAACTCACAGTCCTGAGATCAAGAGTCACAAGCTCTATGCAATGAGCCAGCCAGGTCCCCCGGGCAAATTATTTTCAATTTTCTTATCTACCAAGTGGAAGATACTATCTTTCTCATGGTTGTGGTGGGAATTAAGTAGAGCATGTATGTAAAAGGGCTTAGCACAGAGCTTGACACCAAGCTCCCTAGGTTTGTAACGATTATTTGTAAGTGGGAGACGTCCTCCACCGCGGCTCTAGTCCGGCATCACCGGTGACTAGACAGGAAGCGGTATTCAGTCTTCACGTCTGTAAACTGAGGGCACGGATGGTGGTACAGATTCTAGGGATGCTGTCAGATCTGAGGTTACAGGATTCTGGGCGAGTGTGGATGGCACCTTGATGTGGAAGAAGGAATAATGGCTTGTGTTGCGTAAAGGCACCCATCTTTTAAAATTTGGGTTTCCCGCTTGCTTAACCCTCGGTGAGGTGCTGAGCCGTGGCTTCTGTGGCACTGCTGGGGTGGCGAAGTGTTTGCGCAGTTTCCCCCTTTGGGGTGATGGAGAAGTTCACTGTGTGCAGTGCTGTTGTCTTGGGACAGTTTTTGCCCTAAAAAGAAGAATTTTTGCACTCAAGTCTGTATCTTTGAAATTACTATGACAAGGAAAAGAAAAAAAAAATTGTGTGTTGTCTTGGGCAAGGGAAAAAAACTAAAAAGAATTTTATGGGGAATATCTTGGGGATGTTAAAACCTCCCCCCCCCCGCCTCTTTTTTTTTTTTTTGTCCTTGGGGAAATCCTTTTAAGTTTTAATCTGCTAAATCAGTCCTTTCCCTAGTATCACACTTTTGCTTTCAAGTGTGAGATAGCCCCGGACTCATTAGCTCCCGCTCCGTCCTCCGTCCTCTAGGTAATTGGATGCTAAATGAAATGAATATCACATTTTGACCCAGTAAATTCTTTTTTATGTTGTGGCTTTATCCTGAAGAACATTCATACCTCCTGCCGATCCCCTGAATTCAGTGTTTTCCCAGGCACGGGAGTCACCCTGAATCATTTAAAATGCTGTCTCTTCTCCAGTGTCCCTCCCTCCCCTCCCTTTGCTGGTTTGAGTAAGCAATTATTAGACGGTAGGCATTGTTCCTGCTCCTTCCCAGGTTACAGATACCCAGGTACTTTGCAGCGACTAGAAGGCAACCTGGTCATTGTTTCTGAGTTACCTTAGTTACCGTCATCAATTATGAACAGTTCTCTGAGGCGATTAGTGGCCTAATTATGGTGATGAAAATGCTGTGGAGCGTCAGGTACCAGCAGGCGTGGGTCGTAGGACAGCTCAGTGTTGTGCTTTAAAACTTAAATTAATCTAGGCTATGCTAGTGAGCACGACTGTGTATTATTTTTTATTAAAGAGCTGTAAACCATTTAAATATCATAAAGGGGGAACTGTTTTCTTCACCCTCCAGGTGGTCCCAAAACTATGATTCATAGTCATTTAAACCTTTTGCTTAGTTCTCATTGCTGAACAACCATGCGCTGGGAAAGATGGGAAAACAAGAGTTTTTTGTTTGTTTGTTTGTTTGTTTGTTTGTTTTTTTCCCTCATAGAACTGCTAATTATCCCATCTTGAGGAGTTCTGCTTTTAGGCACCACGCCTAAATTATACTCAGGATTGTGATGTATATATTTTCCGAGTGGTAGCCCATTGGCTTGTGAAGGTCAGAAAATAGTATTTTCTTAAATGCTGCGCTGTGATCATGTTTGGGTTGTTGAAAGAAAGGAAAGAAAGAAAGAAAGAAAGAAAGAAAGAAAGAAAGAAAGAAAGGTCCTTTATTCCAGTTTAGAAAGTGACAAATTGGGGGGCGCCTGGGTGGCTCAGTCGGTTAAGCGTCCGACTTCGGCCCAGGTCATGATCTCACTGTTCGTGAGTTCAAGCCCCGCATCAGACTCTGTGCTGACAGCTCAGAGCCTGGAGCCTGTTTCAGATTCTGTGCCTCCCTCTCTCTCTGCCCCTCCCCCACTAGCACTCTGTCTCCCCCCTCTCAAAAATAAATAAACATTAAAAAAAAATTAAAAAAAAAAAAAAAGAAAGTGACAAATTGGTAACTTCAATTAAACCACGTGGGCCAAAATGGTAACAGACTGGTTTTAGGAGTTTTGATGTACTTATTATGAAACTGTGTATTTTAAATAAAAGCATTTAATCTTTTAACTTGTTAAGAAAAACTCACTTTATCCATATCGTCATAATCTGTAGAGTCCTGATGGGGAAGTTTTCTGGATTGTGATTTTTTTGGGGGGTCTAGGATAGTGCCTGGCACGTTGTATGCACTTCAGCATTTGATGGCATGAATGAAGAAACTGTCGTCCGGGTAAATCAATCAGCCTTTCGTTGTGGGATTGCATTCACTCTGGGGGAAGGACTGCTTCTTCTGTTAATCCTGGTTTTGAAGTGGCTTTGCATTCATTTTGCCCCAAACTACTTTGTACTTGTTTTCTTTGTGGTAGAAAAATACATATCATAAAGTTTGCCTTGTATTTTAGTAATTTAAATGTGTAATTCTGTGGCTTTCGTTACATTCACAAGTTTTGCACCCATCACCGTTTCCAAAAATGTCATCACCTCAAGCAGAAGCTCTGTTCCCAGTAAACAGTAATTCCTCATTCTCCTCTTTCCTCAGCCCCAGGTACCCTCTAATCTACTCTCTGTCTCTATGAATTTGCCTTTTCTAGATGCTTCACATAAGTGGCATCCTAGAATACTGTCTTTTTGTACCTGGTTTGTTTCACCTCCTGTAGTGTTTTCGAGGCTCATCCATGTGATGGCATGATCAGAAGTTTGTTCCTTTTATGACTGAAGAATATTCCATTGTATGTATTCACCGCATTTGGTTTTTTCATCTTTGACGAGCACTTGAATTATTTCCACCTTTTGGGTACGTGAATAATGCCACTGTGAACTTTAGTGTACAAATATCTGCTTGAGTCTCTGTTTTTAATTCTTTGGGGTATATGTTTAGGATTGGAATTGCTGAGCGATATGGTCATTCTAGTTAATTTTTTGAGGAACGGCCAGACTTTTCCACGGTGGATGCACCATTTTACGTTCCTACCAGCGGTGTATGAGGGTTCCAGTTTGCCACATCCTGGCGGCCCTTCTTATTCTCCATTTTTGGGTGGTTTTTTTTTTTTTTTTTTTTTTTATTTGAGTATAAACATCTTAGGTGTGAAATGATGGCTCATTGTGGTTTTGCTTTGTATTTCCTTAATGACGAATAATGAGCATCTTTTCATGGGTTTATTGGCCGTTTGTGTATCTTGTTTGGAGAAATGTCTGTTCTGGTCCTTTGCCCATTTTTTAATTGGATTGTCTGTTGAGTTGTGAGAAGCTCTCTCTATTTTCTGAATATTAAGCTGTTATCAGATCTGTGGTTTGCAAATATCTTCTCCCATTCTGTGGGCTGCTTTTCACCCTTGATAGCAACCTTTGGTGTGCAAAAGTTTTTAATTTTAATGAGGTTCAATTTGTCTCTTTTTTTTCTTTTGTTTGCACTTTAAAAAAATGTACTGCTAACTTTTGCTCTCTTCAGCGTGCCCATTCCTTTTTCTGCCTGTGAAGGTCTGATAGGCGTTTGTAATGCTTAAGTTACCAGAAGGCATTTCGTGCATTTCCTGCACAAGCTACTACTGGTCTGGTTACTGAGAAAGGAGGAGTCACAGGTTTTTGGTTTATTTTGCTCTTAACCTCTTTAAATGTGATGCTGCTTGCTTGACTTCTGACTCTGTCTTTAAAATAGTTACTCTTTCTGCTAAACTTGACACGCTGTGCGGATTGTGTTAAGTATTTCAAGTGTTAGAAGAGTCCTGTGACTTTTTCTGATGGAAGGGGGACTATCCACGTCTTATTTGATGTTTTTTGTTTATTGGTTATTTTGTCCAGCGGGACTGAAATATAACTTAAACGTTTTCTGCTTCGAGTCGCGGTTCTCTGAAAGTCCGTGTAAAGGCAAGGCCAGATGTTGAGATACCACATTTTTGGTGGTGGGGACAATACAGTTTACTGATTGAACATCTGCTACAGAAGAGAAATTTGGAAAATATTATAGATTGGTGAACATAGTTAATGAAACACTGGGCTCATTATTTTCCATACAGAAATGAAAGGGGCTGATGACTTCTACGATAGGGAAAAGTAAATTTTACTTGGCATTTGGTTGACCCCAAATCTCCATTAATCAGCACCTTATACATTTTGTTATTATTTTTTTAATGCTTATTTATTTTTGAGAGAGATTGAGAGAGCAGAGTGCGAGAGAGAGGGAGACACAGAATCCAAAGCAGGATCAAGGCTCTGAGCTGTCAGCACGGAGCCTGATGCGGGGCTCAAACCCACCGACGGGGAAATCATGACCTGAGCCAAAGTCAACCGACTGAGCCACCACCCAGAGGCCCCTACATTTGGTTATTTAATAGTAGGTGCTGGTGGTTAGAATGAAGACAATGGAGGCGTGGTTTTGAGTTTGGTATGAAATGTGGGGTCATTTTGTTTGTTTTTGTTTTGTCTTCTGATTCGTTGAAAATTGGTAATTCCTTATTCACCAGAGCGTTCTGTTTCCCCGTGCCTCCCGGTCAACGGCACAGGCCAGGCTGGCAGGTGGAGGTGAGGCACACGCTGCCAGGATGGTCACTGCATGATGAGGAGGGGTGTGGTGTGAACACAGGATTTTTTATTTTTCATCCTGTTTACTTCGTAACATTATCAGAATATGAGCAGAGTGTAAAGAATGAGCAAAAGGGAAAACCTAATATGTAAAACCTGCTGAACTCCTGTACCTCTGACAAGGTAAAATTTGGCAATTTTATTGTTTTGTGCCCGGTGCCAGCTGCAGATGTATTTATGTAAACATGAGTGATAATGGTAGTGATTAAAGACAGGTGGGTCCTTAGAAAATTTTTTTTCTGTGATGAAAAAAAAAGTACATAAACTTGGCTTTTCATTTGCCTACTTTGGCTACTAGAGCTATAACTTCATTAATTTAATCTCTGTGTTACACCCTTGCAGTGTGCTGGGCTTTGGGGTTCGGTAATGAATAAGGCAGGCACCACAGCTCTGTTACTTTTTAAGTATTCGGCTAGGGACTACAGCTCCCCTGTAGTAAAAATTTTCAATTTTGAGTGATTTGATACTCCTGGATGGATGTGTCTAATTGAAGATCAGTTTCAACTGCTGTTCAGTTGGTGTTAACATTCCTTAATCGCCAGAAATAATAGTGCATATAATTTAAGACATTTAAGACCGTGGTATTTAAGACAGCAGAAAAGTTAAATTCTTTTTTTTTTTATTTATTTTTATTTTTTTTTTATTTTTTTTTTAAGTTTTTTTTTCAACGTTTTTTAATTTATTTTTGGGACAGAGAGAGACAGAGCATGAACGGGGGAGGGGCAGAGAGAGAGGGAGACACAGAATCGGAAACAGGCTCCAGGCTCCGAGCCACCAGCCCAGAGCCTGACGCGGGGCTCGAACTCACGGACCGCGAGATCGTGACCTGGCTGAAGTCGGACGCTTAACCGACTGCGCCACCCAGGCGCCCCAGAAAAGTTAAATTCTTGAAAACACATTTGATTTCCTACCCCACTGGGCTCATTGGTTGTGCCTGGTTTTGGTTGGTGGTCACATTTACAGGGAATGTGGCTGCTGTGTGTCTCCTGAATGGAGTCATGGTGATGGTGGTAAGCAATGACCTGATGTTTCTCAATAAGAACAGTGCTCTCTGGACCAGTGGAGGAGGGACACATTTACATGCCGAGGCCTCTTCTCTTCCACCTGGAAGAGTGTCGGTTTTAGAATACAAGTCTGGCACCGAGTAGGTGCTCAGGAGGCATTTGTCCGACATAATGAATTTGTCTCCTACCCTTCGGTGACTTTGATTACTCTTGGAATAAAGTTCAGACTCCCTATCGTAACTTGTAAGGCCTTCTATCTTACCTGATTCTACCTCCCTCTCCAGCCTCATTTATGCCACTCTTCTCCTGTCCCTCCAACATAGACTAGACTTTCCTCTTCCTTTTCACTGGCTGACTTCTGTGCTCCTGCCCATCTTCAGACCTCTCTCTCATTCAGTGTTAAATGGATGGGACTTACCTTTCTTGTTCATTGTTGTATTCCTGCCTAGAACACTGTCTTGTCACACAGAAGGTGTGCAGTCAGTATGTATTTGTGTTTTTTTAATGTTTATTTTTTTGAGAGAGACAGAGAGAGAGACAGAGGGAGAATGAGCAGGGGAGGAGCAGAGAGAGAGGGAAACACAGAATCCGAAGTAGGCTCTGTGCTGACAGCTTAGAGCCTGACATGGAGCTCGAACTCACGAACTGCGAGATCATGACCTGAGCTGAAGTCGGAGGCTTCACCCAGCCACCCAGACGCCCCACTATTTATTTGTTAAGTTAGGGAAGTAAAGGAGAGGTGGACAGATCTGAGGTGCTGAAAAGTACAACTAGCTAGTTCCCTGCTCATATGGGAATGTTAAAGGTTGCCGTGCTAACCAAGAAAACTTCAGGGTGAGGAACTAAAAGAATCAAATAAAAACATGATGGATTTGTAAAAATGTTCATTATAATTGAACTATGACACAGAGCACGGTTTTATATTAATTATGCCCAGCACAGTTAGATGTTTGGTTTTATGTGGGCCTAGTGTGTGGGCAGCTGACAAGTGGTAGTTTTAGGTTTTGCCCGTTTGGTATTCAATAAGGATTTTAACCCTTGTAAGCATTTTGTGTCTTACCTAGTCTGTGTGTGATAATGCTTTGAAATTGGAAGTCGCAGATGAATTTATTAATGGTTTGTCTTGTGCGTAAACTTGACATGTCGATGAAAAACAGTCCTGATTGATTTAGGATGGGGCAGCTACGATGATTCTCATATATTGCTAGGAACATTGTTTCTAATTTTTTTTTAAGTTTATTCATTTTGAGAGAGTGCAAGAACAAGAGTGGGGGAGGGGCAGAGAGAGGGAGGAAGAGAGAGAGGGAGGGAGAGAGAGAGAGACAGATGAAGAGAGAGAGAGAGAGAGGGAGAGAGAGAATTCCATTTAGGCTCTGTGCTGTCAGCGCAGAGCCTGATGTAAGGCTTGATGTCATGAACCGTGAGATCGTGACTTGAGCCGAAATCAAGAGTTGGATGCTCAACTGACAGAACCACCCAGGCGCCCCATTTCTAATTTTTTAATTAGAAAAGTATCTAGGTTAATGACTTTGGTGTTTTTAAACTTATAAAAGTTATGCCTTTATGTCTTGGCTCTGCTGGCCAGTCTTTCATTTTGAGAGGTAGTTTTCGCGTAGGAAATGAGAAACTTTTGTATTTTACTTGATCCAAGGAGAGATGAGGACGAAGTGTCTTCTGAGACTGGACCGTACGGACGGCATGAAGCACAAGTCTGTGATTGAGAAGTAGCTAGTCTCTTGTGCTCTGTGCATGGAAAGCGGGAATAACCTTGCCTCTGTTGCTAAGATTATGTTTTCGATAAAAACTTGAGCTGATTGTGCTAGGCTGGCACCCATCATTTGCTTTGCCTGGAAGGGGCAACTGGAATCCTTCATTCTTTTTTTCGTTTTTAAAAAAATTTTTCTTTAATGTTTATTTATTTTTGAAGGAAAGAGATAGAGCGTGAGCAGGGGAGGAGCAGAGAGAGAGGGAGACACAGAATCTGAAACAGGCTCCAGGCTCGGAGCTGTCAGCACAGAGCCTGATGCGGGGCTCGAACTCATGGACTGTGAGATCATGACCTGAGCCGAAGTCGGATGCCCAAGTGACTGAGCCACCCAGGCGCCCCTGGAATCCTTCATTCTTCTGCGTGTGTGTGTGTGTGTGTGTGTGTGTGTGTGTCAGAGAGAGAGAGAGAGAGAGAGAGAGAGAGAGAGAATGTATGTGGCATAGGGCAAGTGAGATGTTTTGTTTTGGTGTTGGCCTGATTTTCTCTTTTATTGTTGACTTGGCTTATCTTCATTCTGGTTTTAAGTATTGAGAAATCTTAAGATTTGGGTGGGTTAGAAGATTGGCATTTATTCAAACTTCATTTGGCAGTTAATTGTAGGTAAGAAGCTACTTTTTTGGTCTGCTTTATGTTTGAGATAATTTTTTTCCCTTAATTATTTGATTACAGAAAATTTCAAACCTGTACAAAAGCAGTGTGAATAGTATACTGGACCGCCATGAACAAAGGTAATATTTTGATGTGACCTTTGTATTTCTGAAAACTGTAAAGGTAAAAGGGCTGAAACACTCCCCCTTCCAAAAAACAAAAACAAACAAAGAACCAAAACCAAAACAAAACATAAGGGCAGGCTGATTTTTAAAGCTTTTGGATAATTCGATTTCATTTTTGTTTAGATGTCTTGTTGATCCAGGTGCCCAAATGAGTGTTTCTTAATATGTAAAAACGGGAGATGAGCGGTACATAAATGCAGGATTATTGTGACGATAAAGGAGGGATATCATCACGTTTGCAAGTCTTGGTACCAGTTAGGTGTTCAACAAATCACCGTTCCCACCTCTTCCCCAGCCCCTTGATCGCAGTGCTCTATTGGAGTAGAGAGGGGAAGGGAAAGTGGGGAACTCCCTGCTAGGGTTACCAATTCCCGTGAAGGGGTACGTAGTAGAGACCAGGGCTGAAGCAGTTGATTGCAGCAAAGTTTCTGGAGGGTCTCATTTTTTCTGTTACCCAGTTCTTATTTGAACCCTCAGAATTTAAAGCTAGAAGGACAAGGGTCAGTAGGTTTGCAAAGGATAAATCTTTTCATCCTGTGATGTTGTCTGGAAGGTTCTGCTGAGCTTGAGAAGCAGGTGCTATGGCTGAGGATGATGAAGGCCCCTAGGGTCCCCTGGGAGCACGCCACTAACTGCTAGCCTGTCTTCCACCTGTGTTCTCTGGGTTCCGTGGCCTTATTTTCTGAGACTGTATTGCTGATTTCTGTAGCTCTTTATGTCAGCTTTGACCAAAGCGAAGTACCAAGCTTACAAGGGAAAGTGGGAAAAATACCTCTCTTAGGACTAGTTTTGGCTTAGGTTTTGTGGTTTGCGTTCAGTAACATTCCCCAGTATCCACAAATTAAACATCACTGCCACCAATTTAATTTTAATATTATTTTATTAATTTAATTGTTCTATAAATAAAATAGTAAAACAGTGTGCATAGACGGAAGCTACAGTTTGGGGTTGTTTTGTGTGTGTGAAAAACAGACTCGTTTCATTGTGACATCTGAATAAACGTACCAGTAGATTATTTATGTGAGTTTGTGTCACCGGAAACATTCCAGAATGAATCATATTTAATTAGGGTCTCACAAATGTTACCACCCTTGTGCTGTTGAACAACACTTTTAAACTATTAAACCCACTTGAACAATGCAGGAAGGAAATTACAATAATTTATTCATAATCTTTTCCTCACAAATGTTTTCATCTCTTGGTTTTCCTTCTCATCTTTATACACACTCAGATATTTGAAAATTTTGCACCTTAGGAGTTGTTAGTCTGAGAGAATTGATTGGAGAGAAGGGTAGCAATTCAGTAAATGCTGTTTTGTGCTGGATTACCCTTTTGCAGTTTCTTTGCTGTAACATCTTTTCCTGGTTAGTTCTGTCTCTCCCTCACTCTAACTAAACATAACGTCTCGCTATAAGATTATCTCTGGGGGTGCCTGGGTGGCTCAGTTGGTTAAGCATCGGTTAAGCGCCTGACTTTGTTCGGCTCAGGTCATGATCTCACAGTCATGAGTTCAAGCCCCACATCAGGCTCTGTGCTGACAGCTCCGAGCCTGGAGCCTGCTTGGGATTCTGTTTCTGCCCCTCCCCCACTTGTGCTCTCTCTTTCTCTCTCAAAAATAAATAAACATTAAAAAAAAAAAGATCTTTTTCTGGCAAGGGGTTCTTAAAAGGAGAGCTATAAAGAAAACATACTTGCTGTGTTTACTGATATATGGAAAACCAGATAGGAAATTGTAGCCCCTTTGGTGTCAGGTTGATTTAATCTCATTCCTAAATATTACGAATAAAAATTAAGCGGAAGAATTTTATATTTCATTAACTCATATACCAGTGTGGCTAATTTAATGTGAAAGTGTAGTATTCAAT
Organism: Panthera leo; assembly: GCF_018350215.1. NCBI lineage: Eukaryota > Metazoa > Chordata > Mammalia > Carnivora > Felidae > Panthera > Panthera leo. The sequence goes on from NC_056681.1 coordinate 12,008,984, forward strand.
CTGGCTCCTACTTTGATGGGATTCTACAAAGCAGAAAGAAAGGCTTTCTCAGAAAGCTGTTGTACTTAGTGATTATTTTTCTCCAGCCTGGTATTGTTTTCTCCAGCTTGTCAGCAGTAACTAAACTTGAAATGATTGAGAAGGCACTCAAAGGTAGGTCAGAGCAGCTTAAAACGAAGGGGGTAGGGTGGGTTGCTGCGACCACATTAAACATTCACATACTTTACTGCCGTTATTTCCTTTGTTTTTTCATATGTAGTTGTGTGACACAGCGTGCCCTCTAAATCTGTAGTTAAAGGAATTAGATATGTAGTTAAAGTTAATTTTGGGGCGCCTGGGTGGCTTGGTTGGTTAAGCATCCGACTTCGGCTCAGGTCATGATCTCACGGTCCGTGAGTTTGAGCCCCGCGTCGGGCTCTGGGCTGACAGCTCAGAGCCTGGAGCCTGTTTCGGATTCTGTGTCTCCCTCTCTCTCTGCCCCTCCCCTGTTCATTCTCTGTCTCTCTCTGCCTCAAAAATAAATAAATGTTAAAAAAAAAAAAAAAGTTAATTTGTGTGGCCTTCTCTAGGCTGACCGGGCTTCCCTAGCCTGTTGGACGATCCCATGTGGAACCATTAGACAGAATGAAAACTCAGGATATTCCTTTGCTTCCGAGTTGTTGGAAATTTAGGTTGCAACTAAATGGGATGTTTTCTTTTTCCATCCTCTTTGTTTCTTTTTAACGTCTGTAGGTGCAGAATAGGGATACCATTGATGTCATGCAATTTATTCTTCTTTGTTAAGGTGGTTATATTAAATACAGTTAGTTCTGTTATAACATGACTTAAGCGTTCCTAAAAAACACGATGCTACACAAAATTGTTGAATAAAAGCCGTAGAACTTATGGGGAAAAAATGAAGTTAGGTACACAACAATCAAAAACTGTTGGGGGCGCCTGCGTGGCTCATTCAGTTAAGCGTCTGACTTCGGCTTGGGTCATGATCTCACGGTTTGTGGGTTCGAGCCCCGCGTCGTGCTCTGTGTTGACAGCTCAGAGCCTGGGAGCCTGCTTGGGATTCTGTCTCCTTCTCTCTCTGCCCCTTCCCCGCTTGCAGTGTGTCTGTCTCTCTCTCAAAAATAAATAAGCATTAAAAAAAAAATTGACATTGATACTTCATGGCCATGTAATCCTTGAGTCCCCATTAGAGTGTTGCCAGTTGCCCCAATAATGTCTTTTATATCAAAATAATTAACAGTTCAGTTCATGGGGTGCCTGGGTGGCTCAGTCGATTACGTGTTCGACTTCGGCTCGGGCCATGATCTCTCGGTTTGTGAGTTTGAGCCCCGCGTCGGGCTCTGTGCTGGCAGCTCGGAGCCTGGAGCCTGCTTCGGATTCTGTGTCTCCCTCTCTCTCTGCTCCTCCCCCGCTCGCACTCTGTCCTCTCTCTCTCTCTCTCTCTCTCAAAAATAAATAACATAAAAAATTAAAAAAAATAGTTCAGCTCAGAATCACTTCTTTTACTTTCTGGCATGACAACATGTTCTAGGCACATTTGTGCTTTCCTTATCCCAGATCTGGAATCAGCTCTTTCGCCAAAGAATCCTGATTCTTTTTGGTGGAGGATCAATATGTAGAAGCGAAGATCCAGGTCCTTTGTGCCCTCACTGCTATTGGAGTGTCCAGGCTTCTTGCCTCAGTGTATAAATCTATGGAATGTGTGTATGTGGACACATACCCACATTGGCATCTGTATTTCTACATGCATGTAAATGGAAAGTTGTGACTTCACATCACTACCTGCCATTTACAGCTAACACCTCAGGGTTCATTCTAGTTTTCTCCCTCTCCATATTTGTAATTCCTTCCTTTGGCGGTGAGAATCCCAGCTCCCGTTTTTCTTAATATATTTACTTAATTGATCAATTCTTTGTATGCACCTTGCTGCTTTATCCCCAGTCCCTGTTTGGACATCCTTCTTACCCCAAACAGTTCAGTTCTCTTTGCTGGGCTTTCCTCCTCCGTCCTTATCCCACTTAAGCTCTCATGCTCTGCACCAGCCTCTCCGCCAGCGTGGGTGCCCTCTTTGCCCCACGTGGGTTCTGACACCGTGGACTGGACTGCTTGCTCCTCCCTGGGCAGACACTCCTCTCAGCCCTGCTCGGGCTGTGGCACCCCAACTCTGACATCCCCCTCTTTCTGCTGAGTGCCCTCTTCACCCTTCCTGGTTCTGACACTGCAATCAGGACAGCCCTCGTCCCGCAGTGCTCAGGCCTCCATCCGAGGCCCGCGTTCTGTTCCCCCCACCCCCAGACACCTCAGCACAGACCCCTTCTGAGCTCAGTCCCACCTAACGGCTTTAGGACTGAAGTGTTTTGGAAGAAAAGGATTGACTTGTTTCAGAAGGGGTCTATATAAAACTTTTTGCTAAGTAAATTCACATTTTGGGGGGAAAATTATTCACCCAGGGCCATGTCACCTAGATCATTTTCTGTGTCTTTCGGTGCACAGGATCATCTTGATTTCTTCCTATGGGCTGCCCATTTTTAACTAACCAGAGGGTGAAGTCTGTAGCCCACGTAATTCTGATGAGTCTTTTTTTTTTTTTTTCCTCCCCTCTTCAGACTTCCCTGTGATATAGATGGGGACTGTGGTGTTTGAGAAAGCCTGCTTTCCAGAAGTGACGGTCTTGGTCCGTAGTTTGCATTTCTGTGTCTCCCCTTCTAGCTCAGTGGCCCATCCTCCCCTCTCCCACCATGACAGTGGCAGCAGGTGCTGTCCCCTTTGGCTGAGCCCTCTCTGTAGGTGTTTTGCATGTGTTACCCTATTAAAACGCCCTACCTCTGTGAGATGTACGGGTTTTACAGGTGAGGAAACCAAGGGTGGGAGGGGTTAAATAATTTGTTCAAGGTCACATAACTTGTAAGAGGTTAGCAGTATAATTTGAATCCAAGCCTGCTTTTTTCCTAGAGCCTGTCCTCGTGACTGTGTGATGCTGCCTCTGTAGGATTAGGATAAATTTGAGGAGGCTGAATTTTTCAATCCCTGTTTTTGATTCCTTTTGATTTAGGAAGAGGAAGCATAAGCTCTTGAAAGTTATAGTTGGAAGAAGAAAAATAGACGCCATTAGCTGCCTGGAAACAGTGCCACTTAAATGCTGGCATTCCTGGAATGGGCCCAAAGGAGTGGTAGGTGTGAACCCCGGATAAGCCTGCTTCTTCTCCGATCTGGCCACAACTCCGTGCTCTTCGTACAGAGGGGCACTTCGAAGAATGAGGATCACAGCTTTTCTAACTTCTCTTTGGAAACGAATGTGAATATTAAGGTCCTTTACAAAGACCTGATGCTTTTAAGGAAGAGCAGCTTAGAGGTTACTCAGTTTATCAGCCCGTCTCAGTCTTGTTATTATTCTGTGAGTGGAGTGATGTGGCTCATCGTTAATAACAGTTGAAAGTGGGTGTCCATCGTGTGGTTTTGAATTATTTTCTAGGTGCAGGGATGAATTGTTTTGTGCCTTTGTCCCCCATCGTGACAGCTGTCCCTTGTGACTGGTGTCAGGCCTTTGTGAGGTCGCTGTTTGGGGACCGGGAGCTTCCCCCAGGCTACTCCTTATGCAAAGAGTTGTTCTTTATGAAAAGCTGCAGGCCTGCCCTGGAGTCGAATTGGCACCGTAACCTCATTTGCACTGCTCTCTAACCGTGGAGCTGAGCTAATCGTATCTGAGAATAAACATACTGTCAGCCAGGCTTTTTGAAAGTGGTGAGGAAAGTAAGCTTGTTTTTTAATGACGTGTAACCATGAGAATAGTAAGGATATTTATACTCACTTCCTAGACTCCTTGAAACAGAGATGTAGAAAGCTAGCTAGCTAGCTTTCTCTCTCTCTCTCCTCTCCCTATGTATCTGTTTGTCGGTCTCCCAATCATCTGGCTTGCAGACCTTCAGAGACACCCAAGTTACCCACGTACTGTGTCTGCTTTGTTCAGGACGGAGGGAATTTGCCTGCACGTAGGAGATAAAAACTGCGTGGAGCTCCAGAGCCACACCTTCTGAGCTCATGTCCCAACTCTGCAATTTGCTGGAGTCGTGACTTGGGGCAAATTCCCGAACTATTCTGTTCGCGTGTGCGTCAGCATTCTCACGGGATGGTCGTAGTTCCTACCTCGTAGTGGAGTCCTTAGCAAGGTTCCTGCCAGTGGTGTACCCAGTGAATGTTGGCTACAGCTGTGATTGGTAGTCTGCATTTTGGGAGATTCTGATCTTAGATGTGTTTTTCGGACCAGGCTACATATACGGAACATAACAGGATGGAAGAATTACAACATAAAAGAGTGGGAGAGGATATTCAAGATGACTGGAATGACCTCTGTATATTACAGGTGGGGAAATGGGATTTTAGAGATGGTGAAGGATTTATGCAGTCTCCCAGGCAATACCAAGCCTAGAACTCATTTCTTGTCCAGTTATCAAACCAAGGATTTTCATAAAGGTGGCATTGGATGATGATGATATGACAATAGCAGGATTTTTTTTTTTTTTTTTTGGTGGGGGCGAGGCTGAGAGAGGCTTGTGTATAAATAGAAAAAGCACACTCAACACACCTATTGTTTTTATAGTGCAGACTACAGTGAATAAGTTAAAAAAAAAAAAAAACTTGGCAGATGGGAATACACTGAAGATAGTGAGAAAGCATGATTGTAGGGGCATAGGTTTAAAACAGTTCAAGTACCATGTGCTGTCCTTACGGACATGGGGTATGTGGGATGTCAGGGTGTTTTGCTGTTACGAAAACCAGTTATGTGCATCTTTGGGGGAGCAGCAGAGATAAAACACGTACAAAGGGCACTGTAGCTCCATAATCAGAATAGGATGGGGATCATTACAGGTTAGTTACTGCCAGGGTTTTGGGGTTTTTCCCCAGTAGTTCTTATTTACTTTGGATTATAAAAGTAATGCACTGAAAGTATAAAATTTGGAAAATACAGCCAAGCATAAAGAAAAGAAAGACAGCACAAAATCTCATAACCCAAAGTTAATTTACTATTCACATTTTGGGAATTGTCTTTTTTTTTTTTTTTTTTTTTTGGTGTGTGTGTAATTGTTCAGAAACATAATTGAGCTCATATTGTATGTATGATTTTATATATTAACTTAAAATGTTAAAGTATAATCTAGAGGCAGAGTGTCAGGTTTTCAGTCCCGTATGAAAATGTGGACTTTGTCATATGCCATAGAAGGACATTTTTGGTATGTTTTTATATAGTAGTAATGTCTGAAGCTACACCTTGGTTTTATCAGAATGGCTCATATTTCCTCATCTGTAAATAGTCTCAGAAGTTGAAATAATAAATTAATCCTCAAAGAAGTTTTGCCTGACTCAGCAAGCCCTGTTTTGATCAGTTATAGCTCTTACCTGCTGTTAAATAATATTCTAGGACCAGAGCACAAGCAGTCTGCTAATGTATGTGAAATTAACCGGTTGCTGGATGAGGCCAGGTAACTATAGTTCACAGCAGAGAGAACAATCCATTCTTGCCAAGCAAGATTTGTTTTGGTCATATGCAGAAAGGAAATCCAAGTATTCAAGGAATGTAAATTATGGATAAAATTGAAATCCGTGGCTGAGGATTCTTCCCTAGACTATTTTGTGCTTCCATGAATTAATAAAAATAGAATTTCAGCAAACAAGAATAGTTGTTAAATAAAGGCTACATATGTTGGCATACCAATCAGTGTGCCTTCTTGGGAGCTAAATATTATTACATTGAAAGATACTGGCAGCAACTTGGCTGTTAGATTAATATCACTTAACATGGAATTTAAAGGTATTTAAATGTAAAGGAATTACAGGAATTTAGAGAGGTTACTTTTTCCTAACTTTACATATATAAGCATATAAATTTACTTCAGGAATGTGCTTTCATCTAATATTTTATAATTAAAATGGCGTTTTTAAACATTGCTTTTCTAAGATTGGTTCCTCACCCCATACACTTGAAGATTGTTCAAAATACATTTCTGAAAAAGGATGGGTTAGAAATAACACTTGTTCCTGAAGGGGGAAATGAACATTGGGATTGACCAGAAAGGAACTAGGAAACTTTGAGAGGTGATGGTATGTTTCCTATCTTGATAGGGATTTGGATTACACAGGTGTGCATTCATAAAAACTCAGCAAATTGACACTCATTTCATGAAACTTTATATCCAAAGGGGAAAAATTATGCAAATATTGAACTCTTACTAATGACACACTCAAGTATTTAGAGAGCAGTTCGCTGATCTCTGCGATTTACTGGGAAATCCATGAAAAAAATAAGATGAATTGATGGATGGCTAGATGGATATATTTGGTAAGAAAGGTAATAGAATCAAGATGGTGAGAAATGGGTTTACATATAAAATTCTTTCAATTTTGCTCTATGTTTGAAATTTTTCATAATAAAATGTTGGTTTTAAAGATGTTGTAAGATTCTGGTCACCATGGGGCAGAAATGGAGCCATTTGAATCTGACCACTGCCTTGATGTTTTTCACTTTGAGATTGATAGCGAAGTCAGAATCGTTGAATTCTTCATCTTTACTATGTTAGGGGTCTCTCAGTGTCTTTCTTCATTGAGTACAAAGATTACTGTTCTGGTTATTTTACTGTTCTAGAAATGACCCAAGTAATATAAGCCCTGTATAATCATCACAGTTAGCATCTGTGTTCATTTCTACATACCACATCCAACGGATACGTGTGTTTTGCCAAGATACTTTCTAAGGCTAACGCTCAGTACAAATCTGTATGTTTCTCTTCTCTCCTATTCTCCAGACTTCAGTTTGGATACTTTTTATGCCCTGACCTCTAGTTCGCTAATTTTCCTGTTTCGCTGCATCGAATCCGATGTTAAACCCATCTATTAACTTCTTAATTTCAGTTGCTGTATTTCTTAGTTCTAGAATGTTTACTTGATACTTAAGAGTCCAATTTTATGATGAAATTCTCCATTTTCTTCACATCTTTATTCTCTATTTTTTCTGTTTTCTTGAATGTATTTTTTTTTTTTTTTTAAGTTTATTTATTTTGAGAGAGAGCATGCACACATACGCGTCTGTGCAGGAGGGACAGAGAAAGGGGGGAGAGAGAATCCCAAGCAGGATCCATGCTGTCAGCACCGAGCGGGACATGCGGCTTGATCACACGAACCTGTGAGATCGTGACCTGAGCCGAAACCCAAGAGTCAGACACTTAACTGACTGAGCCACGAGGCACCCCAGATGCAGTTATTGTTAAAGCCCAAGAGTCATTAACTCCAATATTTGTATCGCCTGTGGATCTTTTCCTGTTGTCTGGTTCTTCTTCTGTTATTCAGTCGTTTGATCCTGTCTTTTGGCATGCTTGGTAATTTTGATTGAAAACTGGATGTTGTATATAAAAAATTACAGTGGTCCTGTGTGGTTTCATCATCCTCTAGAGTGGGCTCACTCCGTTTGCCAGGCAAATAGTGTGGGGTCTGATCCCATTTCTCCTCTGAGGGAGTGAGCCATCAGAAGTAGGGTGTGGCTTTGGGAGGGCTTGATTTGTCTCTCGTTTGCCTCTGGTTTGCCTCTGGTTTGCCTATACTCTCAGGGAGTAGCCCTGCAGGCACTTTTGGTGCTTTGGGCTGGATAATCAATCCTTTGCTGTTGGGGGTTTTCCTGCCCCCTGCAGATGGTCTAGCAGCGTCCCTGGCTTTTTACCCACTGGTCCCTGAGCTGTGACCACCAAAAATGTCTCCAAGTACTGCAACATGTCCCCTGGGGATCAGAATCACCCCTGGTTGAAAAGCACTGACCTAAGAGGAGGGAGTCGTTTTCCTAATTGTGTATAGTGCCAGAGAAGTGAACTCTGAGTTACTCAGGTCGCTGTCTTTCATCATTGGATGGCTTTCCAGCCTCCTTCTTGCCTGATCATTTGATGGTAGATCCTGGGCTCTTCAAATGGCACTAAGAGTATGTGGGTTTGTTTACCACTCGCTTACCTGCTGTGAATGGAGAGTTTAGGTCACTGGTGCACCTGTCCTAGAGTTGAGAGGACAGATTCTCGATTTCTACGTGGTGGGGACCGTCCCAGCCTATGTGTGGCATCTCCTCGGGCTTCTGCAGAGCAGAAGGTTGCAATCTCTTCTCACGGTGATCTGACGTAGCCGACAGGAGCAAATTAACACCGAGAAATCTGCCCAGAGAATATAAATAACCGCTTGGAGTTCAAGGTAGGAAGGACATAAAGGGATCCAAATTAGGGCTCAAACTAAGGGTTGCAAGAGAAAAAGCCTGCTTAAGAAGAGAACTGACTTGGAGTGGACATTTCTGAATGGTATGACACTACCAAAAGTGATTTGAACTGCTGGCTACTCTTTCTGTTATGCTGCAGACATTTTCCTGTTTTCCAAATCACTCTGCTTTAATGCCGAGGCTCGTATTAATAATGCATGGCTTTTTGTGGTACTCCCTTCCCATGGTGCTTTTTAGGTGCTGAGTCAGAGAGGGTTCACCCCAGCGTCGGTGAAGAGGAGAAAAAGCCCTCTGCAGTGCTCAAACGCTGCCATTTTTCTTGCACCTACATCTTGTAGCAAGCATTTCACACGAATTGCTTTAACGCTTCAATTCAGAGGATGCTTTCTTCTTACTCTTAAAGAACAAGGCTTTAAAAACTATCCAGAGAGGTCTATGACAGGAAGCTTTTGAGAGCTCTTCAAAGTGAGTCTAAAAAAAGAAGAAAAAAAGTTGGTCTGAATGTTAGCGCGAATTGTGTTCGATTTCTGGGACAATAGCTGTTATTTTCCCACTTTTCTAGCTACTGTCTTGATATGTCTCTCCTGAGTCTGTAATTTCTATTTTGTAAAATACAAAATGATATTTTCACATTACCTTTATGATAGGCATCTGCTAGGAGTCAAACAGCTATGAAGGAAAGGACCTGGAAATTAATTGTTCAGTGAACGCTTGGATCCAGGCTCAGATCCAGCATTTTTCTCCCCTACCTTTGCCAGCCCACAGCACTCTGGATGGTCTGACCTTTGGGAGCCCAGTCACTGCTGTCCCTGCCGCTTTCAAATACAGGCCTGTCTGGGCCATAGAGTTTTTCCTTTTCTGGTCGGTTAGGAAATACTGTGTTGTGATGGGCCCCGCGGGGCATATGAGGAGCTTTTGAAGCCACTGGGTTTGTGGCGTTAGTTGAGGTACCCACCCCTCCATACCTGCGAAGCTCCTGTGGGAGACGGTAGCCTGGGTAAGGTGTTGCTAGATCTGTGATGAGCATCGTAGCCTCTTACTCACATCTGCCTTGAAACACATCTCATGACACATCTAAACATACTTGTTAAATCAGTCCGCTGATGTGGTCTGGTGTATTTATTTAAAGTGCTTAAATCAGAATTTTCCCAGAGTGTCAGTCTTCATTGCCGTCATGGGTTTTAAAAGTAGCATAGAGATGATTTCTGTCTCTATGATCAGAATAACAATGTGGATAGAAGTAATCATTGGGAACGCGTTGTAATGTAATCCTCTATTTCTGTAAATCTAAAGTTACTCTAAAGTAGAAGGCATATGAAAAGAATAATAACTGTGACTTCCTGAAGGTCTACTCTGTTCTAATCACTAACTTAGGGGTCTGACATCTGTTATCTCTAACCTTCACGAGACTGTAAGAAGTTCAGGACCACGGGGTCCTGACTCAGACCTTCCTCTGAGCTGAGGGAAAGACCAATCACACCCCATTTAGCTTCCTGTCTGTCTCCCGGGGTGTAATTGCTTGAACAGGTGGCTCTTCAGCGTGGCGCTCAGGCCTGTACATATGCCTCGATTTCTGTTGTAGCACCAATAACAGTGCGTGGCACATACTGATGGTTACACTTCTGTTCTTCCTATGTGGCCTCCGGCAGTTCAGGGACCAGCTTGTTCTTTCTTTTCTTTCCTTCTTGATTTTTTTTATTATTTTTTTTTTTAATTTTTTTTTCAACGTTTTTTATTTATTTTTGGGACAGAGAGAGACAGAGCATGAACGGGGGAGGGGCAGAGAGAGAGGGAGACACAGAATTGGAAACAGGCTCCAGACTCCGAGCCATCAGCCCAGAGCCTGACTCGGGGCTCGAACTCATGGACCGCGAGATCGTGACCTGGCTGAAGTCAGACGCTTAACCGACTGCGCCACCCAGGCGCCCCTCCTTCTTGATTTTTAAAAAGGTTTTACCTTCAAATTCCAGTTAGGTAACACGCAGCATAATACTAGTTTCAGGTGTGCAATTTAGCGATTTCTTTCCTTTCAGTCCGTCTTGAACTGACACGAGTGTTAATCATATCCACGGCCCCGTCGTGGCGCTTCGTATGTGTTCCTAGCCCAGTGAGATAGGAGTTATTATTCGCTTTGTTTTTTAGGTGAGGAAATTGAGGTACAGAGACCCTAAGTAACTTGACCACCAGGTTTACACAGTTAATATGTGACGCAGCTTGCACTCGAGTCCACATAGTTTATTTGGGAGACTAGTTCTCACCCGCTGAGCTGCGCTCCTGTTTTACGGCCATTGGATCCGCCATTGCTCCATCGTAGACGCTTCCATGTTGAAGGCTGGTTAGTGTGGTGTCCGATGCGGGGTGACCCGGTCGGGGGTGGGGGGGCGGGGAGCCAGTGGTGATGGCAGTGAAAGGATTCAGCTGAGGCCGAACAAAGGAGAGAGAAGTTTATTGAACACACTGCAGGGAAGCCACGGGCAGTACAGCTCAGCAGAGACTGTAAGGAGGCAGTGGCCGGGGGCTGTATTTCCAGCGGGAAGGGGAGCAGGTATGAGGGCGTACGGAATTTCCCCTTTTGGGAGCTGTGCCTGGATGTGGCCATTGGTCAGTTAGGGCCTGTGGGTATTTTGGGGTGGGTCACCTGATGGACCAGTTTGTATTCAGTCAGGAGTCCACCGTGGGCCCTTTTGCCTTGATCAAGTTTCCATTGCTCAAGCCTGTTGCCTAAAAGCAGCCTCTATTACTATGAAAGTAACTCCTTGGGGTGCCTGGGGGGCTCAGTCGGTCGAGCGTCCGACTTCGGCTCAGGTCATGATCTCACAGTTTGTGGGTTCAAGCCCTGTGTCAGGTGCTTGCTCAGAGCCTGGAGCCTGCTTCGGATTCTGTGTCTCCTTCTCTCTCTGCCCCCCTCCCCATGCTTTGTCTCACTCTGTTTCTCAAAAGTAAATAAATGTAAAAAAAAAAAATTAAAAAAAAATAAAAGTAACTCCTTGGAGGGTAGAAGCCATGAAATTCTGATTTTATAAAGTATTTTCCTTTTTCAGTCTAGATCAGAGGGCATAAATGGGGGATTAGGGCCAACTAAAAAGATTGTATTCTGTTAAAAGGAGACAGCCACTGGGCTACTCAGCACCTGATGATTGATTGCATCAGGGAGGCAAGGTGGGAATTACATGCTTGTTTTTGCCAGATCAATATTTCAAGAGACTCTAGAAATCTGGCTTTCTAGATGAATAATAATAACAGCGAACATTGAAATAAATGTAGTCCTTATTATGTTCTAGGCTTTCTTCTTAGTGTTTTACAAATATTACCTCATTTAATCCTAAATGAGGTACAAATATTGTTACCCCTATTTTTATGGGTAAAGAAACTGAGGCACGGAATGGTTAAGTAATTTGCCCAAGGTCATTTGGCCAACTAGGATTTAACCACAGGTGGTTTACATATAAAGTTGATACTGTTATGTATGTTATGTTATATTAGAGGGAGCGAGTAGGGGAGAGGGGCAGAGGAAGAGAGAGAGAGAGAGAGAGAGAGAATCCCAAACAGGATTCTTGTGGAGCTTGATCCCACCACGACCCTGGGACCATGCCCTGAGCTGAAATCAAAAGTTGGGACACTCAACCCACTGAGCCATCCAGGCGCCCCAAAAGTTAATACTTTGAACCACCGAACTATTTATCTGGCAGCTAAGTCACAGTTTAAAGATGAAAGGAAACCGGAAGACACCTAATAGGCCGAACAGAACACCTTTGTGTGCGGCTACTGTGTAGCTTCTCATCTGAACGTTAACTATTTGTGAGATCAAAACAGTTTATTTGTAACATAACTGCTTCATTAATCATTGCTAGTTGGGAGTTTTTATCTGCTGTATACAAGCTTCTTTCAGTCTTCTGTATTATTTCTATCTTTATTTTTCTCTTACAAAAGCATATGAAGGTATAGAAAATTAAAACATTACAGAAATGCATAATCTTGGAAAATCAAAAGCCCTTCACAATCCCACCTCCTCCTCCAAGTAAGTGCCGTTAAGCAGCCTGGTGCATATTCTTCTAAGCTTTTCTCTGAACATAAGCTAACGTATTATTAGTTTTTGAGTTCATTTCAGGTGTATTATTCTTGCTGTAAATATCAACATGGTATTTATTAAGCTATCTGTCCGTAAGGCCAATTTCTTAACAGATTTCCTTGATGTCGTTGATTGTGGGGCAAAGAATTTACTACCATTCTCCATCTTTCACCTTTTTTGCATGATCCGTTTTTCTTCTTTTAAATATTGCTCATAAAAACTAGAGTTGTCAGTTTTCTCAGCGTCGGGTTGGTTTGTGTAATTTGCTAACACCCCTCGTCTTTAACCTCCTTCATCCAAACAGGATCTCCCCCCCCCCGCCCCCTAGTTCTGGTCATTTCGGCTCAGAAGGTGAAAGGCAAAGCAGTATTAACAGGACATCGGAATAGAAGGATAGGATATGTATCAATGAAGATGTGGACTTTGAAGATTAAAAATACAGCTCAGTAGGAAATGAGTAAATTGGAGAGCTAGAGCTTGAAACAGTTTTCAAATTATGAGCACATATGGTATTTATTACTTAATTGCAACTCTAGACTGGTGTTTGATTTTTTTTTTTTTTTTGAGAAGTTTATCTTTAACTTTAGAGGTATTTGTCTATATTTGGAATGTAGCATAAGCCAAAATCGTGTCTTCAGATTCTTTTTAAGTACGAATCCTAATTTTTCCCCTCTTCTGTTAATCATTTGACCCCTCCCCCCCATTAGATAGAAATTGTGAATTTTTGCCTTAGGCTTGCTAACTATACCACACGCTCTTTCAACTCTAAGTATTTATTTATTTTTTGGGTTGCTACTGTATGTTAGGCCCTGGGATAAGCGAATAGAAATCACAAAAACCCCTGGCCTCGTGGAGCTAATATTCTAGCGTGTAGGGGTCAAGTCAGACAAAAAAGAAAATTATATATATTTAGTGATTAGCGCTGTGGAGAAGGATAGGCAGAAAAGGGAAAGTGCAGATGGGTGTTTTTTGTGGGGCAAGGGTTGCAATTTTTTTTTAAGTTTATTTGTTTTGAGAGACGGACAGAGCGAGCACTTGCGCATGAGCAGGGGAGGGGCAGAGAGAGAGGGGGACAGAGAGAGTCCCAAGCGGTTCTGCACTGTCAGCGAGCAGCCCAACACGGGGCTCGATCTCTCGAACCTGAGCCGAAATCAAGTCAGAGGCTCAAAACTGAGGCGCCACCCAGGTGCCCCGAGGGTTGCAATTTTAAACATTGTGTGGCCTGGGAGGGTCTCCCTGAGGTGACGACTGAATACTTCCAGAAGTGAAAAGTTGCGCCTGGAGGGTGGGTGGTTGTGGGGGGGGGGGAGCCCCTTGGGCAGTGGCCTTGAGGTGGGCGCTTGCACAGGGTGTCTGGGAGCAGCAACATGGCCAGTGTGGCTAGAGCAAAGTGAGTGAGTTGGAGAGGAAACGGAGCTGCCCTCAGAGGGGAGGCAGAGGCACACACTTGTGGAGCCGGGCTGGGCAGACTCGAGTGTTCCAGGCCGTGCAGTCCGTGCTGGCAGCTACTTTACCTTGTAGCTTGGTGGCGGACGCAGCCCTGGACAGCGCAAAACGCGCGGGCGTGGCGGTGTTCCGATAATAGCATGTTACAAAAACAGGTGGGGGGCAGGATTTGGGCCCCCAAGTTTGCCGACTCTTGATTGAGGAGAGCAGCTGTGGCCCAGAGTTGGACTTTACTCCCAGAGAAAATGAGGATTCCTTGGAGGTCTTTGAATAGAGAGGGGTGAGATCAGTTGACTTGTGTCTTGAAGGACGCCGCGGGGCGCCTGGTTGAGAATGGCTGTTGAGGGGGGAGGTGACGGTACGGTCACCCTTAAACCAGGACAGGAAGGCTGCAGTAGGCAGAGCAGGTGGTAGGTGAGGACGGGGATTTGGTTTTGGACAAGCTTGGGAAGACCGTTAGGCATCCAGGTGGGGCTGTCAAGGGTGCAGTTGGCCTACAAGACCGGTCGGTGCCCAGGAGAGGTCACGGCTGATCTCAGTCTGGGAGCCTTCAGTGTGCGAATGGCATTCAGGGTCATGAGACTGGATGGAGAAAGTAGGAGCCGCTGTAGCTCTGTCTGGACTGCGTCACTACACTCGGAGTGGTGGTTCTTTTCATCCTGAAATGGGTTTTAAGGATGGAACGTTTGTGCCCCTTGGGGTCGACACACTATCTACCACCTCTAACCTCACTAACTCTAGTTCTTACATACAGCTTTTTAGAAATTGTCATGAAATACGCACAGCATACAATTCACCGTTGTACACATGGTAAGCGTAGAGTCAAGTGCATTCAATTCACTGAGAACGTGGGGCGCCTGGGTGGCTCAGTCGGTTGAGCGTCCGACTTCAGCTCAGGTCACGATCTCGCGGTCCACGAGTTCGAGCCCCACGTCGGGCTCTGGGCTGATGGCTCAGAGCCTGGAGCTTGCTTCTGATTCTGTGTCTCCCTCTCTCTCTGCCCCTCCCCCGTTCATGCTGTGTCTCTCTCTGTCTCAAAAATAAATAAACGTTAAAAAAAAAAAAAAAATTAAAAAAAAAAATTCACTGAGAACGTTGTGCAGCCGTCACCATTGTCCCTTCCCGGAACTTTTTTCTCATCCCGAACAAAAACTCTGCACCTGTTCAACAGTTCCCTGCTCCTCCTTTATTCTGGCCCTTGGTAATCCCATTTCTTCTGTCTCAATGAATTTGCCTGTTCTAGGTCCCTCATATGAGTGGAATCCTACAATATTTGCATTTATATCTGGCTTATTTCACTTAGGTTAAAAGGTCCTCAAGGTTCATCTGTGTTGTAGCCTATCAGGGCCTTCATTCTTTTTTTTTTTTTTTTTTAACTCTTTTGAATAATTAACATAAACTTTTTGTTTGAGTCCTATTTCGAAAAGGGGTTTGAGAGGTCTCAATGACTCAGCCTTGTGTTCCAGAGCACTCCGGGTCTGTGGGTCTGGAAAGCTGTGAGAACTTGAAGAAGTGCCCCATCGGCCCATGCAACCCTCACTCTTACTGGTGCAGCGAGTAAAATAGTGACAGTGATATCAAGTAGCTGGATGAGTTATCCTCTAACCTGACTTGATGAATTTTTGATATTATGTGGCATTTTTATTTTTACTTCATTTTTATTTTAAAAAGTTGTTTTATGTTTGTTTATTTTTGAGACAGAGAGAGACAGAGCATGAGCAGGGGAGGGGCAGAGAGAGAGGGAAACACAGAATCCAAAGCAGGCTCCAGGCTCTGAGTTGTCAGCACAGAGCCCGACATGGGGCTTGAACTCACAAATTGCGAGACCATGACCTGAGCTGAAGTCAGATGCTTAACCGACTGAGCCTCTCAGGTGCCCCTTATGTGTCATTTTTAATCAAAGGATAAGCTTGTCTCATTTGAAATAGAAAACCTCAAAAAGTGACAGCTTAAAGGTGGCAATCATGGCAGAGTAGATCATTCTGGAACTGGGATGAGAAGTATTTTGGAGAGCATAACTTTACAACTTGCTCATTTAACAAATTGCTAAGATTGGGGGCAAGTCCTGTAATGTTCGCCTGTTGCTTCCAGGCGTTTGTGGTGTTATTTGCCATATCCTAAATAACCTCTTGGCTCTGTGCTAGATAACAGCGGTATTCATGGCAGGGAGTGCATTGAGGGAGAACCTGGCCCTCCTTTGGGGTTCAGGAGTTAAGTCCACTGAAAGCTCAGTTGACGTGTTGAACAAGGCGTTGTTTGTTTAACCAACATTCAGTCTCCTAGACAGGGCTCGGTAATGTTCTTCCCTGTGGTGGCAAAGAATGATGGGGGGCGGGGTGGGGAGTGAAAATTAATTTCTAGCTTCACTTGCAGCCTGGCAATTGAAAAAAAAAAAAAATCTTTGTGTAAAAAAAAAAAAATGAGAAGAAAATTAGAGGCAAGCGGTTGTTTTGAGGACACAGTCCTGGTTTAGTTGTTTCCGGTACAGCTTTCAGGTCATTTCCCAAAGCTCATCGAGTCACGCCAGCAGTGCTGAAAACAGTGCACCGCAAGGAGTTGAAAAGGAAGATCAAAGTAGCCATTGTTCTCTCCTTTTGAATTGTGGTTAGTCTTCGGGCTGGCCCTAGGTTTTACAATTTTTCTTTTCTTTTTTTTTATGGAATCATCTAGCGGGCAAGGAATGAAATTAATATATCTGGGAGATTGGAGGGGACTTTGCTTTGGGTGCCATGAACCGTGAGAACTTTTCATTTTTGCCCGTTAGCTGTAATAGCAGTGACAATCTGTGTTGAAGTACTTCCGAAGGCCCAGGATCGCCATGGTCTTAGAGCAAGCTTAGTGGGAGCTTTTAGGCCGCATCAAAGCAATCATTGACTCTCAGCTGTTTTCCTATAAAATTAGGAAATCATAATACTTCATTGAAATGAAATGAAACCCCTTAACTCTTAATTTGCTTCTTGATTAAGGCTTGAGCAAGGAGAAGTTTGAAAAGAACGTGTCCTTGTTACCTGTCTGCCTCACTTTGTCCTCCCAGAGCCCTGGTGTGCCCCTGGATGGCTTCCAGGGCTCAGTGATCATGTATCTTATCAAGCATGCATTTCTAGACTTTTTCAAAACCTCATGACCAGCCGATAATAAGTCTTGCCTTTCAGAGCCAGTGTCCACCCCATTGAGTGTGTCTGCTTAAGGACTCACGGCTGGTGCCCAGCTTGTGGCTACAATAGGAAGGCACCTACATTCTTTGAACAGTAGGTGAGTCAACTCAGGAAAAGGCCTAAACTCTTGTCCAGCCAAATTATTATCTACTTATTCTGGACTATAAATAATGCTTTGACATGCATTTAACTCTGTTTGAGTTCAGGGTTGCTTCTGGTTTTCTCTCTTGGTTCCCTTGGGCTGTTTCTGGGAAATTAGTAACCAAGTTGACCTTCATCTTTTAATTTAGCTCAGGAGCCCTAGGCTGTATCTGATTGGCGTTTCAGGAGGGGTGAGATCTAGGCTCACTTCCAATGTCATCTGATTCTCTACCTTGCCATTCTCCTTTGCTCTAAAGAAATAAAATTTGTTGACTCTGCCATAAGGTGGAAAAATAGCTTTAAAAACATTTATTTGTTTATTTATTTATTTTAATGTTTATTTATTTTTGAGAGCAAGAGACAGAGCGTGAGCAGGGGAGGAACAGACAGAGAGGGAGGCACAGAATCTGAAGCAGGCTCCAGGCTCTGAGCTGTCGGCCCAGAGCCCGACGCGGGGCTCGAACTCACAAACTGCGAGATCATGACCTGAGCCGAAGTCAGATGCTTAACTGACTGAGCTGCCCAGGCGCCCCAGATGTTTATTCATTTATTTTTAAGTAATGTCTACTACATCCACTGTGGGACTTGAACTCACGACCCTGAGATTAAGAGTTGCATGCTCCTTCAGCTGAGCCAGCCAGGCTCCCTGTGATAGAAAATATCTTTTAGAGCACATGCCAACATATGACTTAGAAGATATTTCACTTATCACATTAACCAAATCTGTATGTAATTTTGGAGGGCGTAAGTCTTGCTTTGTATTGCGTTCTGCTTATATTTAAGCTTTGTTTCATCCGTTCAGCTGCATAATAAAACAGCACTCTCCCCTCTTTCCCTACGCAGACCGTCCACTTTAGAAGTGAGAAAAAGATAGAATCGAAGAAGCCTCACTTTAACAGAATGCCACTAAGTGTATGGAGCTATAGCATTTGGGATCAGTGATCAGTGTTCACAGTGTAACTGGTGTGAAAGGGGATTAGAAAGTAGAAATGATAGTACACGTCAGCGACGGTTGAAGTTGCAGTGTCTTAAAGGGCGATGCTGTCCCGGAAGTGCTGCTTTGGAAAACAGGAGCGAGGTGCAGTGCCGGCGGGGGCGACGGGTGGAAGGAGGTGGCGCGCACTTTACCAGACTGTGCGTCTGTCGTGTTATCTTGGGGCCAGACTCTGGGGAGGGAGGTCACTTTAAGACTTCTCGTACTCAGGCAGAGCTAGCAGTTGACTTGAGTGTGGGTCGTCTTCCCATGACAGCTGGTGTGGTTCTGATCATCTTTGAAGCCCTGTGGCTTTCTAGCCCATGCTCCCCACTAACATCAGAAGGTTGCAGTGCCCTCTGGCCGGCACTCTAAGTTGCTTCTGAAAAGGCTGCAGAAAGACCCCAGGGAGCAAAGAAGTCAGCACAACGATGGCACCTCTTAAAAGAAAGGCACACGCACTTCTTGGGAGGGGGTGTATTCAAATGCCCCAGCCCCATAATTTGGGGATGGCAATGCCTTTCTGTAGGTGGAGGAACACAGAAGTAATTCTCTGCTCCTCAGAATGACTCCCCTTCATTATCCACCACATTCCTCACCAGAAGGCCGCAGGTCTAGTCATCGTGAACATGGAGTATGAATGCCATTTAACCTTGTTCTTCTGAAGAGTGAGACACTTGCTGGGCAGGGTTTTCCTTTTCCTCCCGCAAAACGGGCCAGGACAGCTGTTCACTGTCTTCTGTCCAGTTGTGCCTCTCCTCCCTTCAGCCAGCTTCTTAGCGGTTTTGCTAAATGCCTGCTGTAGCCCTCCTACCGCAGGACCTCCGCAGTCAAGGCACATCTGTCTGCCAGGTGCAAACCGTGTTGTCTGTAAGAGCAACGGGACTTCAGAGGGAGTTGATCATTTGGCAGCTACATCATGCTGGGTCTTCAGGTGCTCCTTTCATCCTCCTCTCTCCCTCTCTGTCTGTCTCTGTCTCTGTCTTTCTCTCTCTGACAAGGTTAGTATCTTCAGTCAATAGCTTAACTTGATCTCTGCTTATTACTGCTCCCAGAATAAGTTATTTGCACAGACACAGATATAATCTCATAAAATTACTTGGTACTAGTGGCCTGCTGTGAGCATCATTTTCTTGAGTTTGTTGTGCTCTAACCACGAATTAGCAAAAGACACTTCAAGAGAACCTTTTTGTGGATCCATTGAGAGGAGTCATTTGGGTAGAAGGTTGGAGTTGGGGTTATTTGATCATTTTTGTATCCTTCTAGGTGAATTTTCGGTCTATTCTTTAGTTCACAGCTTTCTTAGAACTTCTTGTTCTTGTTTTTGCTTTTTACTTTTGCTTTTTACCTGGTATTATTTTTAACCCCTCAAAAATTTTGCAGTTACCCCATCAGTGGACTGGTCTTTTTATGAGCAGGGATCCAGAAAGTATGAAGCTTTGTTTGGGGAGCTGAATTTGGGGTTGGGGGAGCCTTCTCTAACCAGAAGACTCAGGACCTGCAGTTGTTGAAGAACTGGGTTTTTTTAGGGTGGCCTCATAGTACAGTGACCCCACTCTAAAGATGGAATCATTCACTTACCCCCTTAATGATTTGCCAGATTGTTGAAGTAAAGTCTGGACTAAAAATTTTGTTCTTTTTTAACAGTGATCTACTTGTGAAAAGCACAGATGGCTACTGACAATTTATGAATGTTAGGCATTTGATGATTTTCAAAATAACTGTGGGAAAGAAAAATCCAAGGTGAGAAGAGAGACTAAAAATCAACGAGCCACATTATTGGGTTTTGGGGTCTTCAGACCGCAAAAGAAGCAAACCAGAGTACAGGCACACGAAATCGGCTCACAAGGTTGTGATAGTTCAGGTTTGGGCTTCCTGTTCGCTGAGCCCCTAGAGCATTGATTGCAGTAGGTTATTGGTCAGAGGCCCCTGCAGAAAAACCCACGGGGCCCTAAAGCCGCTTTGAACGCCTAGGTGTTGGGCGTGGTGGGAAATGTTAATTGGCCTCTCAGTGAACTAGGAGCTTCGAGGATTCTTATCCCTTGATAAACTTACTCCCTCCGGCAGTCTTGTTAATATTTAAAAATAAAGTGCTGAATCTATTACAAAGCCCTGTAATTTAATTTTTCTGGCATTTCAGTGCTCTGTGGTTGTTAGCAGAGGGTCGTTTTTATAAAGTCTTTGGGCATACTGAGTTTTAATTCTTAACCGATAAAGTTTTTTTTAAAGTTTATTTATTTTGAAAGAGGGAGACACAGCGGGGGAAGAGCAGAGAGAGAGGGAGAGATAGAATCCTGCTGCCAGCTTAGAGCCCGATGTGAGGCTCAGACTCACGAACCGTGAGATCATGACATGACATAAGCTGAAATCAAGAGTCAGATGCTTAATCAACTGAGCCACCCAGGCTTAAAATTTTTTTTTTTTCTTTTTTGATTGTAGGGTGTGTAGTCCTACGAATTTTTGCCTGAGAGTTAGGCCAACCTCAGGAATTAGTCACTTTTCTTTCTGTAAACCTGCAAATGTAATTTTGAAAAGGAGCTACAAATAAGCCAGCTCGGGAATACTGCTTGCAAAGAGTGAGGGAAGCACATCTGGGTTTGGTGTTCACTGGAATCTTCATTCCCCTTCCCTTTTCCTGAGCACTTGCTTTTGTTTGGATGGTTGATTTGTCCTGGGAATTTTTGCTTTGTCTTCATCTTGGGTTTTGTGTCTCTAAGTTCTGGGCAAAAGGAGGGAGCGGCATTGTCTGAGATCTTGGTTGGTTCCAGAGAGTTGCTGATGTCCATCAAGGGTGGGATTGGGGAGTGGCAAGGTCTGAAATTGCACAGACAGAGGCCAAGTTTCATGGATTCTCCTAAGTCATGCAATGCATGAGGAATTTGAACTTGACCTTGGAGGCAGTGGAAAGCCATTCAAATATAAATAGAGGAAGCAACAGGAAAATTTATTTGTAATTTCTCCTCAGCTCTCCTATGAAG
This sequence comes from Panthera leo, assembly GCF_018350215.1. Classification (NCBI taxonomy): domain Eukaryota; kingdom Metazoa; phylum Chordata; class Mammalia; order Carnivora; family Felidae; genus Panthera; species Panthera leo. The sequence goes on from NC_056681.1 coordinate 12,029,982, forward strand.
TTATAGGTAAAGAGTAAATGCAATTGTTGGTTTCAAAGACAAAATAAAGAATATATTTTTTGTATAAAATAGATGCTGAATGTTTTCACTTCTTACATGAGCGTTACTTAGGTGTTTACTCCCTGTATTACAATTTTTTATCCATTTACAGGATTCTTCGTATAGTATTAATATACTTTAATTTAGATCTTGTTGGCAATTTAGATACGTCCAGAATCAAACACCCCCCCCCAGCTTTTTATTCTGAAAAAATTAATACCTACAGAAAAATTAAAAGAATAATACAGTGAGGGGTGACTGGGTGGCTCGGTTGGTTAAGTGTCCAGCTTCGGCTCAGGTCCTGATCTCACGGTTCGTGAGTTTGAGTCCTGTGTCGGGCTCTGTGCTGACCGCTCAGAGCCTGGAGCCTGCTTTGGATTCTGATTCTCCCTCTCTCTCTGCCCCTCCTCTGCTCACACCGTCTCTTTCTGTCTCTTTCAAAAATAAATAAACATTAAAAAAAAAATTTTTTTTTAAAGAATAATACAATGTATACATTACCCTTCATCTAGGGTCAACAGTTATTACCTTTTGTTTTATTTATTTTAACTCTGGCTTTTTTCTTTTTCCCTGAGCCCTGTGAAATTAAACTGTAGCTACATCAAGACATCTAACCTCTAAGTGCATCAGCATGGATCTCTTAAAAATGATAAGGATAGGGGGGCCTAGCTGGCTCAGTGGGTGGAGCATGTGACTCGATCTTGGGGCTGTAGGTTCAAGCCCCACGTTGGGTGTAGAGATTGTTTAAAAATCAAATCTTTAAAAAAATGATATTTTCAGGGTGCCTGGGTGGCTCAGTCGGTTGAGCTTCCAAATTCAGCTCAGGTCATGATTTCACAGTTTGCAAGTTGGAGCCTTGCATCACAGCTCGGAGCCTGGAGCCTGTTTCAGATTTTGTCTCCCTCTGTCTCTGCCTTTCCCCCACTCGTGCTCTGTCTCTGTCTCTGTCTCTGTCTCTCTCTCAAAAATAAAAGTATTTTTTTAAATGATATGTTCCTGTATACTATTATTTTCCTGTATACTTTTATTGCAATTAAGAAAATTAACAGTACTTTGATAATATCTTTTGATATCCAGACCATATCCAGATTTCCCCAGTGGTGCTCAATTTATAGCCACCCTTCCTCAAATTGCATACTATATTTGATTATGTCTCTTTGGTCTCAGTCTGTAGTCGTCCCACCCCTCCCCATATCCCTTATTATAGTAACTTTGAAGAGTCCAGGCCACTGGTTTATAGAATGTTCTACATTCTGGAGTTGCTTGGTGTCCGTTTGATGTGTTTTTTAACCCCCTGATTTTTGTAAGCTGGAAGATAGTTCTGAAAGCTTGATTAGTTTTAGGTTATGAGTCTCTGCCAAGAATATTCTCAAGGTAATGTTGGCTTGTTCCAATGTTAGTAATGCCCGTTTCGATCCCTTGGTCAGGTGGTCCCTGTCTGAACTCTCCATTGTAGATGTACCTTTTGCCCTTTGTAATCAAGTAATCTGTGGGATGAATTTTTTAATGTTCCGGAGTAGTCTTCCAAGTTTTGACCATGCATTCCTCTTTCCAGAGTATTCTTGGTTGGCCCTTCCATTTCTTTGGACGTGGTAGGTCTGGTAGGTCTTGCATTGCTTAAGCACTGGTAGGTCTTGCATTGCTTAAGCACGTGAGCATCACTTACAGAAAGAAGTGCTAATGTGTGATCATTCTGGATCAAGTGAAAGATAAAACAGTATAATAGATGAGAGACCTGAGCCCAGCATTCTGCATGGCTCAGAGGACCCCTCTCTAGGACTACAATTTGATGTCTGCTAAAGACAGCCATCTGGTCTGGAGGAAGGTATCATACCCACAGGGTGTTAGGGGAAGATCTTTCTTTGCTAAGTGTTTATGCCTAGAGTCCAGACATTTTCAAGGGCTTTCTATGGTAATTTTTGCCTTTCTATGGAAATCATGGCTCTGATTTCATGTGTCTGACAATGTGAGTGTTAATGTCAGCTAGAATGATGCCTTTTGGAAACCCTTAAATTCCTAAAGAGTGGGTAACCCTATTAGTGTGTTATAATCTTCCAGGCCAACAGTAATGTGATTATAATATATTATCCCCATAGGACATGGAGAATAATCTCCTTTCCAAGAGAGGATCAGGAGAGAGACCAAAGAAGAGTATGTGAAGAATACTTTGGGATTGTAGACTGGGCAGAAGAAGCTTGCTTGGTGAAGTTATAACTAGAAGGATCAGAAATTTTAGGATAATTAGGAATCACATGGGTGTAGGTGAAGGTGGAATGATGGTGTGGGGTTAGAGAAATCCTTTGGGTCTGGAGCAGTAAAGAGGGGGGAGCAAAAGCTCAGCTGTGTTTTTGTGTCCCCTTTTCCCCATATTAAAATGCATGATTGTTTTAAAAAAAACAATCACCTAGGTGCTTGTGGCTCAGTTGGTTAAGCGTTTGACTCTTGGTTTCAGCTCAGGTCTGATCTCAGCGGTTCGTGGGTTCAAGCCCCTCATCGGGCTCTTTGCTGACAGCACAGAGCCTGCTTGGGGTTCATTCTCTCTCTCTCTCTCTCTCTCTCTCTCTCTCTCTCTCTCAAAATCAATAGATTAAAAAGAAAGAAAGAGAGAAAGAAAAAGAAAGAAACCACATTCAAAGGCAGCATTCCTAGAGTGTGTTCATAGATATTCAATAGGTGCTATGTGAAAAAGACATTCTTACTAATGAGAAGAAAAGCTAGTAAATACAAGATAAAAGGGGCCAGCCAGATGTCCACGGCGGATACTCCCTTGCATGCTTTTGGCTTCTGTAATCTTGCTTGCCTCCTGCCTGTACCACCCACCTGCATAAGTGCCCCCTCCCCTTATTCTTTTGTCTCTCAGCCCCCTACCATCCCAGCCTTAGGAGAAGGCCAAGGCCGAGGTTCGGGCTCAGCCTTTGGAGGTGACACCACTCGGCTGGCACAGGTGTGAAATAAACCGTCTTTTCTGATTCCCCGCTTGTCTCTTCCTGGGTGCTGAGTATTTGCTGTAGCAGTAACTCTGGAAAACTTGAAATTTGCGGTCAAACAGACTTGGTTGCTGCAAGAACTTTCACTGTTGGAGCAGAGAACTTCTTTATTATATGAGGGTTTTTCTGACAGCCATGGGAATGCTGCATGGTGACAGAGAAAGGAAAGTGCTGATGACCCATAATTCCACTGAGCAGAGATGACACTGTGAACATTTGATGTGCAAATTGTAACACTGTTTTATGCATGTATTTTCCTGTGTTTCTTTTTCTTTAATACAAATGTGATATATACTACATACACTGTCCCACAGTATGATTGTTTAGATGAAATAATGATTGCTCAGTTTTCCATGGCGTTGACTTGGCCATAATTTTTGTCCCCAGTCCCTTTTGTTGCACATTTAGGTAGGTTTGTGGTTTTGTTTTTATAGATAATACTGAGATAAACATCCTTGAACACACCTATTTGTCCGGTTTCTTATTTGCAAAAGGATAGAGGAAACTTAGGTGTAGGCAGATAGCATTTCGGAGGTGAAGAAATTCAACTCTTTGCTCTAGAATTGCGTTCTTATAAATCACAAGTAAAATATAATTTTTCAGCGTGGTAAGAGAGGGAGAAGAGAGAGAGGGAGAGAGAGAGAGAGAGAATTAGAAGCCCTTTTATGACCCTTGTTCATTGTAGATAGCTCCACTATAATTTCCTGACCCGTGTGTATGGGGAAGGAGGTGGCCCTGGGAATGTGCTTTCCCATCCAGTCGAGCACCCTCTCCAGCTTTACCATGAAGGGGGCTGAAGCACAATGTTCTGGAAATGAAGGCCAACAGTGTAGGACAGTCAAACCCTAACCAGCTCTGGGAAGGAAGAGGAGAGAAGGCAGAAAATGTAAATCTGAGGTGTATGTGGGCCAGTTTTTCCAAAGTGAAGAAAGAAAACAACACACTTAACCATCGTGAGATTTGAAGGGTAAGGAGACTTAGCAGTTCGATGATTCTCAAGGTCCCAAGGGAAGGGAGAAGAATCAGAATTTTTCAGTATTATATAATTCTGTATTTTGAATGCATTTAGTATAATTGTATCTGCATTTCTCCTGTGTATCAGTGATGGGGGTCGTGGCCTGGTTGGAAAGAGATTAAGAAAACCTCATACAGTTCAATACGAACATGATACAGATGGGACAGCCAAGGTCCAGAAAGCACAGAGCCACCAGGGACAGGACTCAAACCAGGACCCCCCAGTTCAGGAACTTCCCCTCCAGCTTTTCCGTTAGAAGGAAGATATTTATGAGGGGTTTCTAACCTTTCCCGTCATATCTGTTATTTGTGTGGTACACATAAGCTCTACTCCCCAAAGACAGAAAGGTAGAACTCCTTGTCAGTATGTAAATTCTTGGTTTCTGCAGACATTTCTGGTTCTAAGAAGTTCTTCTGGGCTTCAAGGTAGGGAGCACTTGAGCAGCCGTGATTAACAACCTTCCTAGAACAGAATGGTGATATGGGGGTAATTCAATTATGACAGCTACATACTTTATATGCTTGCTTCTCCACCCGCCCCCCCCACCGCTCCCACCAGCCTGACAACTAAAGAATGAAATTGTGTATATTTTATTTATTAATGTCTCTTGTCAGATAAATTCACTCTGGCTGGAGGAATCCTTGATTTTTTCCCCCCATATTACACACACACACACACACACACACACACACACACACACACACACACGTTGTAGAGAAAAGTTGTAAAAATAGAAGGAAAAAATAAAATCACATACTGTTTACACCTAAGCCTGTTAGTAAACTTGCTTTTAATCTTCTTTTGCCTCATGCATGTGCTCGTTCCTCAGCAGTAACTACCTAATATAACAGAACTTTGTTTCAGGTTAAGGGTGATAGTCTGTGTTAGGTGTTCTACATTTGTTCTGCGTATAAGGTTTCATAGTTTGTACTTGTAAAGTTATAGGTTCTGCCAAGAGTACGTATCACAATTAACGTATCTGTTATTTTATTGTTGCTTTTGAGTTGTTCTCTAAGTTTTGCTTGGAGAAATAATTCAATAAAAGACCCTGCGTGTAGAATGCCCTCAGGTTTGGAATAGTTTGCTTGAAATTGCTAGAGCAGAGGATGGGAGCATTTTTATGGCTCTTCGTTGAATCTGCAAATAGTTTTTCCAAAGGGTTATACCAATTTACACTTAGAGCAGCAAAGTTGGTCAAGGATAAGTCTCACTGTGCCCTTTTCTGGCCGAATCTTTCTAGTGTGGCTGCAAAAAAACCAGCGTACATCTAGCTTTAGAAAACAGGTCACCTCCACCAAATGGCCATAACAGCATGCTCTGTGCCAAGCTGTAATTCATCAATTTAATAAATAGTGAAGTGTCTACTGTTTGTCAGACATCATAGATGGGAGGGGGTGGGAAGAGTAACACGTACCCACAGCCTGCTGGAAGAGCCATGCTCACAGGTATGGGGTCATGGATAAGAGTTTATGTATCACTTGGGAAAGAGCCAAGACCATTCTAATCCTGGGGGTGGAATGATATCAGGAAACACTGTGAAAAGGGCCATTAAAGCTTAGTGTCACCGGAGCACATTCAGACAGGAGAGGTGGCAGCCGCAGCAGGAGGTGGGGTTCTGCCTGGTCATCCGGGAGGGTAGGCCCAAGAGGTGGGCGGAGCCTTTGTCTGGCTGGAGTCAGCTGCTGAGAGCGGTGTTGCTCTGTCGGTCCCCCCCCCCCCCCCCCCCAGTGACATCTCCACCTTCTCTGCAACTTAACCCCCAAGGCAGAGCCAGGGTAGATGCAGGCATTGGATGGGAACAGTGCCAGATGGGTCATTCATAGTTTTCTCTGACCCAGGGTTCTGTGCAGGTTACACAGTGCAGGACTGGGGCTTCCGCGTTTGCTGAGCCCCTCTTGCGGGTCTGTACCTCTGAAGGTTGGTAATCGTGCTATTAGGAATTTGGGGGGAACAAAGCTGAAGCTTAAGTGATTGCCTTAGGCAGCTTGGCTAGTTAATATCTGTTTAGGCAGCATTTTCATTTCTAATCTCATGTACAGTTTAATAATTTAACAGCTAATACACTAGCAGGGCAGCGGAAACGTTAACAGAGTATTTCATAGTTGTTAATTTTTACCACTTGGGTTTTTTTTGCTCTTTTTTTTTTTTAATTGGTGGGAATAATAACCAGGGAGGGTGAAAAACGGAACTTACGATTGACTTGGTGGTTTTTCTGCCTCACATGGGAAGAACTAGGAAAGCAAAAGATTTGTGGACTGAAATTTTTCCTCCATAATTTTGGGGATTCCTAACTCTCTTAATGCTCCCCTCCCATAACACCCAGTTTTCTTTAAATACTTTTTGTGTGAAAATTGCCACACAGTTGCTCTGGAGCAGTAAAACAGATGTGCCAAAGACTAAATTTATTTTCAAGAAATTCCTTGCATCTTAAAAAAAAAGTTTATATTTTCTTTCTTAGATATGTGCCACAGTGTACTTAACCACCTTGGGTCTTTCTATCTCTCAATGTCTACTGTAAGCCTCCAGTATTTAAGTAGATCTGAAACGCAAAGATTCAGGATTCACATTAGAGCCTCAAACTTAGTACATTCTTATAAAACTTAATAGAATTTTAGGGACGTACCACACTATATCATGAGCACGGACACCCACTACTGAAGTGTGATATTGGGAGCCAATCAGGTGTAAGATATTGACCCTACGGATCCAGATGAAAGGAATCTGTAAGCAAAGCGTGGGAACAGTAAGTGTGCATTCAAGAGATTTCTAGGCATTTGAGAACCGGAGAAACTGGAACATAGTATTTGTTAAAAACTTGGACTCTGGCGACAGAGAAATCTTGGCTACACACAGTTGAGTTACTTTTCCCAGCCTGAGTCCCCTCAGTCTATAAAATGAGGGTAGTAACCGACCTTGGTTTAGTGTCAGGTGGAAATGAGGTGACAGACACAGGTATCCAGGAAAGTGCTGGCACACGGGCTCAACAAATGCTTGACTTTTCCTAGGAATCCATCTCTTTGTAAGGGCTTGTGTGTGTGTGTGTGTGTGTGTGTGTGTGTGTGTGTATTATATGGATATTATAACCAGAATAAGCGGGGGCGCCTGGGTGGCTCAGTTGATTAAGCGTCCGACTTCGGCTCAGGTCATGATCTCACAGTTCGTGAGTTCAAGCCCCATCTCAGGCTCTGTGCTGACAGCCGGAGCCTGGAGCCTGCCTTGGATTCTGTCTCCCTCTCTCTCTGCCCTCCCCCACTCTCACTCTGTCTCTCTCAAAAATAAGTAAACATTAAAAACATTTTTAAAAAAGGAGAATAAGTGAATGCATTCTTTTACAGAACTCCTCTGTGCGGAGCAGTGAACCCTGGTAATCTCTGTTTTTGGTGGTAGAGATCAGTTATTTTTCAGGTTCTGGTTTTTCTCAGAAAATACTGGTCAAAAAAGGTGGCGCAGGTTTTGCAGATACTCTGGCAAAACTCAAAGTCCAAACTTCCTATGACACCTCTCTGTTCTTTGTTTCCCCTTAATTTTCATTGTTATCTTGTGTGTGTTCCTTACATACGGGGGAGGGGAAAGGAAGTGAGCAACCTTCCTGTTTTCCTGTCTTTAATTCCTTTTCTGCTTCTGTTCCCTTTCCCCGGCCTTCATTTTATATTGAGAGCGTGGGCATCTGAATGGGGTATAACCCTATTGGGGTTAATGGGGTATAATCTGTTCATAGATTTGTCACCGTGTTTTCCTGGAATGTCCTTGACACTGTTTTAAGTCACACATTTGTGTGGTCTGTAGGGTGGTCAGAGCAGAGATGCCCGGTGTGAGTAAATCCAGGGAAAGAACACGTGGTCCGACAGCCTGGTCCAGTGGGAAGTGGCACCTTTGCCTGTCAGGTGCCTGCCCCCCGCGCCAGCTCTCCCCGGGTGTGGTTAGTGTTAGCAGTCCCCAGCTTTCCATCCTGACATCTTCGCTCCATCTGCTGGCTTCCCAGATTTTGGCAGACAGGACATTCCCCCGCTGCTTCACATAGAGCAAAAATATGGCCTTTGGTAAGATTTAGACACCCAACTTTTTTTTTTTTTCAATGTTTATTTTTGAGAGAGAGAGCGTGCGCGCAAAGGAGGGTCAGAGAGAGAGGGAGACACAGAATCCAAAACAGGCTCCAGGCTCCAGGCTCCGAGCTATCAGCACAGAGCCCGACATGGGGCTCCAACCCACGAACCGTGAGATCATGACCGGAGCCAAAGTCGGACGCTTAACTGACTGAGTCACCCAGGTGCTCCTGGACACCCAGCTTTTAATAACCAAGTGGGATTCTGCACATAGAACCCTAGTCAGTTCATCCAAAGAATTTTCTTCCTTTGATTAAGGAACTTAGGTTGTAGATACTAAAAATACGAGTCCTTTTTCTGGAGCCATGAGTGAGTAAGGGCTAATTTATATGTTTGGATTTATACCTGCCAGTCAGCCCACCCGAAATCTGACCCTGGACCATTTCTTCAATGTCAAGCCCCTAAATATAGCACATAAAGCCCTTTGTGATCTCACCCCCTTTGTTTTTCTGGCCTCCTCGCACGTTTTGCCATACACACCCTTCATTCCAGCCATACTGAGCTGCTCTTTGATCCTGAAACATATGTCTCCCCTGGTGCCCGTTTGTCCTCATGGGCCCTCTTCCTGGCCTAGACCTATGCCGTGCTCTTCCCGACTCTCCTCTTCTTGAGACTGTTTTCCTGACCCTGCCCTCACAGAGGGATTTAGTGGCTGCTCTCCTGTCCCTTGGAAACGGGACTAGTTACAGGTTTCCTTGCCTGGGTCCTGCACTGCAGACAGTGACAAGGACTGTACCTTATTTATGGTGATCTGTTTATCCGCAGAGTGGAGGGCAGTTCTTGGCACATGATAGGTATATAATGGCTTCCCTTTCATGTGTTTCTTTCCTTAAAAATGTAAGTGTATAAGTTTCACCTTATTATTTAAACAATCAGAAACAATCACACATGTGCACATGTGTATGCTGTTACTTCTCTTTGCTTTTTTTTTTTTTTTTTAATTTATTTATTTAATTTAACAGGATATCCTGAAATTCAGTTCACGGATTGTCTTCATTCTTTTTTTTGGGGGGGGGGATACATTTAATGAAATCCACAAATAAGTGAAGCAATATAAGTGAACAGCTTGATAAAGTTTCACCAAATGAACACAGTATGTAAACAGTACCCAGGCCAAGAAATTAAAAAGTTACCAGAAGCCCCCTTCCAACCACACTGCCCACTCCAAGGATACCTGTTCTCCTGACTTCTTACTCAGTAGACTAGTTGTGCCTGTTTTTGACTTTATACTTCATGTGCATGGAATGATATGTACGCTCTTTGGTTTCTCCGCTCCACGTGACGTATGAGAGACCCATCTGTGTGGTCGCACATAATTGTAGTTCATTCTGGTTGCTGTATAGATTCTGATTCAGATGAGCTACAGATTTTTAATCTGTTCTACTGCAGATAGACCTGTGGGTTCTTTCCAGTTTGGGGCTATTTTTAATGGTTCCTCACTCTTCTTTATGGCCTCCTAGTACTCCATCCACGTAGGTGTATGGTCATGTATTCAACCAATCTTTTTTGGATGCACATTTAGGTTCTTCCCAATGTTTTTCTATTACAAATAATGTATAAGGTTTTGATTAACTCGTGCGTTATATTAGGAGCATGAAAAAAAAAAACCCAACTTCATGAGGAAGGAGAGTCCCAGAGAACATTTTTGGGGGGAAGAACTAATCAATTTGGCAGCTCTGCTCAGTTGGTAAAAAGGAATTGCAGAACTTTTCTTAGGAACAGGTTAGTTTGGGGAACATTTTGGGTTTCTCTCATAAAGGAGTAAGGGCTAATATAAGAGAAGGGCTGAGAATCCCGTATCTGTACCTCCTTGGGCACAGCCTCATTCAGAAGATTCTTCTGTTTGTTGTCCTCATTTAGTCACTTATTTACATTATTTGTTGTGCACCTTCCTTGTTCGAGACACGTTGTTCTAGCTACCAGGGGCATAGCTCCCTGCCCTCAGGGAGCTCACGTTCTAGTGAGGGAAGTAGCCTAGACAAGACAAAGAAGAAAATGTGTAGTGTGTCAACCAGGAAAATAAAGCTGGGAAGGCAGATTGGGCTGTGGGTGTGCAAGTGTGTGTGTGTGTGTGTGTGTGTGTGTGTGTGTGTGTGTGTGTGTTGGGGTGTTTGGGTATTGGGGGTAAGACACAGGTCTCCAAGAGCGGTCAGGAAAAGAATGGCTTTCTCTTTCTACTTCTAGCTTACCAAGCCAGATGTAACCAACATTAAGGACACACATGTTTAGCCTAAAAAAATTATGAACTCTCTAAATATGTAGAATTCTGTTATTTTGTCTTTTCCTTAAATTATTTTGCTCCTAATCTGGAATTTCAGATCTTGTAAGGAATTTTTATGAGTCACAGTCACTTATTAATGTGTGTGTTCAAGTGAAAATCATTTACCTGATTCATAAGGATGTGGAAGCTGATCGGAATTCTAATGGAGAGGAGAGAGTATGTCTTCCGGTTTAGGAGACCCAGTGCTTTGCTTCCGGAAACGCTCTAGTTAAAGCCATGGCCCAAGGCTGCTTACACTGGCATGGGGATGGAAATTTCCAATTGTGTGCACCCGAATGGGGCTCATTTTTCTCAACTGCTTTATGGTCATAAGAGATCCCTTAACCTAGATACTGGGGCTGGATAATAATTAGGGTTTCTTGTGAAAGTGTAAAAAAGTTAACAGTATGCCTGAATTTGTAGTAAATGTTATTTTGACATTTATCACACTGCATTATAATTGTTTAATTGTGTCTGTACCTTACTCTGTGTTGTCTTACTCATGCTTGGCCCCCAGTGACCTAGTACTGCCTGTCAAAAGCACCCAGGAAAGCAGGCGCTCAGTAGATTCTTGTTAACACAATGGAGGACTCAACAACAGAGTGCCAGTTTAAATCAGGTTAAAAAAACAATACTAATAAATAAATTCATTTGTTTTTTGTTTGTTTGTTTTGTTTTGTTTTTAGTTGTGATTGAGCCACTGTTGATCAAGACCATATTATTGGGAAGGACTGTTTTCCCAAAAGCTTATCAAAATGTTACAGAATACCTAACCTCACCTGTCTCTGTTTTTTACTTCACTGATTGTATGACCTTGGGTAAATGACTTCTGGAGGACTTGACTTCCTTATCTAAAATAAAAAATCAGGATGATATCTACTTCATGAAGATGTGAATTTTACCAGTGGGTAAAAGTGATTCGGAAACATTTTGGACCCAACTCAAAGCAGGATTTTCTTTGAAGATGGCTCTGTTTTACATACTGATTCAGTCTTCTTGGAAGGCACAGCTTTTGGGTTGGTGTGGAAGTATTAAGTGGTCTTGAAGAGTGTTTTTCTTTTCTTTTTTTTTATAATTTTATTTTTTAAATTTACCTCCAAATTAGTTAGCATATAGTGCAACAGTGATTTCAGGAGTAGATACCCTAATGCCCCCTACCCAATTAGCCCATCCTTCCTCCCACAACCCCTCCAGTAACCCTCTCTTTGCTCTCCATATTTAAGAGTCTCCTATGTTTTGTCCCCCTCCCTGTTTTTATATTATTTTTGCTTCCCTTCCCTTGTGTTCATCTGTTTTGTCTCTTAAAGTCCTCAAATGAGTGAAGTCCTATGATATTTGTCTTTCTCTGACTAATTTTGCTTAGCATAATACCCTCTAGTTCCATCCATGTAGTTGCAAATGGCAAGATTTCATTCTTTTTGATTGCCAAGTAATACTCCATTGTATATATATATACCACATCTTCTTTATCCATTCATCCATCGATGGACATTTGGGTTCTTTCCATACTTTGGCTATTGTTGATCGTGCTGCTGTAAACATGGGGGTGCATGTGTCCCTTTGAAACAGCACACCTGTATCCCTCGGATAAATACCTAGTAGTGCAATTGCTGAGTTGTAGGTAGTTCCATTTTCAATTTTTTGAGGAACCTCCATACTGTTTTCCAGAGCGGCTGCACCAGTTTGCATTCCCACCAGCAGTGCAAAAGAGATCCTCTTTCTCTGCATCCTCGCCAACATCTGTTGTTGCCTGAGTTGTTCATGTGAGCCATTCTGACAGGTGTGAGGTGGTATCTCATTGTGGTTTTGATTTGTATTTCCCTGATGATGAGTGATGTGGAGCATTTTTTCATGTGTCAGTTGGCCATCTGGATGTCTTTGGAGAAGCTTCTATTCATGTCTTTTGCCCATTTCTTCACTAGATGATTTGTTTTTTGGGTGTTGAGTTTGATAAGTTCTTTATAGATTTTGGATACTAACCCATTATCTGATATGTCATTTGCAAATATCTTCTCCCATTCTGTCAATGGTTTTTTAGTTTTGCTGATGGTTTCCTTCACTGTGCAGAAATAGTTCATTTTGGCTTTTGTTTCCCTTGCCTCCAGAGATGTGTTGAGTTAAGAAGTTGCTGTGGGCAAGATCAAAGAGGTTTTTGCCTGCTTTCTCCTCAAGGATTTTGATGGCTTCCTGTCTTATATTTAGGTCTTTCATCCATTTTGAGTTTGTTTTTGTGTCTGGGGTAAGAATGTGGTCCAGGTTCATTCTTCTGCATGTCGCTGTCCAGTTTTCCCAGCACCACTTGCTGAAGAGACTGTCTTTATTCCATTGGATACTCTTTCCTGCTTTGTCAAAGATTAGTTGGCCATACGTTTGTGGGTCCATTTCTGGGTTCTCTGTTCGGTTCCATTGATCTGAGGGTCTGTTCTTGTGCCAGTACCATACTGTCTTGATGATTACAGCTTTGTAGTATAGCTTGAAGTCTGGGATTGTGATGCCTCCTGCTTTGGTTTTCTTTTTCAAGATTGCTTTGGCTATTTGGGGTCTTTTCTGGTTCCATACAAATTTTAGGATTATTTGTTCTAGCTCTGTGAAGAATGCTGGTGTTACTTTGATAGGGATTGCATTGAATATGTAGATTGCTTGGGTAGCATGGACATTTTAACAATATTTGTTCTTCCTCTCCAGGAGAATGGAATCTTTCTCCATTTTTTGTGTCTTCTTCAATTTCTTTCATAAGCTTTCTGTAGTTCTCAGTGTATAGATTTTTCACCTCTTTGGTTAGATTTATTCCTAGGTATTTTATGGTTTTTGGTGCAATTATAAATGGGATCGATTCCTTGATTTCTCTTTCTGTTGTTTCATTGTTGGTGAATAGGAATGCAATCGATTTCTGTGCATTGATTTTATATACTGCCACTTTGCTGAATTCATAAATCAGTTCTAGCAATTTTTTGGTGGAATTTTTGGGTTTTCCATATAGAGTATCATGTCATCTGTGAAGAGTGAAAGTATGACCTCCTCCTGGCCGATTTGGATGCCTTTTATTTCTTTGTGTTGTCTGATTGCTGAGGCTAAGACTTCCAATACTATGTTGAATAACAGTGGCGAGAGGGGACATCCCTGTCTTGTTCCTGGCCTTAGGGGGAAAGCTCTCAGTTTTTCCCCATTGAAGATGATATTAGTGTTGGGTCTTTCGTATATGGCTTTTATGACCTCAAGGTATGCTCCTTCTATCCTTACTTTCTTGAGGGTTTTTATCAAGCAAGGATGCTGTATTTTGTCAAATGCTTTCTTTGCATCTATTGAGAGGATCGTATGGTTCTTGTCCTTTCTTTTATTGATGTGATGAATCACGTTAATTGTTTTGTGGATATTGAACCAGCTTTGCATCCCAGTTATAAATCCCACTTGGTCGTGGTGAATAATTTTTTTAATGTATTGTTGGATCCGGTTGGCTATTATCTTGTTGAGGATTACTGCATCCATGTTCATTAGGGAAATTGGTCTATAGTTCTCCTTTTTAGTCGGGTCTCTTGTCTGGTTTTGGAATCAAGGTAATGCTGGCTTCATAGAAAGACTTTGGAAGTTTTCCTTCCATTTCTATTTTTTAGAACAGCTTCAAGAGAATAGGTGTTAACTCTTCCTTAAATGTTTGGTAGAATTCCCTTGGAAAACCTCTGGCCCTGGACTCTTGTTTTTTGGGAGATTTTTGATTACTAATTCAATTTCTTTACTGGTTATGGGTCTGTTCAAATTTTCTATTTCTTCCTGTTTCAGTTTTGGTAGTGTATATGTTTCTAGGAATTTGCCCATTTCTTCCAGATTGCCCATTTTATTGGCATATAATTGCTCATAATATTCTCTTATTGTTTTTATTTCTGCTGTGTTGGTTGTGATCTCTCCTCTTTCATTCTTGATTTTATTTATTTGGGTCCTTTCCTTTTTCTTTTTGATCACACTGGCTAGGGGTTTATCAGTTTTGTTAATTCTTTCAAAGAACCAGCTTCTGGTTTCATTGATTGAGGAGTGTTTTTCAAAATCTCATCCAATCTTGAGTCTGTGAATTCGTGTTTATTTTCTTTTGTTTGGCAAAATGTATCTCCTCAGTCTTGTTGTTTTTTTTTTTTTTCCCCAGCATTGTGCTAATTCCTGTAGATAATTAGAAAAAGCCTTAATAGGTGGTTTGAGTAAATTTGTTATTTGAATGGGAAGACCAACACATGAGACAGTTGTTAGGAAACTAAGACAAAATATAAACAAAGGGCAGATTTTTGATAATCTGTAACAGTACCACAGAAATTCGAGGAGGACTAAAGAAGTGTGTAACTGGGAATTGAAGGATTAATGAGATTTGCATGGTAGACAGGAGCGCAGAAGCCCCCGGATGGAAGGCTTTTGAGCAGGAGCAGTGTGGATAAATCTGTAATTAAGAAAGATCCATCTGGCAGCTTTGTGTAGGAGATAAAGACTGGAAAGCTAGCTCCTTAACAGGAATCGTGTAAGCCACGTGGGTACCTGAAATCTTTGAGGGAGAGGTGTTGGCTAGAGCAAAGTCCTAAAGCTCAGTCCTCTGAGCATGGGTGCACCTGTACGGGTCCGTGGCTCAGCTGACCTTGGTGAAGCTGCATAGAGAACCTGAAGTCTAGAAACTGACCGTAAGTTGAATAGTTCTTACTTGCCTCTTAGGATAATTATGAGGATTAAATGAGATAAAGAATTATGTAATGAAGTGCTCAGTGAATGCAACTTAACTATTTATTATGTAGCTGCACTTCCCTAGAGCCCTGGTTCTGGAAATGTCCTCAGACCCCCACACTGGTATCGCCTGTGAGGTGAGGTTGCTGCGAGTGCAAATTCATGGGCCCCACTCAGGCTCCAAGTAGCTCTGCAAGGTGGTGGGCAGGGAAAAGTTTGAGAACTGCCCCAGAGGAATCCTGCCCTTGGGATTCCAGAACAAAGAAAGGGAGAGAATTTAAAAGAGGGGCCAAGAACAGTGTCCTTTGCAGTGTAGGAGGTAACAGGCACCGAGAAGGTTGTGAAATTTAGGGAGAGGAAAGCAGTGATTTTTTGCAGTGCCCACGAACTAACAGCTGTACACACAAAGTTTAATTAATATTTGTTTCTATGTTATTGAAGACAGCTGGTTTAGTAGTATGTTGGGGATGGAAGGAAGATTTAGGACAGTTATATATAATCTGTATAATGTATATATTATAATAATAAAAGATACCATGAAACTACATTGGAAATTTATTACTGGATGGACTTTACATCTTCTGTTTAGGGATATTTCTGGACTGCCTACCTCCTGTGACTGGGCATTGTGCTGTCTACCTGCTGTAAAAAGAAAGTGGGATGTGACTCTTGCTTTCAGAGGCTTCACGGAATTACACTTTTTAAAGGATTTGAAGGGATCTTTTGCCGTAACTCCTCTGGCTATAGAGAATAAACACTCTGATCTCCTCTCTGCTGACGCCAGAAGTTAACGTGTGGTTGTCTTCCTGTCGGTGCAAGGCCTACATTGAAACTACCTAATTTCTCCCGAAAGCATTCTGAACATCGACTTTATTTTTAATTTGTTTATTATTTTCTGGCTCCGGATATACCTTCGGGATCATTGAAATCTTTTGCAGTGTTTTATGTCCCTGTTTAACACGGGCCACCTGGGGTTTTTCATGGAGAGCTGTGCCCGATGGTCCGTCCCCATCCCCACCCCCGTCACCAGTGCAAGCAGCAAACACAGTAGCCTGAAATACAATAAATTGACTTCTCCGCTTCATCCATTTAGCCCTTATTTACTGCCCATTGTGCGCAGGACACCGAGACGATAATGGTGAAGCAGTGTCAACAAAACACGACTCGTGCCCGAGGCCACGTGCATCGAGGCCAAGTGGCCCAGACGTAGCGGACCTGTCTGGGGCTTGGTGGGAGGGCAGCCACGTGTTCAGAGGGTCTCCAGCACGGGCCGGAGTTCAGATTTGCAAATGTGTGTCTTGAAACCTTACCATGTCTTGGAAACGGACGACTTGGTAGTTGAGATTGCACAGGGAATGCAGGCGCTGTGCTCGCGCGTACTCGTGACTCCCCAGTTTGACATCTCAGAGACACTTGCAGAAAACGCAAGTGGAGCTCACTCCCCAGAGATGACGATGATTGGACAGTCAATGCGAATGATCGTGTGTCACGATTATGTTTTTTGCTTTGGTTTGGTCTTATTGAGGGTCATTGACATACGTGTCTCGGGCGTGCCGCACCGTAGCTCAGTACTCGTGTGTAGTACGAAGGGAGTGCGTTTCCGTTGCACGCGGACCAAGCAGCCTGCTCGTTTCCCATTTGCTTTGGACTTCGGGGCTGGGGTGGGCGGGTAGTCAGACTGCTGGCAGTCTTTCACTGTCTTCTGTTTCTCTCCAAACCCCCCAGAGAAAAGTAGCTGGACCTTAGTACACCACTTTCAGAAGGTTGCCAAGACCAGACCTGGACCTAAGTGTTTGCAGTAGGCAGAGCGGTCAGTGGTTTCCTTTCATAGCCAGTGAGCGTTGAGAAGGTGAACTTAAAGCGAGATGAGATCTTCTTTAAATTAAGGGTTTTGTGATCATCACAGCGCTAGAATACCGATTGGCTATTTGAAGACCTGGTGGAATATAATTTTTGTAATTTATGTGTTTGGGTTTTTTTCCTCAAGCTGCTGAATATTGACAGAAATGCCCCCTTAGTCCTACTCAGCTACCCAAGGAATGTTGGTGTCTTAGGAACATAGAGCCCAGGATGAAAAATAGAGTTAAGGCATTTGGGGGTTTCAGAGCTGAAAAAAGTGGGTTGTTTTTTTTTTTAATGTTTATTTGTTTATTTGGGTTTTTTTTGTTTTTTTTGAGAGAGAGATAGAGAGCGAGCAGGGGAGGGACAGAGAGAGAGGGAGACAGAATCCCAAGGAGGCTCCGTGCTGTCAGCACAGAGCCTGATGTGGGGCCCAAACCCATGAACCATGAGATCATGACCTGAGCTGAAAGCAAGAGTTGGATGCTTAACCAACTGAGCCACCCAGGCGCCCCTGAAAAAACTTTTTTAAAGAAGGAAAGCAAGTGAGCCAAAGTATGTGTGTTTATTTTGTTTTGTTTTCATGATGGCTTTTGAATTCACCTCTTTTCCCCTTCTCTTCTGTTTTCTGCAGTGAACACCTACCTCTTCATGATGCAGGCTCAAGGCATTCTGATCCGGGACAACATGAGAACCATCGGAGCTCAGGTTTATGAGCAGGTGGTTCGGAGTGCTTATGCCAAGAGGAACAGCAGCGTGAATGACTCAGGTATATTTTTAGTCAAGAGATGGTCTGATTAGAATGTCTCCTCCCCAGAGAGGTAAATTTGGTTCGAATAATTATTTGTGATGAGAAAAAGTGCATTGTAAAAGAGAGAAGGTTTGGCTGAGCCTTCCCTTCTTCCTAAAAAAGAGGTTCTTGCAAAATGAATCCTTCTTCGTGTTGCCAACACTATACTCAAGGTGACTGGATGACTCCAGTTTTGCTCCTGATACTTTTCAGGGTTGGGGGGGTAAAGAATATCTTTTAAGACCCCTTTTTTCAGCCTCTAAGAGGGGACTAAAATTAAGCTTATGTTTAGGACACCAGCAAAACAGTTGTTTCTGGAAAG
The DNA here is from genome assembly GCF_018350215.1 of Panthera leo. Lineage (NCBI taxonomy): Eukaryota > Metazoa > Chordata > Mammalia > Carnivora > Felidae > Panthera > Panthera leo. The sequence continues at coordinate 12,048,032 of NC_056681.1, forward strand.
AATTTGATTTCAAAAAATGTTCCATACAGCCAACGAGGAAAAACAGAACTTGGTTGGACTTCCTCACACTTGCTTATTTTGTGGCTCAACGTTGTGGGGTTGGTTGGATCGTTGGTTGGTTGGTTGGTGGGTTGGTTTTGTCTCGTTAGTTGCACGTAGTGGTGGTCCACGGTATTTTCAAAGTAAATCTGGCCGTGGTTGCCAAACAGGAAGAGTTGCTCCAACTCTGTTCTTCCTGTTGGACTGTGCTTGAATTTCGCCAGCCCCATAGGACTTGCTTACCTCGTTGGTTATGAGTGCTTTAATTGAGACTTAACAGATTTCCATTTCATAATAATCACGTCATCTGGGACAGCCTCCGCAAATTAACAGCCACTTCTGGAAGAAATGTTCAATAGTTTGCCTGGTTTATCTTCCCTAGTCAGGTGTGGTTTTCATCCTGTGGTTTAATTCCAGCTACGTGGCTGAGTTTGGTAGTCAGAATCCTTCAGCTTTGCAGAAAGCTTTTGAGACTATTCAGCTAAAGATAGCAGTGATGGACGCAAGAGTGAACATTTCTGCCTTCTCAGTCTTTTGGAACTTTTACCTGTGGCTTTTATTATCTTACAAGCACTAATTATATAAAGAGGAAAAAAGAACACAGAGGTTAGATGGCTTGCCTAACATTATATGAAAAGAGCTTGTTCCTGAATCATGGTTTTGACTCTAACTATTTTTATAAAGGCTATACACAGCAAGTTCTTCACCTTTGAAAGCTGTCTTTTTGGTCTCTCTTTTTAACTCCTCCAAAAATTGAACATAGAAAGTATTTCCAGATGGTTAAATGGGACGGTCGTGAGGCGTCTCTTGTCTGGCCAGGGATGTATTTTATTTAAAAAATAGACACCCCCGAGATTTTATTTTGCTAAGCATTTATGATTTGCCTTTGTATTTCTTTAACTGAGACCCAATGTGCTTTCCTGTGGCTTTATTACCAATTTCACTCAAGCCTAGTGCAATATCATAAAATGAGTATAGTTGAAGAAATATTCTTGCCTCCAAATCAGCCTTCTCTAAGTTCTGAGATTGTCCAGAGCTCACTGTAGAATGTGAAGTTGCTTTGCAAACACTGCAAATGAAAATTCTGTGGTGCTTGGGATCTCGGGAGAAAGCATTGCCTCTCAAAGGGAAGTGAAATCCTTAAAAGAATTGACCACATCCTTGTTTATCATCAGTCTGGCCTGCTGGCCAACTTAGCAACAAAGGACTACAGTTAGCAAACCAAAGCTTTAATACTTCCTTTCTTCTTGTTTGCAAAGAGCAAGTGATTGGCTTTTCAGAGCCTTTCGGCCAAATTGTGGTTTCATTAAACAATTGGCCTGAGCCCTGAACCAGATCTGGAAGAGGAATCCATACAGTTTCTAAAGGCATGAGAGAAGGCTGAGCACACTTTCCTAATTCATCGTGTATGACATTAGATTTTGCAAATAATCTGCTCAAACATCGTCACCCTTGACTCAAGCATGGTCCTGTCAGGTGGACAGGATTTTATGTTACTTCCATTTTGCACAGGTAGCACAAATAATCTTAGAAGCGTTGGAGTGACTTGTTCAGGTGACTTTGCCCGAACCCTGCCCCAAACCTGCTTTTCGTTGTGTGATGAAACTAGGGAGTCCTTTGACTACTCATCAGCCTTCCCCCTGATGAATCAGTCAGGAAAAAAGGAACATTTGTGCTGTCATGACATTTATCCGGTCCAAGTCTCCATGCCTCTCCAAAGTTAGATGATACTGGGACGTCCATCTGGGCATTTGGTGAGTTAGTCTGTTCTCTCTCAGAAGTTAGAGGGCCACAGGCAGCTGCCCTTCCTACAAGCACAGGATCTCACTAATCACCCTGAAACTTGAAAACCAAGTGGTGCCCTCGGAAGACGTATCCAGGGACCCATTGTGATTTGACTTTGCGCGTGTTTATTTTCAAATTGTCATAGACCAAAATAATTCTTCCCAGCATCCCTCTGGTGGGAATAATCACCCATTTTGTGTCCATGGTGTCTGTTTCCCTTATAAATTGGAAGTCTTTAGCTGTCAGGGGCTGTGTTACTATGCGCTCGACACTTTGCTTGCACTGCCTCATGGACTCGTCATAGGAACTCAGTAAGGCGACTGCCGCGTTCCCACTTTAGGGATGAGAAGGTAAAATACAGGGCTCGGTGGGGCTGTGGGGTAGGGCTTGCCGACCTCCGGATGCCGGCAGCCTTCGCGGCCTCTCTGGTCTGGAAGCCCCAGCACGTTGCACACCGCCTAGCACCCAGAAGGCCCTCAGGAAGTGGTTTTTGGGTGTGTGAGTGAATAGATTTAACAAAACATTTTAAGTGTTGTAACCTAATTCTGAGATTACCATCTTAATTGGCTTCCATGTTCCTGGCACATCCTTGGGGAGTGAGTTTTAAAGAGGAAATATCATTTCATTGGAAAGGTATCCAGTGAAAACCCACCATTTTTATTCATTTCAAAGCAGTGCCAGGCAGAGAGGGCACTCTCGACCTGATCCTGCTGAGATAGTGGGTGACCGTCATTTCTGACCCGACCACTCCCACCACGGGCTTGACAAGGGTAGCAGGACGGAGGTGGCCCACGAGCTCCACTGCCCCACCCTGGACACAGTGCTGGGGCCCATGCCCATCTTCAAAGGCTTTCATTAGGCCAAGTGTAGCTAAAAAGCTTAGTGTGGCATTTAAATAATGCTGGCTTTATCCTTGAAAGCCAAAGTGGTGATTGTCCAATAAGAATGCACTTGTCAGGGGTGCCTGGGTGGCTCAGTCGGTTGAGCGTCCGACTTTGGCTCAGGTCATGATCTCACAGCTTGTGAGTTCGAGCCCCGCGTCAGGCTCTGTGCTGACAGCTCAGAGCCTGGAGCCTGCTTCGGATTCTGTGTCTCCCTCTCTCTCCGCCCCCACCCACTCGCATTCTGTCTCTGTCTCTCTCAAAAATGAATAAACATTAAAAAAAAAAAATTAAAAAAAAAAAGAATGCACTTGTCAGGATCAGGACTGTGAGCCAGGAGATACACCTGAAGTAACAATAACCTGGAGAGGAGGCTTCTCGGTGCCGTGTGTGTGTGTGACCTCAGGAATCCTGCAGAATTTACTGTGAGCAGTAGGGGAGATGCTCAAAGAACATTGACATCAGAATGGGTCATCTGGGTTCATCTCTTCTAGCCACTTAGGATTGTTTTTAAGTTTATTTATTACTTTTTTAGTGATCTCTATGCCCGATATGGGGGCTTAAACCCATGACTCTGAGATCAAGAGTCACACACTCCTCTGACTGAGTCAGCCAGGGCGTCCCCACCCACTTAGTTTTATAAATGAGGCGAGTGATTGGGTGACCGGGCCTTTCTCATCCTTAAATATGAGTTTGCAGGTGCCATTCTACTTGGTAACTTTTACCCAGAGGGAGATTTCTTGCCTCTGTACACACGTGTGTCCGCACATGCACACAGACCTTCCCACACTTACAGCCCCAACCCCTTTATAGTCACGTGCTCAGAAAAATGTTCTCTTGTCCACATCCTTGGAAACAGATCTGTTGCCATAGGCAAATAAAGTGAATAAAGTCATTGCCAGGGCACTGTGCAATAGATTCAGTGAGCTAGATATTCTTAACCTCTTTGTCTCTGGTTGTTGTTTTTCTTTATTTTTTAGGAAAAGAAAATTTTTTTAAGTTTGTTTGTTTTGAGAGAGAGAGTGCACGCGCTCATGCGAGCAGGGGAGGGGCAGAGAGAGAATGAGAGAGAGAATCGCAAGCAGGCTCCACACTGTCAGCATGGAGCCTGATGCAGGGCTCGAACTCATGAACCACGAGATAATGACCTGAGCTGAAATCAAGAGTCAGATGCTTAACCGACTAAGCCACCCAGGCGCCCCTCTTTCTGTCTGGTTTTTGGGTGCTCAGTCCATGGTCTTCCTTGTGTCTACTCCCCCAGCAGGTGCAAGGTCATCCTTAGGCCTGTTAACTCGTGAAAAATGCTAATTCTTTGTATTTTACAGATATTTGTTCTGATGACAGCTTGCTAGTATATACACATTTCCACATTTTTCAAGCAGAGAGGGGGAGTGTTTGGTCTTTTCTCAAATGGAAGGGGAAAGTGGTGGTTCTTCCTGGGATCTGTTGGTCAGCGTTTCCCAGTCCCAGCTCAACTGGCTTTGACAAGATAAGGGAGAGGGCAGACGTTTGCCCCTCCTAAACACTGGGGTAGCCGTGCCAACCTGAGTGCACACTGGAAACTCCCAGGGGTGGGGGCTTTAAAAAATACCAGTGCCTGCACCCCTCCCCCAGAGGTTCTTACTTCATCAGTCTGGGAAACAGCCTGTGTGTTATTAGGGTTTTTACAAGCTTCATAGACAATTCTAATGTGCAGATGTGGCTGCCGAAGCCCTGCTGGAAAGCAAAGTTGAGTAAGCAGGCCATCTGAATTTGTAGGTACGAAGGCTCTCTGCTGTTTTCCCGTTTTATAAATGCAAAAACAGTACCTTCTTTGCCTTTCTGTCTCCTTTGCTGGATGAATATGTCCTGATTTAAAACAGATTCGACTGAAAACACAAAGCCTCGGCCAGAGAAAGTCAGCCAGCTTGTTTTCCCGCCCAGCTGCTCCCTCCCTCATTCAGCAGAGAGGAAGAGGAAGGGGCTCCTGGCTGGCCCAGTCAGCACCATGCGACCCTTCATCTCGGGGTTGTGAGTTCCAGCCCCACGTTGGGTGTAGAGGTCACTTAAAAATAAAGTCTTCAAAAAGAGGAAGAGGAAGAAGCTGTCATTTGGAAGCTCCCGTTTCTGGGCAGCTGGAGAGGAGGACTGGGCACCCACGGTAATAACTACATAGTTTTACCAGGTCACGAGCAGCTAATTTCCTCTGCCTCTTCCACTTCTTTGAAAGGTTTCTACCGGTGAGAAAGCAAATTTTACTTAAATGTTTATGTAAAAAATTTAAAGTTAGAAATGAGGAAATGAAGGTTTTTGTGGGCCTTTTTTCCCCTCACGGTGTAGGGCAAGGTTACTTCTACTTAGGAGTTGTTTATTTGTGGGGGTTAAAAAAAATAGTTTATTAATATAGTAATCAGAAGGGAAAAAATGAATGATGTTGATTTGGTCTTGGTTGTTTCATGCTCGTTGCTACTAGGTTTATTAGTGTTTGAAGAGAGTAGAAGGGGCTTTATAGGATCATTAGGTTTAGAAAGTGTCTTGTCTCTTCTCCTACATCATGGTAAGTGTTATCTTTTTTCTTCTTCTTTCCTGTTTAGGCTGTAGTTCTAAAGCTTGGTTCTGTCATTGCCCAGAATTATTATTCTCTTCTGTGTGTGTGTTTTATTACTATTATTTGCTTATGAAAATGCTATTACATTGCCCCTGGGAATTTCTTCTCCTTCAGAGAGGCAAATGTAGTTACTGTGATGCTGTTTTGAAGAAGCTTCTCCCTCTGCACATGTACATATCACAAAATACACATTTTCTAGTACACATGAAAACTTCTCTTAAAGAGAATCGTTTATAGATTTAAACACACACACACACATATGTATATCTACATATATCTACATATATATACATGTAGGTATATGTAGATATATATACATGATTAAGAAGTAAAATCAGGATTATCCAGAGTAATGATTAGTATTGGAGGTGCTTGACAGAGCTTTTTGAAATGTTAATACTTTCAAAAAGGATCAGTTTAGGACAGGTGTACATGTATGAGCTGAGGACTTTTGAACTCATTTCTGTTGTAAATGTGATTTTGCCTTTAGGGTTCGTGCTGGCTTTGTTTTTGGCGATATGATGCAGGCTTGGTGTTTTTCAGGAAAGCTGCTAGTGAAAAGGACAGAAAGCATTTTGTTCTTTTCCTCCCCTATTAAGAAATTTAATTCTCTTCAAGTCAACGCTCACTGAGTTGTGTCCTGTGAGCGCTTATAGAGTACATAGCCCTGTGCCTGTATAAAAGGATTCCCTGTACTTAGTCACTGTTTGATTCTTGGAAACCATCTCACAGTGTTTTTAAAAAAAAATATGAGTTGAAGATTGTATAATTCTCAGGTACAAAAGTGAGTTTGAGTAGAAAGTTTTAATTTCGTAGAAGCTGCATGAATCCCCAAGGATCGGTAAGAGAGATTTTAATACTCTGAAAAAATAGTGCAGTGTAATGGAAAGATCACTAACCCAGAGTTACCCATGCACTGGCCAGGTCTCCTTGTACCAGTTGTGTAGACACGGTTTCTTTTTCTGTAAAAAAAAAATAAGAAGTTGGAGGGCCCCCTTCATACAGATCCCCAGGAAAGAGGCATCAACTCCACACTCTTAAAGCCTCACTAAAATGACAGTAAACAGTGTGTGTGTGTGTGTGTGTGTGTGTGTGTGTGTGTGTGTGTGTGTGTGTGTGTTGAATGGCATAAACCCTGAAGAATGAGGAGAACAAGAAGGGAGACCACAGCAAAAAATTTTGGAAGTTGGAAAGCAGACAGACCGGTGATAAAGGGCTCAAAAGACCCAAGAAAACTGACTGATAATGCGGCTGCAGGGAAAGCCGATAACGACCCCAAAATCCCCCAGAAGCTCAGGAATTAACAATATTAAGTACTTTTGCCGATAAGACTAAAAGTGGCAGCCTAGGTAAAGATAGATTGAAAGCTATTTAAAACGCAGTCAGAAACCCAGATTCTCCCCTATCCTGGCAAAGAACTAGACACTTGATAACCCTCAGAGGTGGTAAGACAGAGGCCCCTCAACTTGAGGGCACCTGGCTTGGCTTAGGTGCCCTATTCTCCTCCTCAGTCCCAGTGTGCCTGTGGCAGGGACTGCACCATTCTGCCAGGAGGTTAGCAGAGTCCTCTAGGGACACCTGGCTGGCTCAGTTGGTAAGTGCGTGCAACGCTTGATCTCAGGGTTGTGAGTTCGAGCCCCATGTTGGATATAGAGGTTGCTTTAAAAAAAATCTTTATAAAAGAATAGAGTTCTCTGGGGAATCTGATTGGACCAAGAAGAAAGCCCCTAAGGAACTGATGCTGGAGGCTTCCAAACCAGACTTCTTGCCACAACATTCTGCAACGCAGAAGCTCAGTCCAAGCCCTGCCAGGTAGCTGGTTAGTCCCCTCTGAAATACTAGCGGATAACCAAGGAAGACTGTGTTAGGAATCACAACGGACAAGCAGCAGCAAATCAGGAGAAAACAGGCCATGCTGGCAGAAGAAAACTCAGAACACCTATCACATATGTTCTCCAGGGTGTGGGGAAAGGGATTGCAAACATGAAAAGAAGTATATTGTAAGAAATGGACATTCAGAAGTAAAAAGGACTTGTTAAAATAAAAAATAGCAGGAATGATAATTAAAAAGAAGGGTTGGGTAAAACGAGGAAACCTTTTAGAAGGCAGAGCAGAAAAGTGGCAAGATGGTGAGTTAGAAGAGTTGAGAGGGACACCCGGGGGCTCAGTCGGTTAAGTGTCCAACTCCTGATTTCAGCTCAGGTCTTGATGTCACACGTCATGGGTTCAAGCCCTGCATCAGGCTCTGATCTGACAGGGCAGAGCCTGCTTGGAATTCCCTCTCTCCTTCTCTCTGTCCCTCCCCCACTCACACATGCTCTCTAAGTAAATAAATAAACATTAAAAGGCGGGGGGGGGGGGGGGGGGTGCGGGGAGTGTCTGGGTGGCTCAGTCTGTTAAGCATCTGACTTCAGCTCAGGTCACGACCTTGCGGTCCATGAGTTCGAGCCCCGTGTCGGGCTCTGGGTTGATGGCTCGGAGCCTGGAGCCTGCTTCCGATTCTGTGTCTCCCTCTCTCTGTGCCCCTCCCCCGTTCATGCTCTGTCTCTGTCTCTGTCTCAAAAATAAATAAACGTTAAAAAAAAATTAAAAAAAAAATACTATTCTTCCTGCCCCCAAATTCTAGAACAGGAGGACATGAATTTCTACACGGTAAAGGTCCACCAAATGGTCAACACAGCGGGTGACAATAGACCCCAAAATAGAAATGTAACATTTCCTGACCCCAGAGGAAGTTCATCACACTCTGGGAAAGCAATTCCCGGTCACCTTTACAGGGACCCAGAATGGGAATGGCTCCAGGTTCAGCAGGAGGCGTGGAGTCGAGCACCTGCCCGGTTCTCCGGGAGGATTGTGTCCAGCCCGGAATTCTGTAAGCCCGGCCCGCCTATGGATCAAGGGAGAGACACTAGAAACAGATGTACTTCCATTCCCCTGCTTAGGAAGCCAGAGGGAGATGTGTTCTAGCAAGAAAGAGGGAGAAATTGAGCCAAGGAAAAGTGAGGTTCCACACCTGCTGAGAGGGGAGGGGAGACCCCAGGACAGCATCTGCACAGCGGGCACAGCGGGGAGCCAGTCCAGACTGGTCGGAAGGCGCAGGACCTCTTTGGGATGACAGAGTTGAGGGAAGATGTGAGGCTTGTGAATGTCTTAAGTGGGAATGTGGTGGCAAAGGGCACAGTGTCGGCTTAGTTGTGACACCACATGAAACTAAGCAAACGGGCACCTGGTGGCTCGGTTGGTTGGGTGTCCGACTCTGGCTCAGGTCATGATCTCACGGTTCATGAGTTCGAGCCCCACACTGGCCTCCGTGCTGACAGTGCCTTTGTGAGTTCGAGCCCCAAGTCCAGCTCTGTGCTGACAGTGCGGAGCCTGCTTGGGATTCTCTCTCTCTCTCTCTCTCTCTCTCTCTCTCTCTCTGCCCCTCCCCCACTCACTTGCTCTCTCTGTCCCTCTCTCGAAATAAATAAACTTAAAAAAAAAAAAAAACAATAACTAAGCAAACAGAAACAGTCGCTCCAGGAAAAAATTATGCAGGAAAAGAAAAGGAATCCTAACCTTCCACATTTCTTAGCTACAAATAGTATCTGAGGAATAAATCCTTCCGTGTACATACTAAGGATTTTGTGAACCACAGTGATCATATATGTTGGGGGATGGGAGGGTGAAAGAGTGTGTGTGTCGTGGGGGCAGGGAGGGAAGAGAGCAAAACCCACGGACCTAAAACAGAAGCTCCTGGAACAGCTGTCCGTGGAAGTAGTTGTCTGAAAGAAGTGAAAATAATTCCTGTAGAGAATAAGACATGGGAGGGGGACACTGTTTCATTTCTTTCTTTTTTTTTTTTTTTTTTAAATTATGTTCTAGAATTCTTTGCACACTGAGGTGCATATAAAACTGTAGTAACAATAAGAATAGAAACACCGGTTAGCGTAAGATCGTCTGTTAACCTGTTTATTGATGTGTTCGCATTTTTAGCTGCGGTAAACAGCTAGCCCAGAGTCCCAATTCTGCAAAACAAAAAAATGCTGTCTAAGAAAAATACTTCTCTGGTAGGCCTCTGAGAATTGCAGAATTGAGGACATGTGCCTTTTTTTCTTACCTCTCTAGATTATCCTCTTGACTTGAACCACAGCGAAACCTTCCTACAAACCACAACGTTTCTTCCTGAAGACTTCACCTACTTTGCAAACCATACCTGCCCTGAGAGGCTCCCTTCCATGAGTGAGTAGAGCCGCCCTGACTTTGCAGACTGACGGGTCTTTTTATCTGATTAAAATAAGAGTGAGAGGTTTTTTTTTTTCCCTAATGTTTTATTTTTGAGAGAGTGCAAGTGGGGGAGGGGCAGAGAGAGGGGGCTGCAGAGGATTGGACGATGTGGGGCTTGAACTCACGAACCGAGAGATCATGACCTGAGCAGAAGATGAATGTCTTGAGTTTGGGCATGATCACTCGGGATCACCGATCGGTGGTGGGGCCGTGCGTGGGTGCTCGCCTCGGGAGCCCTCAGAGAGGCTTCAAGCACAGCCACTTTCCTCCTTCCTCTTTGAGACGTTCAGCTGCCATTCACTCAGTCTCAATTTCTTTCCACTCCATTGGCAGAGCCAAAGCTCTAAAGTCTTAACTTCTTGACTTACTGCTTTGCCCAGTAATAGTGATGAAGTGAAATACAGGGGGTTGCAAAGCAGAGGAAGGGCCTCCCAGCACTGTGAAAGATGGCAGTCAGCTGAAAAAGCATTGAACCTCCCTAGAGAGTGAAACCCTGGACATGGGGGGGGAGGCTTCTGTCATTTTCTGGCCTCTTAATTCTTTTTCTTCCCCCCCACCCCTTTCTGTGTTCAGAGGGCCCAATAGACATAAACATGAGTGAAATCGCAATGGACGACATCCATGAAATCTTCTCCAAAGACCCAGCCATCAAGCTCGGAGGTCACTGGAAGCCTTCGGATTGCATGCCTCGATGGAAGGTAGGCTGTGAAGTCAGACCAGATGCCAGGAGGCCCACCTGGACTTGGCCATCATCCCAGGTCGCCGTGGGATTCACGGACCGTGATAATCTGTGCTTTGCACCCTACTGCCCGATGCAAAGTATCTGCAGTTCATGGAAACACTTTGGAGGCGTGGGTTTCCCTAAGGACAGGCTGCAGCCCCGGAAGTGTGTGTCGTCCGCATGGCTGAGCGGGACCCTTTGGTCTTCTTTATAGGCGTCTTGGCTAAGCAAGGAGGAGGGTTGGTAGGTCTCTTGGGCCATGTTAGCAAAAGCCATCTTCACAAATCCGGGGCTGCATGTGCCTCATTCGGTGTTGTTACTCTGAGCTTAGTGCGACCAAGAGCGGAGTTCTCCAGCCTGACACTGAGAATTTCTGGTTGTTTTTCTGCATGACTGTAGTTAGGAGGCATCAGCGTGTGGATCTGGCTCGTGACACCGGCCTAAGTCCAGTGTTTCAACAAGTATTTATTCAAGTGCTGTTTCTGTGCCGGTCCTGCAAGGAACAAGGCAGATCTGGAATAGACGGGCATCTCCAGCCCATCACTGGGCGTGTGACCAGCACTAAGAGATGAGATAGATATGTGTATATCTATCTCAGAGTGCACTGCACGCTCTAAGGGGAAGTACTGTTTTGTGGAGCGTGTTTTAGTTGTACGCCTCTGTGTCCATGGACGTGTTTGTGGGACCGGTCTTGGTGGAGGATGAACGTCTTCCTCTGGGTTGTGGCCTAGAAAGAACTCACTCAGCAGGTGCACTATGTACACAGCGTGGTGTGTGTGAGGACAAAGTCCCCTTACTTCCGAGGGTCCACCTGCCAACACAGCTGCTCCCTCAGCAGAGGCTGCGGACAAGGCAGCCTTCCAGAATAGCCCAAGAGCCGGTCCCCCGATTCCGCAGCAGCCTCGTGCCACAAAGCAGAAGTCGGGGGGACTCACGGGGCGGCTTCTCTCGCTGTGACCCTCTCCAGGTGGCGATCCTCATCCCTTTCCGGAACCGCCACGAGCACCTCCCAGTCCTGCTCAGACACCTGATTCCCATGCTCCAGCGCCAGCGTCTGCGGTTTGCGTTTTATGTGGTTGAACAGGCGAGTGGCCCTTCCTTCCCTCTTCTCTCTGTTCCGAGGCGGCAGTTTAGAGTCCACCTTTGGAGTGCAGAGCCAGCGAAACGGAAATCTGACGATCGAGCCACCCAGAGGTGAAAGGGAGAGCAGAGAGAGCAGTTTGGGTTTGAGGTGTCACTCGAGACGGGCAGACCCGAGTCCAGGGTGGAACTTTGTGTGCCCTTCAACAGAGGCTCCTTGTGTGGGGGTGGAGTCAGAGCTGCCTTGGGTGGTGTCTTCAGTCTCCAGACCCAGGAAATTCCCCTTAAGATAAGGATAAGGAGCCGTGAGTAGAAGTGGCTGTATTGTTCTTTCCTCCCTTTACGGGACTTCCAAATGCTGTTATGGGTCGAATGTCTGCCTTTAGGACAGTCTTGGGAGAGAGTCATCACCCCTCTCATTTCTAAGGAAATCGGGGCGAGATGTCAAGTGGCTTGTGAGGCAGTGATGAGCGTGCTGGCCCAGCCCCCAGGGGTCCCTCCCCGTCGGGTTCAGTAAGCGCTCCTTTAGGCAGGGCTGGGACAGCAAAGAGTTTGCTCCGGGAGCAAAAGAAAAATAAAGTTCTGCTTCTTTTAGGTCGGCACCCAGCCTTTTAATCGAGCCATGCTTTTCAACGTCGGTTTTCAAGAAGCAATGAAGGATCTGGACTGGGACTGTCTTATTTTTCATGATGTGGATCATATACCAGAAAGCGATCGGAACTACTATGGATGCGGGCAGATGCCGAGACACTTCGCAACCAAGTTGGACAAGTATATGTACCTGTGAGTATCACGTCCCCTGGAAGAGGTCAAATCTGAAAGGATGCTGAGAGATGCAAAGGTGGCCAAACCCACTTAGCTCCACCCAGCATGCATCGGCTGGCGAAGGGATAAACAAAATGGAGCACAGCCACGGCATGGCACGCTATTCGGCAGCAAACAGGAAGGGAGTCCTGACACGCCGGCAGGTGGATGAACCCTGAAAGCATTGGTGCGAGGCAGGAGCTACTTACCAGAGGCCATGTGTTGGCCTGATTGTATTTCCATGACTTGCCCAGAATTCGGCAAAGCCGCAGACACAGAAAGGACAGTGATGGTTAGGGTTGAGGGGAGGAGGGGGAACGGAGAGTGGCCACTGATGGGTACAAGGCTTCTTTTTTGGGGTGATGAAAGGTGTTAGAATGGAGTGGGGTCGTGGTGGCACGACTCCGTGAATGTCCCAAAACGACGAAGTTGTGTACTTTAAATGCGTGAATTATATGGAACGCCAGTTATGTGTCAATAAAGCTGTTATGAAAAAACAATTAGAGAAGGATGCAGTTAGCTACGGAGGGCGACGTGCCTCAGCACAAGGAAACGGTTGCAGATGGGTCAGGACAGCAGTGCGGAGAGCGCTGTTTCACGTTGTGTGGTTCTCCGGTGAGGTGGCGGCCTGTCCTGGGGACAAACCACCCTTGGACGCACAGATGACTGAAGCTGTACGTCTCCTTCCAGGCTTCCTTACACCGAGTTCTTTGGTGGAGTCAGCGGCTTAACGGTGGAACAGTTCCGGAAGATCAATGGCTTCCCAAACGCTTTCTGGGGTTGGGGTGGAGAAGATGATGACTTATGGAACAGGTACCCCCTTTTCCAGTTTCCGGTGCCTTCTAGAAACACTGCCTTAGGCTCCCCCAGACAGGCGCCACGCAGGAGGGATAGGGTGCAAGCCACGGAGGTAATGTGAAGTGTTCTAGCAGCCACGTTTAAAAAGGTTAAAAAAGAAAAAGACGGGAAATTAATTTCACTATTTTATTAATAAAACATGTTAACAGTGTATTTATCGTAATATATCAGAAATAATATCCTTCCAACATATAATCAGTATAAGATGTTGACAAGACCCTTCACATTCATCTTTTTTCCCCCGTCTAGCTTTGAAATCTGGTATTTGTTTTACACTCCTGGCACATTTCACTGAAACCTCCCCAAACCAGAGGTCACATATTAGTGATGTGTACACATATTTATCCGTACCATCAGGTCAGGCTTGCGTTGTACAAGTTTGGGTGAACGGTGCTGTATTTGAGTACGTCAACTAGTCTTTTTACACAGTAAGTGAATAGTAACCTAGTAAGGAACAAAGAAGCAAAAGAATTTCTACCTTGTATCTGTTTACTTTCTAAATTGGCTTTAAAAAAGAAAGCTACGTGTTGCTTTTTAATTACAGAGCAATACTTGCCCGTAAAAATTCACATAATACAAAGGTGCATAAACCAGAGCGTAATTGTTAATCCCCCACCGCTATCCTATTTCATTCCTAGGAAGTAGCGATTTCGAACAGGCTGTTTCTTTCCCCACTTTTTTCTGTTCCTACGTAAATAACCCAGGCCCATGCCTTCTTCAACCACGTTAATACAGAGAGAGCCACTTCCTTAATTTTAGCAACGGCATGGTATGCCTTTACGTGGATACACGAGAATTTATTTTAATCCTCTCCCGTCGATGAACATTGTTGTTCGCAGTTTTGAATATCCTTGTTCACGTGTGCAGATATTTCTGTAGCTTAAATTCCTTCTTGTGGGACGGCAGAGTCAAGTAAGTTGCTCTTTTGAATGTGGATAGTAATCGCCAGGATTTTCTTCCAGAAGAGATTGCAGAAAGAGTCCAAGCCATGGTGCATCACCGTTCCATCACGGCCAACATTGGCTATAAACAACCTTTTACATTTCGCCACATTTCGGCCCTTCAGCAGCCGCGTGTGGCCCGGGGCTGCTGTACCGGACAGAGGAGCTCCAGAGAATTCTTTCTCAGTCTGAGAGATAAAAATGGCATCTCATCCTTTTAATTAATTCGGGTTTCTTAGGAACCCGGTGAGGATGAACAGCTTTGCCACAAACCTACTGGTTGACTGGTCCTTGAGTCCAGTCAAACTCCAATTCAGGACATCTGTCAGTTCTCCGCTGGCACTGTCCCCAGGTCAGCAGGAACCCCCTTGGGTGCAGGATCTGGGGCTGGTTCCCCCCAGTGTGCTGCACAATTCCAGGCACACAGTAGGCATCCTGTATGTATTTATCAACTCAGAGTAAGAACACACTTTCCTGTATCAAAAGGAGAGTGTAATTTGGAGTCAAGAGGAGGATGTTGAAATAATATTCTCCCGCAGTGTTGACATATGAAGACAACCGTAAATTTTGCACAGCTCTCCAAAGTCTGCCTCCATGCTTTCATAGTTTCTTACAGTCCCGTCAGGTTTCCAGTAAACCCAGCTTGCAAAATCCTATCTTTTTCATAGTAAGGATAAATAACCGAATACCTCCTTAAATGCTGCTGTCCCCATAGTGTTGTGAAGTTTTACATCTAGATCAGAGGATGTCCTGCAAATGAGTTGACCTCCGTGGCGACGGGGGAGTTGGGCAGAGTAATTAAGTTCACAACCAGGAAAGCACAGTGCAACTCTGACTTTCCTGACTTGCGTTATAGCAGGTGGTGGAAAGGAAAAGTGTTTTGTCCACCAGTGAGAAAAATATTTTTGATAGGATCCGAACAAGCCGGCCGAGAGGGCGTGTGCACTCACCCCCTGGGGGACGCTCACCGATGTACCTGTCCCTGGGGACCTGGCAGCACACCTCACTCTCGAGAATTTTAAATTTCTTTTCTTTCTCAAAACTTTTTTTGTATTGTAGACCTCTTGTCTGCAACCATGCACTTGCCCAGAGGGTAGGCAATTGAATATTTAGGTGCAGAAGTTCTGTTGTTCACCTTGGGGTTTCTCAGCCTCGGCACAGATGTGGACACCTGCACTGCTAGATCATTTGGTCTAAAAGCCCATTCTCTTTGTCTCGGACAGAGTACAGAACGCAGGCTACTCCGTGAGCCGGCCAGAAGGCGACACCGGGAAATACAAATCTATTCCTCATCACCATCGAGGAGAAGTCCAGTTTCTTGGAAGGTTGGTGCAATGTGTTTATCCTTCTCACAAATACCCTCTGTACTTTGCATTTGCAGATGTCCCAGAGCATGTGGCAACCCTTTGTCTTCCTCCCCACCTCCTCTCTAAGGTCCGGTTCTGGTGGCTGTTGAATAGTTCCTGGAGAGATGTTCATTTACCCGTGAGGCAGGCGCTTGTGTGAAATCAGATTATCGGTGCAAAACTTGATCATAGATCTTTTAAGGAAATCGGTCACTTGGCAACTTAAGCTTCATGGTCTCTTCTGTAGTCTTCAGGGAGTTGGAGAAAAATCCACTCCCGTTAAAGGTCTCTGTGTAACCTACACCCACACCACAGAGCAGACTGGCGCCCTTCCTGCGAGCTCCGGTTCCGGAAGCGTGGCCCCTGAAATTCCGTTTGTACTTGCTTTGTTATCACCTTTGCTTCTGATAAGAAGCTTCCATACTGGACTGATTGGGGCATATAGATGGAGGGACATCTCTGCCTTTCCAGGAGTAGCTTTTTGTCTCGTTAACTGGGAGGAGGCCTGTTCTCTGGACCATCAGTTCTCGCTGCATGCATTCTGTTGTCATGGGAGCAGAAAGGCACCGAATGCCGACCCTGACCTTCTCATCTGATGGATTTTTAGTATCTTACCTGCCACTCCCCTGCCCCCTGCCCTCTGCCCTCTGCCCTTACCTTCGGCAAGTCATTTAACATCATGAGCCCTGGCTTCTTCATTTGCTACGGGGCAGGTACGTTAACTGAAATGATGTCATAAGGAAAGCACCTGGCGTGAAGTAGGAGGTGTTTCCCGTAATAGCATCTGGCCTGGAGCAGCTGCACGGGTGGGCCAGTCACCCGCCAGGGGACGCTGCCCTGGGTTGTGTCCCCTCCCGTGTCTGCCCCGCCCCATCCCCTGCCAGGAGGAGGTTAGCCGCTCGCTCAGAGCCACCCCTCTGTTCTCTGCTTCAACAGGTATGCTCTGCTGAGGAAGTCCAAAGAACGGCAAGGGCTGGACGGCCTCAACAACTTGAACTACTTTGCAAACATCACATACGACGCCTTGTATAAAAACATTACTGTCAACTTGACGCCCGAGCTGGCTCAGGTGAGCGAGTACTGAGAGGAGGAGAGGATGTATGTGCTTTACCCCGCCGCCACCCAGAAGGCAGCCTGGTGTGAGGTCTGGGGGCTCCACACAGGAAGAGAGTAGAAATACAGTGTCTGATGAAGGATCACAGGGTTCGAGGGGGAAAAAAAATGTGAACAGTGTCCACGCACAAAACGCCTTCACTGTGGCTTGGGAACTCCCTTCATGAGGACTGGCTTTCTATTTTCACAAGACGACGTCTGTCCTGCTGCTCTGCTCCCCCGGTCTCCTGCCCCAGCGTCCCGTCTCAGCCAGGATCTCTCCACCCGGAACTGAGATCCGCCGCGGTCCCACCGCCGAGCCCGTTCCTACGAATGGCCTTTGGAGCAAAGAGGCAGCCCCACCCCAGGGCAGCGCAAATGAAACTCCACACACCATCCTTCTCCATCTCTGGTGTTCTCTTCGGCTTCATTTTTTTAAAAGGAAAAAAATAGATACGTAAATTACCTGCTTTGGGTGGGGATTGAGGGTGGGGGGGAGGGCTTGGGGAAGATAAATAGACCTATAACAATCACTTCTTGAAGAAGTATAATTGTAAATAAGCCATGTAAAATGCCTTTTTTAAATTTAATTTTATAGCTGGCTCCAATTCGAACCGAGGATTTCTACATTAGCTCACTTATTTGGTTGGCAAATGCAGGAACTCCGTTAAAAACGCAGGGGAAGTGGAAGAATGTCCCCTCCCAAATTGCTGTCACTTTGGAAGGGAGAGGATGCAGGGCATGTCACCTACAGAACGAGCCGGTCCAGTCTGTCACTGGTAGCTAACTCCTGCCCCCTCCCATCCTCCTCTTCCGAAAGTCTTTGCTCTTGACTTCTGCTGTGGACGCGCTCTCCCGAGTTGGGCACGCACGCCCTCATCCAGCCGCCTGCTGAACAGGAGCCCTCGGGGGCCCCCCTGTGCACACGCCCCTGGATTTCTGGACTCTAGTGTTTATCCTTTCATCACTGAGAGAGGTGGGGATGGGGTGGGGTGGATGGGTTTTCTGCCTCTTTTCTCCTCTTTTTTTTTTTCTTTGTTTTTGTTTTTTTGTTTTTGCTCTTGTGGAACTTGGCCACAATTCCTGAAATCTGTGCCTAAATTACTAACTAGCTTCAGTGATTCCTCTGAATATTTCCCTGTTTGGGTTTCTGGAAAGATTGTTTGTCAACATTATGAACTAGTACATAGAAATAATGAGCGATGGAATGAAGAATTCAGCTGGGGAGCAGGTGACACTTGGGTGCCGTGGGTTAGCTAGGGTCCTGGTTAGCCCCGATCAGAGCTTTGCAAAGCAGACTAATAAAGCTCCAGGATGCAAGGACCCAAGCCCATGCGCTGTGTTCACACCCCATGCACTTCTTGAAGTTAGATTCCAAATTGCCCTCGAAGTTGTGCCTCTCTGTTTTTCCCTGAGCCAAATCCCTCAAGTTAGAGTTCCTGTTGGCTTCTGCAGGACGCCGACAAATGCCAGTCTTTTTCCTCTCCTTTTCCATAAAACATATTTATATATCGTGATTAGGAGTACTTCCTGAAAAGTACTTCATATTTTTTTTAATTGCCTTGTTTGCCTTCAACTTCCTTAATTTTCATGGTTTACATGAATGTGTGTGTAGGGGGTATATTTGTGTATTCGCGTGCGGGTTGGGGGTTTTCTCCGTTGCATGTGTTGGTTCCATGGACTTATGACCCCCACAAGCTGTGGGAGTGATTGGCCGGGCCTTGTTTTTTGTTCTTGCTTTTTTGTTCTTTTGAAGAATAGAATGGTATATATAGAAAATAGCATTACAAAGCTCTTATCAGCTCATATGAGAAGGCAGGTTGTTGCCCTTGAAAATGCTGGTAAGTTGTATCCTAGGTTTTAAAAGAATGTTGAGCATCTCATGCTTTGAAAGACCTTCACGGGGGAACATCACACCCAGGAGCTCACTTGGTTTTCCTTTTTGAAGTCTGGTGCATAGAGCAATAAAGATTTCTCCGCCCTCCCCTCCCCCAGGCCTGTGTGCTGGCCTTGACGCTTCTGGTCCTTCTCCTGTCCTCCTTCGTCACTGAAGGCCGTGAGCCGCTTTCAGTGGGACACAACTATATGATGTCATTTGGAAGAATTTGCTGGGATACACCGATCCTTGGTTAAGGACGATGTGTGTGTACCCAGCAGTGTCGTAAAATGGTCTCGTTCGAAGCTTTTCATGAACGTCTTTGCCACCGAGAACAAAATGTTGGCAAGAGGTGAAACACCTGATTTTAAAAAGAAAATGCTGATTTGAGGACAAGAGGAAAGGTCTCTTTTCACTGCTTGAAGTAAGGTCACTGAAACTGTCTTTGCGATCACATGTGAGTTTGTTCTCTTAGTGTGAAATCGCTTTGCCCGTGTGCCGCTGAGTCATTTACCCACCAAGTTGGGAGTGTTGTGCGGAAATATAAAAGGCAAAATATACAACCAGGCCCGTGAGCTGTTAATGGTGTAAGAGTCTCATGTTAAAAAAAAAAAAGAAAAAAAAGAAAAAGAACAATAAGAACCAAATGTGACCTTGTGAGTATTTTGGCAGCTGAAATTCTTTAAGGCTACTGACGGGCGACCCCTTAAATCAGTCTCGTCTTTGATTGCTGCGTGCAGGGAAAGGTTTCTCGTTTCACGCGGTTTTTCTGGGGGGAGGAGTTATTGCAAAAATATTTCTTTTGACATTACAGGGACTGTTTTGTTGCAGCTCCTTTGCCACAGACATTAATAGCTGAGCAGCAGCCACATGTACTGATCGTATCCACTCACCATTGACGATGGCATTGAACGTAGCTAGCTAGCACCCTTCCATCACTACATTTTTTTTTTTTTTTTTGAGCTTGCTCTTATGTTTTAAGAGGTGCCAGGGGTACATTTTTGCACTGAAATCTAAAGATGTTTTAAAAACACTTTTCACAGAAATAGTCCTTTGTCATTACATTATTTACTCATGTGTTTGTACATTTTTGTATGTTAATTTATGAATGATTTTTTCAGTAAAAAATACATATTCAAGAACCAAACCTTGGTGGTCATCTGTCTTTACCTAGAACCGTTTGGCTCCTCGGGGGCTTTTCTTCTCCTTTTCTCATGGGAGCTCAGCTCCTGTGTGCTCCTTCAAGCAGCTTGACTTCCACACGCTGCTCCGCCGGCCTCGGGGTACTCCCGAGAGAAAACCTGCCCACCCGACCCCCGAGACCAGACCAGTGAGTGAGAAACTCAGCCGTTGGAGCAAAAGCGCCGAACCCCACTGTGCTGCCCAGGCATCCTCCCACAATGTCTTTCCAGAATTGGCCCAGGTGATGCCCATCGAGTCGAGCAAGACACCTGGGCACGGAGAGGATGAAAGTTGATGGAGTCCAGATCGAAGGTCCTCTGGGGCCAGTCCACAGTTTGCTGCCTGCCTGGTTCCGCTTGGAGATTGTAATCATAGCTTCTATTCGTTGAGTGTTTACCACTCACTGATCTTTATGGAGTATAAAGTTCCGTGCCCAGGTGCTAGGAATATAATGATTAGCAAAAAGGACAGGGTCAGTGGCCTCCTAAAGCTTACTGTCCTCTTGCCTCACACAGCGCCCCCCCGTGGAGGGTATGATTAAAATTAAAAACCACAGGAGTGTTACAAAGGACGTGAGCACAAGGTGTGGAAGGCGTTCCCGAGGGGATGTTGATGAGCTCAGAGGAGACAAGTGGGGTCACCCGGTAAACTGCAGGAACAGAAAAGCATCAGGCCGGTGAAGACAGTAAAGGGCTGCCCTGGGGACTGCTAGGCTGGAAGGTGGATGAAGCCAGAATGCCTTTCGGGGCCTCGTGCGCCGAGGTAAGGAGATTGGGTTTTGTCCTTAGAGCAATGGCCTCAAGAGTTCCCAGCAGATAGAGCTGTGTGTGATGTCATTAGTAGTTTTATTTTATCTTGTTTTTTTAAAGTTTGAGAGCGAGAGAAAGCGTGAGCGGGGGAGGGGCAGGGAGCGAGGAAAGAGTGAGAATCTCAAGCAGGCTCCGTGCTGCCAGTGTGGAGCTCGAGGCCGGGCTGGACCTCAAGAACCATGAGATCTTGCCCTGGGCTGATCAGTTAAGCCAGATGCTTAACTGAGCTGCCCAGGCATCCCTCAGTAGTAATTTTGATAGATGGTTCTGGCTGCAGGGAAAATGGGTGCTGTAGAGAAGCAAAGGAGAAGGAGGGGGATCGGGTAAGTGCACGCAGTCACGCGGGGACAGTATGGAGGAGAGGGGCTGGGGGGCAGCTGGGGGGACGTGCCCTGGCCTCCGGCGTCCCCACTTGGGTAGACGGCAAGGCCATTCCCTGGGACGAGGGCACTGGAACTGGACCAGGTTCACGGGAAAGACCACAAGATCAGTTGTGAGCATGTTGAGTTCGGGGGGTTTTTGAGACCCCCAAGCCGAAATGGCCGACAAGCAGTTGTACATGTTCCAGCCTGGGGACTGCAAAGCGCAGTGGGGACCAGGATGGATCAGGAGTCCCCCGTGTGGGAGAGGAGTGCGGGTCTAGGAGTGGAACCAGCTGGTTCGGTGCCGAGTAGAGCAGGAGTAGGCCCAAGCATCGAAGAGCTCCATTTATACCGGCTGAGAAGAAGAAGGTGATGAGCAGGGCTCACTCAGACTGGTTGGAGGAACCAGCAGCGGGTTGGATGGGAAAGTCAAGGGAAGAGATGTATGAGGGCGAGGGGTCAACAGAGACCTGATGTACGATGAGGCCTGAAACTCATGCGGAGCAAGGAGGAGGCCGGCGATGGACGTCCCACGGGGGGTGGGCCGAGAAAGGCGAGGCGGCAGTGGGTGCAGGCATCTCTCAAATCCCATGTGAAGGGGTGAAAAGAGAAGGCTGGTAGCTGAGGGAAGCGTGTGATGCTCGAGGAGGGTTTTATTTTGGTTTTCCAACCAGAGAAACCTGAGTATGTTTTCGAACCGCAGGGAGACGCCGACGGGAGAAAGAGAGCTCAGTATCCGAGGCACAAGGGCTAATTTAGCAGGAATGTACCTGGGCTACTGGCGGGGGAGGGGGGAGACTCAACAAAACCCAAGAGGAATTAGGACCCCTTCCTAGTCATTTCTACATGGCAGGCACCGACACCCTGTGAAAGATCCTTACAGCTGTTCAAAAAAAACAAGGTTCCTTTTCAGTGAGTCACCAGAATTGGAATTAGGCAGAGTTGATTCCTGGTGACTACACTTCCTCCCCACTCATGATTTTTTTTTAATTTGGGGGAAGTACAGTCCTAAAAATGGTAGTTCCCATTTATTGATGCTTGTCCTGTGTCAGGGGCTGTGCTAACGCAGCACATTGTACACAATTAGTCCTCAGTCCTGTAGGGGAGACTGTCCCTCTTTCTAGAGCAAGGTTTCTCAACCCTCGGCTCTTAACATTTGGGGCGGGATCATTCTTTGTACAGGGAACGGTGTGGGGGGCGGGATCATTCTTTGTACAGGCAACGGTGTGGGGGGCGGCCGTGGCTGTGCTCTGTGCACTGCAGAGAATTTAGCTGCACCCTTGGCCTCTACCCTTTACCGGCCAGTAGCAGCACCCCGTCCTCCCCAGTTGTGACAACCAAAATTGTCACCACACATTGCCAAATGACCCTGGGGAGAGCAGAATCCCTTGGCTGCCACTGCTGTCCTAGTGCTGGGGAACAGAAGCCACCAAAGCCACTGCTCACTTGAGGTCCCAAAACTAGCACCCGGAGACAGCCGGGATTTGAACACGGGGTCATTTTTACCCCAAGGTAAATGCTCTGAACCCCTATGCTACTTCTGGTCCGACTTCTTTTTTGTATATGTGCTCTTAATAGCTTTTGTTTAAGACACGGTTCATATATATATATTTTAAATTCTTAATGTTTTTAAATTTATTTTTGAGAGAGAGAGAGAGTGCAAGCAGGGAAGAGGCAGAGAGAGTGGGAGACACAGGATCCGAGGCAGGCTCCAGGCTCCAAGCTGTCAGCACAGAGCCCGATGTGGGGCTTGAACCCACGAACCGTGAGATCATGACCTGAGCTAAAGTCCGACGCTTAGCCGACTGAGCCACCCAGGCGCCCCTAAATATTTTTATTAATAAAAGTAATACATGAGTATGTGCTCACTGAAAAAGTATTAAATTTCTCCCCCTTGAATGGTAGCAGTTTGGCTCGTGTCTATATTGATGCCTGTCTGCCTACACGTATGTATGGGAGGTAAAGACATGTATGCTTAGAAAAACAACATCAATTGTCTTGTAATAACTTTTGTTTTTTTATCCTACTATTTTTTTTAATGTTTATTTATTTTTGAGACAGAGCGTGAGCGGGGGAGGGTCAGAGAGAGAGGGAGACACAGAATCTGAAACAGGCTCCAGGCTCCGAGCCGTCAGCACAGAGCCCGACACGGGGCTCGAACCCACGAACCGTGAGATCATGACCTGAGCCGACGTCGGACGCTTAACCGACGGAGCCCCCCCAGGCACCCCTATCCTACTATTTTTTGGAGATATCTTCTCTGTGATTGAAAGGCTTCCTCCAATAAAGCTCAGTGTCCCTTCCTCGGAGAGGCATTGTGTGAGCACCACGCTAAAATGGTTCATTCCCTAGTCTCCTTTATTTTCTTCCACAAGACTTCTTGCCCTGAATCCCATTATTTTTCTTGAGTTCTTTGCTCTTTGACTGTCAACCCACTAAAACGTAGTCCCTGTCAAGTAGAGTCTGCTTTGTTCTTGCTCTATCCCTAGTGCCAAGAACTGGCCCAGGCACATAGTAGGTGCTCATTAAATCTTTGTTGAACGTAGCTGTCTTCTTCCTTTGAATGGCCACATGGAGTAACCGCTGTGTGGACCAATGTCATTATTTAGTCCTTTCCCTCGGGAAGGACATGGAATTTGTTTTCAGTTTTCCACTGTCACATCATATGCCCCACAGTGAACACGGCTGCGTGTAAATCCACGTGCACGGACATAAGCAGGTCACCTTGAGTCTCAGAAGTGAGGGGGAGTGGTGTTCGATGATAGTACGATGCCATTTTTGCAAGATGAAGTTGTGGAAATTGGCCGCACACCTCCGTGAATATACCTCGTGCTATTGAGCTAGACACATTGTAAAAATGGTTAAGATTTACTCTTACGTTATGCATATTTTTACCACAATTTAAAAAATGATAAAATTCTACTTATTAATCTCCATTACCTCCACTTTTTTTTTTTTTTTTTATGTTTATTTTTGAGAGAGAGAGAGGGTGCAAACAGGGGAGGGGCAGAGAGAGAGGGAGACACAGAATCCCAAGCAGGCTGCAGGCTCTGGGCCATCAGTACAGAGCCCGATGCGGGGCTCTAACCCACGAACTGTGACATCATGACATGGGCCGAAGTCGGATGCTTAACCGACTGAGCCAGCCAGGCGCCCCTTAAGTGGTACATTTTTTAAAAATCTATTTTGCCTCGACGCTGGTTTTGGTCATTGGTTCGGCAGACACAGAAGTCATGTCCCTCCTTGCCCTAAATCTGCAGTAGCTCTCTCTTCAGCCACGTGCCAGGATCAAAGAAGCTACAGTTCGATGTTCTAACGGGCACGTCCTTCCTGTGGTGTGACCTTTCTTCCCCCGTCAGCCTGGCTTTTCCGTGTTTCTGTGTAACCTGTCACTCTTCTCTGTCGCTCCCTTTTCCCTTGCGTTGCCAGAGCCTCAATTGTCTTTCTTCTCTTTGTCGGGTGGTTCAGTTTCCTTCCACGGTACTCCTGTTACGTGTTACGCGGTGATAAACCAGCCAGTACAGATCGTTGGGTTTATTTTCCCTGGACTCCTTCCTTGTTCTGTGATCCCTCCTTCACCGCTCACTTTTCTGTATATTTTTAGCCTAACTCAGGGGTTAGCAAACTATGGCCAGCCGGCCGCCTGACTTTGTAAATAAACTTTTGACTGAAACACAGCCATGCCCGTCTGTTTACGAGTTGTCCGTGGCGACCTCAAGGGAGGGCGGCAGAACAGAGCAGTTGTGACAGACTACGTATGGCCCCCATATCTAAAATAGTCACTATTGGGGCGCCTGGGTGGCTCTATCGGTTAAGTGTCTGACTTCCACTCAGGTCGCGATCTTGCCGTTCGTGAGTTCAAGCCCCTGCGTCGGGCTCCCTGCTGTCAGCACAGAGCCCGCTTCAGATCCTCTGTCCCCTTCTCTCTCTCTTTGCTCCTCTCCCACTTTTTCCCTCTGCAAAAATAAACAAACATTTAAAAATAAAATGTTTACCCTCTGGCCTTGACAGCTTCTTGTGCCAGTTTCTTGCCTAACTGATTCATTTCCTGTACAAAGTATTAAATTTTGTACGTGAGCCCGACACTTCGTGTGCAGGGTGGTAGGGAAAGAATTGGAATGCGTGTAGAGCTGACGTTGGGACATGAGCCTCCAGGGGGTTTCCCCGTGCTTCTCCCTCTGCTGGGAGCACTTCTTTGATTTCAGATATGATACATGTCTTCCCGGAACACCCAGTCTGAAACAGCTGACCGTCCCCATCCTGGCTAGTTTTTCTTCACACCACGTCATTAGAAGAAGTTCCTTGTTCATTTGGTCGTTCACTGGTTTATTAGCTGCCTCCCCCCTCGACACTGTAAGCTTCCGGACGACAAAGAAGCTGCACACTCCCCATCATCCACAGCTGCATGTGCCAGTACATGGGGTGAAAATATCTGTAGGATGGGGCGCCTGGGAGGCTCAGTCGGTTAGGCCTCAGACTCTTGATCTCGGCTCAGGTCATGCATGACCTCTCGGTTCGTGGGCTCAAGCCCCACATCGGGCTGCGTGCTGGAGCCTGCTTGAGATGCTCTCTCTCCCTCTCTCTGCCCCTCCCCTGCTCACGCTTGCACACACACACTCTCTCGAATTAAATAAATAAACTCTAAAAAATGTGTTAAATGAGAGAGAAACCGAAAGAGAGACAGGAGGTATGTGTAGGAGGGGGGGATGGGATGGGATGGCTATCTACCCAGATTCCTAGACTTTTCAATTTGTCCTTCTTACAAAAACTATGGGCCACCCCTGGTTTTATCTAATTTCTCTTTCTCTAACAGCGAAGGAAACGGAGAAGTGAAGGAACTTCTCCAGGCTGTGGAGCTCTGGTTGTAGAAGGTAGAATCTGGCTTTCGGCCATCTGTTTTTGCTGTTGTTGTTAATGTTTATTTATTTTTAAGAGAGAGAGACAGAGGCAAAGTGTGAGTGGGGGAAGTGCAGAGAGAGGGAGACACAGAATCTGAAGCAGGTTCCAGGCTCTGAGCTGTCCGCATAGAGCCCAATACGGGGCTCAAACTCGTGAACCACGAGATCGTGACCTGAGCTGAAGTCGGATGCTTAACTGACTGAGCCACCCGAGCGCCCCTCGCTGTCAAACATCTTTCCACATCCCTGCTCTTTCTAGAATTAAGAGCAAGAGATTTACTCCCCGACCTCCCCTCCTCCTACCTCTAGGCTCTCCGCAAAGCAGGGACCTCTTTCCTATTTGGCTCCTTCCCTAAGCCACCCACCAGTGTTCTGGAAATAAAGCACACCGCTTCTGTCGGTGCCTGGCCAGCAGTAGTGGGGAGTGGAGGGGCAGGGCCAGGTGGCAGAGAGGAAAGGCCCGCCTTTAGGGGTGAGAGAAAAGGGCGGAAGGCTGTGCTCATAAGGGAGCCGCACGGTTCATACCCTCCCCGGCAATTTTCTGCCCACAATAAGCAGAATTCATCGCATACGTGGCATAAACTGACCTTAAGAGTTTGTCCTCACAGCAAATTTGCACATGATGGTAAATATGAATCATTACTCAGCGATCATGGTCATTAGGGGAACAGACTACGTATGGCTGCGGTATTATGGGTGCCAGGTTATGGGGAGCCTTTGTGTCTGTCCCACACCAGGAGCCTCAAAGCAGGCCTGGGGGATGGGGTCCTCCTTCTCCTGGTGGTCAGTGGTGACGTCCGGGCAGCTCAGGGCTGTAGGGAGGGGACATGGCAGATTGAAGGGTGTGGAATCAGCCATGGGAGATCCGAAGGAGCGTCAGGCAGAGGGAACAGCAGGTGCAAAGGGCCTGACAAACAAGGCCTGCGTGCAAACCTGTCTCTGAGTCTGCCTTCCAGTGAACCCAGCCAAAGATAGGGACTGAGCCAACGAGCAATAAAAAAGGACAAAGCCGCTCTGTGGGGCAGGTCCGTTCTCCAGAGCTGGTGACTCAGAGGAGGCCAGGCCGCACCCGCGGTCACCCAGCTGCCTGCCCTCCATCGCAGCGCTGCACCCACCCCACCCGGGGACCAAAGAATTGAGTCTGAAAGGCTTAGAGGCATGCAAAGACAGAAAGCAAGTCCACAAGACCTTCCAGAAGCCTCAAGAACCTCTGCTCCCGGTGCCGTAGTGTGTTTTTCTGAACCAGCGCCGCCGGGGTCTTATCATCGGAGCTGTTAGTCAAATCATCCCCTCCCGAGAGAGTGAGGAGACACTGCCTGCCTCATTTCAGGCAGGCTTCAAAGTTTCCCTGTCACCACACTTTCCAGCTTTATACACTTTGAAACCCCGACCAGGAGCAGTCACCTGAAATGGCGAAACTACTCCCATATTCTAAATTTGAAAAGGTCATCTGTCTGGGTCTGAAGCTTCTGTTTCTGAGCCTTCCTGCTTGCTGGCTTCTAGGGTCACCACGGGTTCTTTCACTCACTCTCTCACTCACTCATTCACTCATTCACTCACTCACTCACTGATCCTTGTGTTTCTTCGTCAAACTTCTGATGTTGCTGGCCAGGGGCTACATGCTGAGATACAGAGATGCAGAGTACTAAGACCCTGCTCTCAAATGGCTCCTGGCCAGGTGGGGAAGGCAGATCCACTCCCTAATGGCTTAGTATGCATGAATTGTTCATCTTCTGAGCTAAGTGATCCACTTCCTAAGGGCTTAGTATAAATGAATCGTTTATCTTCTGAGCTAAGTGATCCACTCCCTAAGGGTTAAGTATGAATGGATCATTTATCTTCTGAGGGTGCAGTAACCATCCTATCTGGAGACAATTCGGAAAGCGTTGAATGCACAAAAAATCTGTTGTTCATTCTATAGACAGTAAGGAGCCAAAGAATGTTCTTGAGCGGGAGAGTGGCATGAATAAAGGTGTAGTTGAGGTTCACTTACTTGGTTGCATATATATCCATCCATGTAGCCATCCTTGCATCCAACAGATATTTAATGAGCATGTACTATGTGCCAGATACTGTGCTGTACTCCTGGTTTCCACCTCTGGCAGTGAACAAGACAGTTCAAACAAACAGTCTGGGGAGGAGGGGTAGATAGACAATATAGAAGTATATAAGCAGGTTCCAGACACGCTAAAAGCTGTGAAGGAAATGAACAGGGTGACGGCATTGACAGTGACCAGACACAGGTAAGGCTCCTTTGGTTAGATGGTCAGGGAGGACACCGCTGGGGAGCTAATGATTCAGCTGAGGTTTATAAAAGAAATGAGGCGGTTATGGCAAGAAAAGTGAAGAGAGTTACAGGATGAGGAAGGGTAAATGCAAAGGCCCTGAGGCAGGAAAGAATCTGGCTTGTTGGAGAAAATGAAAGGAAGCGAGGAAGCCAGTATGGCTGAAAGGGAGGGGAGGAGGAAAAGGTGGGATCCTGTAGGCCGCGTCCGGAACTTTGGAGCTTGGGGGAGAGCAGCCAGAGGCCACTGCAAAGTTTCAGCGGGGAAATGGCATGTTTTGGCTGCTGTGGGGAGCAAATCCGGCGGCAGAGAACCCAGCAAGGGGGCCGTAGGCAAGCATGGTGGTGGCTTGGGCCAGGGTGGTGGCAACAGAGCTGGACAGAAGCAAAAGAAGAACAAAGACTGGAGGCTCAGGCTGGGATGGAGGGAAATACGTGTTTGGGGAAATTAAGATGTCTTTTTAGGATGTTTCAAGTCCAGAGTCCAGGAGAGAGATCAGGATGCTGATGGGAATCTTAGAGTCATCTCTCGCACGCACACACGCACGCACGTTTATTTAAAGCAGCGGAATGGGGGAGGTCACCAAGGACATGGAAGGAGGTCCAAAGACAGAGCACAGCAAGAATGTCTTGAGCACAGGGTGCCACGTTTGGACCTGGCAGCGAGAATTGTGACATCAAGAGCCATTTGGTGGCACAGAGGGTGGAAACCTGGTTGGAGGACGCTGAGGAGGGTGGTAGAGTGAGAAGTGGGTCAGAAACCTGACGTGGGACCGAATGGAGGAACGGGGCGGCCAAATTCCGGTGCAGGAGTCTCTCGCTTCTTGGGTCTTGTCATCCGGGTGGGGCCTGAGCCTCGGCCGCTCTCACAGGCATCTAGGCTTGTGGGGCCGGGGGCGCCTTCCACTGCCTGCATGTATCTGCCCCGCCCTTCTGTCCTCAGCCCGGACCCAGTATCAGCAATCGGCCAGGACTCACGGTGCAAAGGGAGGGGCATGGTGCACTGGGTGGGGCCAGGCAGCAGGCACAGGGCAGGCCCAGAGAGGGTGGGGTGCTCGCTCAAGGCCACATGGCAAAAGCAGGGGGGCAGATGGGGCAGCGGCTTGTCACTCAGTCTCCTACAAGGCATTCAGCGCTGGTGTCAGCGACAGGAACTGCCCGGAGAGTAGAAAGGGTGTGGAAGCACCTGACAGACCCCTGGCGCATTGTGAGGGACACCTCCCAGGGCAGTTCCTGGCTGCTACAGGTGAGCCCCAGGCCCAGACCCATGACTCAGGAGCCCTGTGGGCACAGCAGGCATCTTTTAATCCCTTTCATCCCTGCAGACCCCAGACACAAATAGGCTGGGCTTGCACCCTGGCTCTGCCTCTTACTAGCTGTGGGACCTAAGGTAAATCATGAAAACTCTGCAGCCTCAGTTTTCTCATCTGTAAAATGGGGACAGCAATGATTAAACCCTTAGAAAGGAGGATTTAAAGTGCAGATAAGATCAAGCCATTCACTCCCCTGTGCAAAACCTTGCAGAAGTGCCCTCCTATCTCGTCACCCTACGAGGCTCCTCTCCTCTGGTTTTCTCTGCCGAGCCTCCCTGGCCTCCTCGCTGCTCCTCCCGTCTCACTGAGCCCATTCCCACCTCAGGACATTTGCGTGTGCCGGTCCCTCTGCCTGGTATGCCTTTCCCTCAGCTCTTCCTGCGGCTGTGTCCTCAACTCTCTCCTCGCTCCCTCACACGCCCACCCTGCTTCTTCCCAAGCACTGAGCACTCTACCTGAAGGCATCCTATTTGTCGGTTTACCTGTCACTGAACCGTGAGCTCCACCAGTGCTGGGACTAGGTCTGCTTAGTTCTTGGCTCTCGCCAATACCTAGCACATAGGAGATACACAGTAAACCATGTTCTACAAACAGCAGCTACTATAGCTTTTGAAAAACTACCGCTAAGTCCTTCAAGGTACCCCGGGCTATGCGGTGGAGAAGGGCCAGGGAAGGCTCAGCTTTCCCCCTCCCCCATTGACTCTCGTATTCATCCCAAACCATCTCCCCGGGCACCAGCTGTCCCTCAGGCCCCGAGCTGGGTGCTGGAGACGAAGCTGTGAAGTGCGGTCTCCCTCCTCTCTGGGCCAGCTCTCAAGGGCACAACGGTCTGGCTCTCAGTTCCCCAGCCTCCCACAGCTCCCCATGGCCACACTCCTGATTTCGGGGTGTCTGCGCTCCCCTTCCTGGGGCCTGCCGACTTTTCTAGCAGGACTTCTCAAGGTGCCCGTGGCCTCGGCCGCTGCCGTGTGGCTTTCTGTTCTCAGGGTCTCAGCTCTTGCGGCTCCCCGAGCCTGAGACGTGCTCAACCACCCTGACCTGCGGTCGAGCTTGTACATCTGTTCACATGAACGTGCAGGGGTCGCCCACCTGCCTCCAGGCCCTGAGTACATCTGCGCTCTCCTCTCGTCTCCGGTGCGCCTTGATGCTTTCTCTGTTCTCTGTCACCAGAGGGGGCCTTCAGTGTGGCTGCCTTAGTCATTGTCCCGTGTAAGGCTCCTGTTATCCCTGCCTTACAGATGGGGAAACTGAGGCATGGCCGGGGAGATCATACCTGCCTTCAGCCAGAAAGCAGGAAACCTGAGCCGGACCCAGGTTGGTCCAAACCAGAAACCCGAGTCATGCTCCCCTCTGGTCTTAATGCTTAGAACCACGGGAGCCTACCCCACAATGGCCACCGCAGCGGACCCCCTGCTGTCAAACACCTCCCGGCTCATGTCTGGTTCCTGCTGCTCCCCCATGCGACCTCCACCATCCTTGTAGTGCCAGGCCTGTTTATCACCCCATTTTGGGGAGGGGGAACTGAAGCTCAGAGAGTGAGAGGGCGCGGCCAAGGTCACCCAGCTAGCGAAGGGCGGGGCTGGACTTAGAACGGTGCCGTGGGAACTCAGAGCCCTTGCACACCCGCCCTGTGTGTCCAAGGGACCAGGCCACCTGCGTTTCTCTCCCTTACTCTGGGAAACACAAATCTACTGAGAAGCTCCAGGCTTTCCGTTGTTCCAGCCAGAGCATCCTGGGAGCTGGCAAGAAGGAGCCACCGCTCGGGCCACCTCAGGCCCTTCCTGTCTGGCTGTCCATAAGCCTCTGTGCGGCCAGGTCTGGCCCAGCCCCTGTCCACGGTATACGGCTTCCTGATGACTTAAGGGCTTTCAAGCCAAAAGTGGGCCTGGCCTGGGAAACCACCACCCAAATGAGCAGCGCCTAGATAGAGCCTGCTCTGAGGCAGGCTCTGAGGGTTGAGCAGCCCCAGAGCTTTTGCTCTTGCCATTCCTCCTTCCAAGAGACTTTCCTCAGTCTCCCATGACCAGTCCCTTCTCATTCTTCAAGTCACAATTCAAACGTCACCATTTCAAAGAGGCCCTTCCTGACCATCTGGCTCACTATAATATGAGCTCCAAGAGGGAAGGTGTTTGTCTTTTGTGGGGTGAAAACTGACAATAAAGAAGTTAATATCCCAATAAAATCCTTTCTGCTAGTGATACGTGTTGTAAAAATAACCAGTGCCTGGGCTGGGGGGTCTCTCTGAGGCAGTGACATTTGAGCAGAGACCTGGATGGAAGGGAGGAGCCATGCTAATATCTGGCGGAAAGAGATTTCCAGACAGAGGGAACAGCAAGTGCAAAGGTCCTGAGGCAGGACTATGCCAATGTGTGTGAGGTACAGCAAGGAGGCCAGTGTGTCTGGCACAGAGAGACTGGGCGAAGGATGGCGGGAGATGAAGTCAGGAAGATAAGATTGGTGGGGGAGGGAGGGCAGATCATGCTGGGCCTTACAGGCCATAGGGAGAACATTGCCTTTTACTCTGAGAAGAGTTCCATGGAACATGATCTGCGGTGGGTTTCCACAGCCCCCCTTAAGCTGCCTTGTTGATAACGGACTAGGTGGGGCCAAAACGGAAGAAGGGAATTTATTCACCCAACCAAATGAAGGCCCTGTTGTGTGCCAGGCACAGTCCTGGCACTGGAGACAGGGCAGTGAGTCACTGTAGCAAAAACCTCTGCCCTCAGGGAGCTCACGCGCTTGAGATAGAAGCCTGGGGATAAACCCGAGAAGTGAGTGAATAGAACAGTGTGTCGGGTGACGAAGTGGAGAAAACGCGGGCCGGGAAGCGTCTGGGAGCGTCGGGGAGCACGCAGGCACTGGCACAAGCAGGATTCACCCTGCAGATGCCGCGTGTCCAAGCCTGTCGGCTCCGGAGGGGGACGGTGGCCTCCCTGCGGCTGGATCCCAGACCCCGGCGTGGGGCTTGGCTCCGAAACGGGCTCCTGCTTCATTCTACCTCCGGGGAAATTCGAGAGCTACGGCGCCTTGCCCAGAGTCACGTGGCTAATAGATGGCACCCCCTGGATGGAACCCAGGGCTCCTCTTCCCCAGGGGGTGGATGAACTTGACTCCTGGTGTCCCACTGTCTTGAATGTCGGCCTCACCGTGACCTGGGGTCCAGCTGTGTCTGGCCGTGGTCTCTGCTGGCAGCCTACTCTGGGCTTCAAGTTCCAGCCGAGCCCGGGCTCGGGCACACAGTGGGCGCTCTCAGTAAATGGAGCAGGCACCAAGGTCTCGGCTCTGATTGCTCCGGGGAATTTTTCCCGCCAGGGGATGCCTGGCAATGTCTGGAGACAGTCTGGGTTGTCAGCCGGGAGGAGGGCGCATGCTGCTGACCCGGGATGAGTGGAGACCAGAGACGCTGCTGAGCGACGCGCAGGGCACAGCTCCCGCCCGAACCGCGCTGGTTGGGAGGCACGCGCGCTCGCGCCACCTGGTGGCTCCGCGGGACAATGCAGCAGCCTCGGGAGAAGCCAAGACTCAGAACCGATCCCTCCAGGGTTCATGTGATGACAAGTATCAATGGTGGCAGCGATCCCGCTTCGCCCCCGGCTGCTCACGATGTGCCGGGTTAATGCGAGGTGTTTCATGCGGAGAAACCCAAGCTCCGCCCCCACGCTAACAGGCAACCGAGAATGGACCCATCAAACTCCCCACCTTCCCTGGCTCAAAGGCAGCTCCATCTGGAGGGAGGCTCAGGGAGCTGTCCCCACTCCTCTCGGTCACCCCCATGTCCCTCCCTGCTCAGAACCCCCCATGGCTCCCACCTCATTCACAGTGAAAGCCAAAGCCCTGCCCGCTATTTAAAATCGAAACGCATCCCTGCCTGCCTCCTTGCCCTCTGCCCTCTATTTTTTATATACAGCAAGAATCGGCAGGGACATGTTTTGCTTACTTATCTCCCCTCCTGCCCACCCGCTCCTTGTGAACAGCCTCCTGGGGGGCAGGGGTGTGTCTGCTCAGTCACTGCACTCTCCCCATGTCCAGCTCTGACAACAGGTGCTCAACAAGTATTTGCTGAATGGATCACAGCCTCACACTAGAAATCTGTGGGTTCTAATCTCACCCCCACCACCAAGGCTGTGCCACCTTGGGTAGGCTAGTTAACTTCTCTGGGCCTGAGCTTCCTAAAAGAAGTAACAATAGCACCCGCTCATCGTGTTCTGAGACCATTAATCCACAAGCGTTTAGAACCGTATGTGGCACTGTAGACATGCTCAGCAGAGACAGTGCCTCACATCAGTCACCATTCCCAGCCTTCTGCCTCCTTGCCTTACATGCCCTAAGCCCCTGAAGGGGAAGACAAATCTCAGTCATGTTCTTCAGTCCTTTGCACATAGTAGGTGCTCATTAAATAGTGGTGTTGCGGGAAGGGAAGCGCATAAATGTTTGAGGCATGCCTTCTATTTGTCATGCGCTGTGAGGCAGGCTTTCCTGGTCTACGGGTGAAGAAACCGAGGCTCCCAGGGGGCAGAGGCTGGTGAGGTGCCCTCTTTCCAGCCAGCTCTGGCCATGAGGGTGGGAGACCCACGGGAGCAGAAGGAAGGGATGTCATTCTGCAGAGGGGCCAGCAGGGGGCGAACGGAGCTCTGGGACGACCGTGGCTCGCAGGACCAGCACGGCCACAGGAGTGAGCGCCACCTTAAATTTTGCACCCTTGGCACCTCACTCGCCTCACACTAGCCCAGGCTGTGGTCTAAGAGGCTCTGTCCTCCCAGATAGGCGTTCCTCCTGCTCTGCGTAGAGCAAGGGGCTGTGGGCATGAGCTTTCTTGAGGATGACCGGAATGAGGCGGGTACTGTCACTGCCCCCATTATTCAGAGGTGGTAACTGAGGCCGGGCGAGTGAGGTCCCTGGGCAGACACAACGCCCTTCCACGGTGCACGGAGGCAGGTCCCCTGCGAGGAGGGGATGAGCGCATCCGCGTGCTGACCACAGGGAGGGAGGCGGACACTTGTGCCCAAGAGGGTGGGTTAAGGCAGAGCACAGTCGTTTGTTTAACACGCTTGTGGGCCCGCCGTATCGGGGAATCAGGAAGGCTCAGAGAACCGGGGAGCTGGGGCGGCCCAGAGAGGGGCAGCTTCACCCGGCCTCAGGGGATGCCGCAGGGGAAGGGGGGAAGCCCACTGGGTTTTTCGGGAGGAACAAGTTTCCGTGTGGAAGCCGTGGGACACTTCAGGCTGAGGGGACGGTGCGCACGGAAGCCCCGGGGTGACTCCAGGAGCCCCAATAGCTGAGTCTGCTAAAGTGGCATAAAAAGATGGGAGGGGGCGCCTGGGCGGCTCAGGTCATGATCTCACGGTTGGTGGTTCGAGCCCCGCGTCGGGCTCTGTGCTGACAGCTCGGAGCCTGGAGCCTTCTTGGGATTCTGTGCCTCCCCTACTCTCTGCCCCTCCCCTGCTCGTGCCCTGCTCGAGCTCTGTCTCTCAAAAATAAATAAACATTAAAAAAAAAAAAACTTTTAAAAAGGATGGGAAGAAGGCAGGATGGGGCAGAGAGATTGTGGGGCTGAGTTCTCTGAGCGGCAGAGGCAGGGCCTGGGGTCAGACACAGGACACACAGGGAGACATGGGGTCCCAGAAAATGGCCCTCCACCTCCTTCGGGAACCTCAAGGGGATATCAGCCTCCCCTTTTACAGACAGGGAAGCTGAGGCTCAGAGAGGCGGGTGCAGGTTACCCAGACAACCAGGAAGTGGCTGGGGTTGAACCGGCTGGGCAAACCTCCACGCTTTGCTGCTTCTTTTTTCCTTTAAGTTTTTACTTATTTATTTATTTAGAGAGAGAGGGAGCACACGTGCATACACACGCACAAACACGAGTGAGCAAGCGGGGGGAGGGGGGGAGGGGGGGGAGTCCCAAGCCCAATGCGGGGCTTGAACTCACCAACTGGGAGATCGTGACCAGAGCCGACTTCCGCCGCTTAACTGGATGAGCCACCCAGCTGCCCCGATGCTTCGCGGCTTCTTGAGGAAACACTATGAACTCAGGAGAGAGGTTCAGTGTGCTCTGACTGAATGGATGAATTTATTGAATCTTTCACATCCCCGCTGTGTGGAGTGTTTTTCCCAGCGTTGTCTTACTGGATCCTCAGAAATAATTTTATGAGGGAAGAGCTATTACTTTCCTTTCCTTCACACATACAGAACCAATGCTCAGAGAGGGCAAGTGATTTGCCCAAGATCACACAGCCCACGAATGTCAGAAGCAGGATTTGAGCCCAGGCCCTCCCTCCCTCAGGCTCTGTAGTCTGACTTCTAACCCGGGGCACCCAGTTGTCCAATCTCCAGTCGGCTCTGAGTTTCGTGCTGTGCTCTGCCTTCTTTAATGTAGATTTTGAATGGACGCCCACCCACATTTTTTTTTTTTTTTGTAGGTGAATCTGTTTCTGTACAAAGGAAACTATATATCATTAGCAGAAATGGAAATCCCATGTCATTTATCACGAAGATAAAGGTGGGAATAAATACAGTCAGAGTGAAATAATGTCATTACATTCTTGCCAGATACTCTCGCTGGTCCGGCCTGGGAGTGGAGGCCTGCTGGAGCTTTGTGAAAAGGGACATGAGAGGGGTGCCTGGCTGGCTCAGTTTGAGAAACATGTGACTCTCGATCTTGGGGTTGTGCGTTCAAGCCCCACATTGGGTGTAGAGGTTACTTAAAAACAAAACCTTAAAAAGAAAAAGAAAGAAAGAAAGAAAGAAAGAAAGAAAGAAAGAAAGAAAGAAAGAAAGAAAAGAAAAAGAAAGAGAGAAAGAAGGAAAGAAAGAAAGAAAGAAAGAGAAAGAAGGAAAGAAAGAAAGAAAGAAAGAAAGAAAGAAAGAAAGAAAGGACACGAGAGAGGGTTAGTTATCCAGGTGATAAGAACATGCCAACAGCAAGAGAGCTTTATTCCTTGAGATGCTCAGAGCAGCTATGAGAGAATCCCTGTGGGGAAAACAGCCCCTCTGTGACCTGATGCCCTACATTACCTAGAACAATCCACAGTCCTCAAGTCTCCCAGCAGCTGAGGAAGCCGCTCGACCCCAGGCCACATGTTTCTCCCCAGCTCGTTCTGGTCCCTGTAGGCCCTGCACCCACAGACCCTGCGTCCGTGCCCAGGTTGGGATGGGGGATCCTGGCAACGGAGGTCACTTTCTGCTTCTCCCTGGCAGAGTCGCTCCGGCAAGGTAGAAGCTGGCCAGTCCTCCAGAACCGGGGATGCAGAGACCCTGTGCTCAGTGTCTCTTTTCTGTTTTTTTTTTTTTTTTTTTTTTAACATTTATTTATTTTTTGAGACAGAGAGAGACAAAGCATGAACGGGGGAGGGTCAGAGAGAGGGAGACACAGAATCTGAAACAGGCTCCAGGCTCTGAGGTGTCAGCACAGAGCCCGACGCGGGGCTTGAACCCACGGACCGCGAGATCATGACCTGAGCCGAAGTCGGCCGCTTAACCGACTGAGCCACCCAGGCGCCCCTCTTTTCTGGTTTTTAATAGAAAAACGTTTCCTGTGCCACTAACTCCTTCCTGGGGAGGGTTTGGAAACCGTTTCCAGATGAGAAATAATTTTAGGGAAGAGAAAGGGCTAAACTTACTGGCCATTCTGCCACCAGCTCCCACTGGGATAAGCCTGCCGACGGTGGGGTGGGCAGGACTCAGAGCTGGGGGCTGTGGAGCCCGGATGTCTGCCCTGGCTGAGCTGCGGTCAGGCCACGTGGGCACCCCAAATAGTCTCGGTTTTCGGGCTGCCCACCCAAGCCAGGCACTGCCTACACACCCTCATTCCTTGCAAATACCCTGATCAAGCCTCTGGATGCAGCTGCTGTTTTGCAGGAAATGCCAAAGCTGAAGCATGTGCTACCAGCAGCCCCCTCCCCCCCCCCCCCCCCCGGCAGCCCCCCAGCCCCTGGGAGAGTCTGCAGATCACAGGGCACAGGGGCTGCAGCAGACAGATGGCAAGGACGAGAAAGGCATGGGGCAGGAAACAGGGAGAGAGACTTAAAAGACACGGAGTTTTTTCAAAATGGGCAAGACCAAGTGTCCTGTCTGGGGACCTCCGTAGAGAAAGAAGCAGAAGTGAGGACCCTAAACCAGGGTAGTGGTTCCTGCTGGGAGGGAGGAGGGGCTGGGGGACGGGGCTCCTGCTGGGGCTTCTGGGAGCCAGCCGAGTCCTGTTCTCCACCTGGAGGTGATCTCAAGAAAGTGTATTCTTTTTACCGTAGTTATTAAGGTATTGATTCGTGCCACATGGTTTTCTGTACCTGTGGTTTATTTTTAAAAAAAGAAAGAAAAAAGATTTAAAAAAACCTGGAAATATCCTCCTTGCAGAGGGAGAAAGGGAGGTTCCTCTGAGCAAAGAAGCTCTCCAGTGGGGAAGTACAGAGCTGCAATTTGAACCCAGCGGGTAACCAGTGGCTTTGTTCATTCATTCAGCAAATATTCGCCAGGCCCACATCTGGGCTGCAGGGGCTACAGGGACACATTCCTGCCGAGAGGCGCATTCCTGCCCTCAGGGAGCCCTGAGGCTGAGTCTGGGGACAGGTCAGAGAACTGGGAAACCCTCCTGCCAGAGCACGGAGGGATTCTGGATAAAACGTGACAAGTAGCCTTGTAAATGGATGGCACAAGAGTAGAAAATGCCGCCTAAGCTGATGACAAGGGAGGGATCCTAGGAACTTGTGAAAAGACTTTCAATTCTGAGATAAATAAAGGTTTCAAGAATGTGATGATGCAGAACCCTAAAACCCCTCACCTGGACTTACCAGTTGTTACCACCTTGCCATTTCCTTAACAATTCATTCTTTCTCTCTTCGGGATCATTCCCCACCCCACCCCCCACCCTGAATCATTTGAGAATACATTGTAGACGGGATACTCCTTTACCCCTAAATATTTTGGGGTGTTTTCCCTAAGGGTAATGACATCCTCTTGGACAACCACATAGCTATCAAATTCAGCAGCTGTGGCACAGATACTATCTAAAATCCATAACCACTCTGCCAACTGTGCCAGTAACGTCATTCACAGCGAGTTTTTCCCCAATCCCGAGTCTAACTTGGCCATCGTGCCTCTCTGGTCTCTTTGAATCTGAGAGATTCTGTCCTTGATCTGGATACCCCTTGAGCAGACTGTCCCTCCTCGGTGGTCAGCCTGGTGTTTCCTCATGTGTAGACTCAGGTTGTGTGCTTTTGTCCGGAGCTGTGGAGTGAATGTCGGAACCTTCTGGGTACATCTTACCAGGCGACACGGGATGCTGGTTGTTATTAACAATTGTTGATTTTTAAAAAAGTTTATTTATTTATTTTTGAGAAAGGGTGTGTGTGTACATGCGGGGGAGGGACAGGGAGAGGGGTAGAGAGAATCCCAAGCAGGCTCCCCACTGTCAGCGCGGAGCCTGATGTGGGACTCGAACTCCTGAACCGTGAGATCATGACCTGAGTGGAAATCAAGAGTCGGATGCTTAACTGACTGAGCCACCCAGGCGCCCCAACGATTGTTGATTATTATTGCTATCATTTATTGGTGATGTTCACTTTGATCATTTGGCTAAGCTGAACAAAAGTTTTCCTGTAAATACTATTTCCCTTTTTAATTAATCATTACTTGGGGGCTTTATTTTCATGTCCCCTGCAGGGATGGAGACTTGAACCTTAGGGAATTAGAACCAAGAATCCTGAGAGGGGAACTTGAAGAGCTTCAAGGGGAATCAGAAAAAAAAAAAAAAAATACAACTTCTATGTAAGAACTTGGGCTCTAGGTTGGAAGAAGTAATCACTGTTGATGTATAGCCTCTGGCTTGCCTTCACTTGCTTTGAATTTTTACTTATAACTAGGCAAGGACACGGGGATCCAGACTGATGGGCGGAACCCACCTCTGGCTCCAGAAGTCAGTATCCTGTGACCAGAGCGGTTGGCAACTCGTGGAGAGTGACCAAAGCCACGTCAATGAGCATCTTCCCTGGGACCTTTTTGGGTGAGTAGGGAAAGAGTCTGTTAGTTTACGAGGGCTGCTGGCCTCGTGCCTTCAAGAGACAGCAGGGGCCCGCTGCAGGGCACTGGGGCGTGGACTGCACTGGTGAGTGCCCAGTGAATACAGGTGGGGGTTCTGACGGCCACCCCCACATCTCCTCTCCACCCCGTCCCCCACCCGGCACAGGATAGCTTCTCGGGGAGCCTGGGGGAGGAGTGCCAGGTGCAGTGGATATATGGGTCTCCCCGGCACCACCTTGGAAGCCCACTCCTTCCTTCCGGATGCCTCTGTCAGTGAGACGGTTACAGAAAGAGCCCAGGGCCGAGGGCAAGAGGGGAGAGGGCTGAGGCAGGCCAGGGTACCGGCCCGAGAACCTCTCCCGGACTTTGTTCTGATCTCCATCTCTCCACCCTGAGTTGAAGATTGTGCCTCAGAAGCCCCTTCTGCTGGGAGAGAACGTAAAATGAGGGTCTGTTCCTGCTGCGGTGACCGAGACTGCTCTGAGCAGAGCCTGTGCAGGGGCCCAGGGAGGCGAGAGGACGCAGAGGAATATGGGACTCACGCTCTGGAAGGTCCCCAGGGAACAGACCCCATGGGGGATCCATGCAGCCAAGAGGTTAATTCTGGCTATGGGGACGGCGGGGGGGGGGGGGGGCGACAAGGGGGGTGGATATCAAGTGAGGAACAGTTGATCATTGAACAGTATTTTATCAGGAGAAAGGTGGAGTGGGCGGGGGGTGGGGGCGGGGTACAGCCTGAGCAAAGGCCCAGAGGTGGGAAGGATGTGGGAGATTCAGGGCACCGGGAGCTGGGCCAGTGGAGAGGAGAAGGGAGGGGGATGGAGACAGAAGCAGGCCAGCAGGTCGGATCAGGAATTCCAAGACCTGCTCAGGACTTTGGACATTTCTAGAAGGCCATGGGGAGCCAGAGAAGGGTACAGAATAGCAGGCCCAAGACCAGGACCTGTGAGAAGCCGAGGGTGAGAAGTTAGGGGGCCTCACTAATGGGGCCGGGCAGGTGCAGGGTCTCACCTGAAAGTGAGGGTCTCCTGAGATTTATGTGCCCTGGGCCTTGCCTCACCTGAATCCCCGGCCCTACCAGGGACCAGGCCAAGAGACGAGGAGATTTACACTTTAGGACTGCCTCTCTGGCTGCTGGGTAGAGAAGGGACCATGGGGGAGGAGGGCAGAAGCCGGGCAGCCGAGGAGAGGGCTGTTGCTGTTGTCCGCGCTGTGGTGGGCTGGAGAGGCAGAGTGAGGAAGGTGGAATTTGGGGCGCTAGGGTGAAGGGACCTCCTTTTTACTCAGCGGTGTGCCCTGAGTGGTGTGCATGTCAACAAGCTGTGTGACCTTAGGCAACTTGCTTTACCCCTCTGCGCCTCGGTTTTCTCATCTGTGAAATGGGGATGACAGCATCTCTCTAGAGAATGGTTATGGGGACTAAAAGAGTTAACAGGGACACCTGGGTGGCTTAGTCGGTTGAGCATCTGATTCTGGACTTCAGCTCGGGTTGTAATCCCAGGGTCGTGGGATCGAGCCCTGTGTCCACCCCCATGCTGAGCTCTAGAGCCTACTTAACTGTCTCTAATAAATGTAAAAATATATATCAAAAAATAAAAATAAGTGAGTTAACACGTATAAAGCACTTGGCTTCTAGTTAGTGCTACAAAGTGTTGGCTATTGTAATTATTATTGTGATCGTTAATATTATTGTCACCACCGTCTCCCTCCAGACTTCACAGCAATGAGTCCAGACTCCGGAACTCCATGTACCCGTGGAGTTTCACTCTTGAAACTGAGTGCGTCATCCATGAATCTTGCTCTGAGCTTGAGGGTTCCAGACTCTAATATCCAGGACCCACGTACCCCTTCCCCGTGCCCCCAGACCCACCACCATCCCTGAATTTGTGATCCTGTCTGGGCTCCTATCCGGGACCCTGTACTCAGCCCCATCTGGCGGGGACAGGCCTACCAGCCCCGTGTGGACTTGGACGCGGGAGCCTGTGGCCCACCGTCCCTGCTCGCCTGCCTGTGCAACTGTCCCTGATGCTTGTCTCCTGAAGCCAGCCACTTCTTTGCCTCCACGGCCTGTCCAGGCCACCATTTTCTCTCACCTTTGCCACTACAACAGACTTCTTGCTTGTTCTGACTTAAACGGGAAAAGACTTTATGTTTAATTTTGGGTCATGCCCCTGTCATACAAGTTCAAACAATACAGAAGCATGTCAAAATTTGAGATCATTTACTAAATCTGGAAAGCTGTTAATAGTCGTTGTTTCAGGGGAGGGGTTAGAGACGATTGGTTTCATATTATCTGCATTTCACTAAATTTGGGGAGAAATGAGTGTGGCTTTTCTATTTTTTAAAAATTATGCTCAGGGGCACCTGGGTGGCTCAGTCGGTTAAGCGTCCGATCTTGGCTCAGGTCATGATCTCACGGTTCATGGGATCAAGTCCCGTGTCGGCCTGTGCCCTGACAGCATGGAGCCTGCTTGGGATTCTCTCTCTCCCTCTCTCTCTCTCTGCCCCTCCCTCCCATAATAAATAAATAAACTTAAAAAAAAAAGTATGCTCAAAACATTGGTAAGACATGTAAATGGTAAAATATTCCAATGGCACAAGAAGGTATGTAGTGAAAATGAAGTCTTTTCCCCACCCTCAGCCGCCAGCTTTCCCAGCCCCACCCCCAAGCAGGCCTGTGCTCAGCTGCCTGTGGGCTCTTCCAGAGAAAGCATACGCATGCAAATAGACGTGACCGTAGATGGTCTTTATACACAAATAGAAGCATGACGTTCCCGCTGTCTCACATCTTGCTTGTTTTCACATGACATATCTTGTTTTGAGAGAGAGAGAGAGAGAGAGAGCATGCATGAGCAGGGGAAGGGCAGAGAGAGAAGGAGAGAAAAAATCCCAAGCAGGCTCCACGCTGTGAGCACAGAGCCCAGCTCGGGGCTCAGTCCCACGAACCGTGAGATCATGACCCGAGCCGAAACCCAGAGTCAGATGCTGAACCAACTGAGCCACCAGAGGGCGCCCTTGCACGTCTTGTTGATCTTAATTTGTCACCTATGCGGGGGCGTCATCCTTTCTTATCTTACAATTGCGCAGTATTCCACTGTGTGGCGGGACCTTATCCTCCTTAGTCATTCCCTTACTGTTGAACCATTCGGTTATTTCCAGCTCTTTGCCATTTCCAAGCAATACCAGAGTCATTGTCTTCCTCCTTTAACGCCTTTGTGCGTGCGTGTGCGCGGGCGCGAAGATCTGTGGGGAAAATCCCTGAGGTCAGATTTTAGGACAAATTTGTGCATTTGACATTTGAGGTCCATAGGATCAAATTGCACGTTGTAGAGGTCGTACCAATTTATTCTCCCCCCAACAACGTGTGAGGGTTCCCGTTTCCCCATAAGCTTGCCAACACTGTGCGTTAGGAGCTTTTTGATTTTTTGTTACTCTAATAGATGAAAGCATGTATCTTAATGTAGTTTAAACTTCTCTTTTTATTTACTTTAATTATTTTTTAAAGATCTTTTTAAGTGTTTTTAATTCGTTTTGAGAGAGAGAGTTGGGGGGCGGGCAGGGAGCGAGGGAGAGAGGGAATCCCAAGCAGGCTCTGCTTGTACCCTGAACTGACTGAGCCACCCAGGTGCCCCTAAACTTCTCTTAAAATTTTTTTTTAATGTTTAT
Source organism: Panthera leo (assembly GCF_018350215.1). Taxonomy (NCBI): domain Eukaryota; kingdom Metazoa; phylum Chordata; class Mammalia; order Carnivora; family Felidae; genus Panthera; species Panthera leo. The sequence goes on from NC_056681.1 coordinate 12,090,833, forward strand.
TTATTTTTGAGAGAGAGAATCAGAGTGTGAGCGAGGGAGGAACAGAGAGAGAGGGAGACACAGAATCCAAAGCAGGCTCCAGGCTCCGAGCTGTCGGCACAGAGCCTGACGCGGGGCTCGAGCCCAGGAACCCCGAGATCATGACCTGAGCTGAAGTCGGACGCTCACCGACTGAGCCACCCAGGCGCCCCATAAACTTCTCTTTATAAACTGAGGGTGAAGCGGAGCTCTTTTTAGCTGTGGAGTCAAACCTGTCATTATTGGTTTGTGTCAGGGATTTCCACTGCTTTTTATCTTATTTTGTTTGATTTCTCCCTTCATTCTTGATGCCCAGGCCCATGACATGTGTCCCTGGGTGCATACGTGTCTTTGTGAAACGAGCAGTATTATTTTCTGCGTGAGCGTTTCTACGTTAGGACAGGTTCTCCTTCTGTTTCTTGCCTCTTTGACTCGACATGCTGTTCCCACGGTCTCCACACGTTGCCGCATGTGGCTGAGCATCCCTCCCGGTGCCGAAAAGCCATTTATTTCTGCATCTTTTCCAGCAGCCCAATTGCTCACGTCCTTTGGGGTGGAACATTTTTCAGTCATGAGGAAACCTGGGCCCGAGCCCGTCCTCTCTGAAGTCGGGAAGACAGGCAGGGCTGGGAGGGAGAGATTTTCCCTGCGTGACTCATGTGGGGTCCTGTTGCACCCCCCCCCCCAACCAGCCCCCCCAACCTGCTGCCGCAGCCCCCAGATGGGCAAGCTGGGCCCCGGCAGCTGTCTGCACGCACAGCCTGGCACGGCCTGGGGAGAGAGCTTGAGGTCGTAAGCGGGCATTTGGAGAGTGGGCTCAGGGCCACGCCTCTCCCCTGTCTGAGCTGCCCAGACCTCAGGCCTTCTCCCTGGGGCTCTCACACGCTGCCCACAGCCTGTCAGGGGACAAGGAGCTCAGTTCCTTCCTGGAATGGGCAGAGCTAAGCGATAAGGGAATGAAAACACCCGTGTCCACCCCGTCTTTGTGGGCACAGGATGACAACATGGGCACGCTCTGGCTGGCGTAGGAAGGCCAGAGGCTAAGTCAGAGCTCCCTCACCTTTGGCATATTGGGTCCGTCTGAGCCAAGGTCTCCTCATGAGTCAGATAGGGGTAGTTTTGGGGTGTCCGAATCTCCTCATGCCTGTCATTCCTTCAGCCACCACAGTATAATCCATCCACCCATCCATCACCAGATGTTTATTGAGCACCCACTAAGCACCAGGCACTGGCTTAGTATAGACCAGATGGACAATAACCTGTGTGTTCCTGGAGCCAATTTGGGGTGTGTGTGTGTTAGGCAGAATAATGTGAGACCCCACCCCACAATGTCCACGGCCTGATCTCTGGAACCTGAGAATGAACACACTAGGTGACACGGCAAGGGGGGATCAAAGATGCGAATCAACATACCTTGAGCTGGGAGATGATCCTCGACCATCCTGTGGGCCCAGTGGAATCATAAAGGTCCCTCTAAGTCCAAGAGGGAGGCAGCACGCGAGAGACCAGACTCACCACTGCTGGCTTTGATGATGGAAGACAGAGCTAAGGAAGGCAGGTGGCCTGTAGCCAGCTGAAAAGGAAAAGAAGCAGATTTTCTCTCTGCATCTCCAGAATGAGCTCACTCCTGCCCCTTAAGCTTCGCCTAATGAGACCCAGCTTGAGCTTCCGATCGCCACAACTATGAGATAATAAGCTTGCACGGTTGTAAGCTACAAAGCTGCAGTGATTTGTGACAGCTGCAACAGGAAACCAATATACAAATAAACAAGTGTAGCGTATAAGATGTTAGTGAGACGTCCTATGGGGAAAAACAAAGCCAGATGGGGAACGGGGATGTTGGGATGGTTTGTGATTTTCAACCGGGTGAACAGGCTGGGAGGGCCTCACTGAGAAGGTCACACTTCACAGAGGCCTAGAAGGAGGTGAGGACATGAGCCATGTGGACAATGGGGGGAAGTATACCAGGTGGAGGCAACAGCAAGTGCAAAGGCCCTGAGGTGGGGGCATGTCTGGACTAGCTGTTGTGACTGGGGCAGATGTGGGGGAGATGGAGAGAGGAGGTCAGGGAGGGTGTAGGGGTCAAATGAGCTCTGGTGAGATGGGCCTGGTACAGGTATCGCCCGACAAGATCTATAAAGGTGGTGTTGGGCTTGGGGTGGGGGGGGGGTCCAGTTTTGGAAGCAGAGCACACTTCTCCAAGCAGGCATTGAACCAAGATCTGTCCCTTTCCCAGCTCTGCTGAAGTAAGGAAGGAATGTGCCCACCCCCCAGCCCACCCCAGCTCTTGCTTCTTAGGCCAGCCTGTTGCTTAGACTTATTCTCTGGATCTCAGTGCCTGATACGGCCTGGTCTAGGTGGGGTGGGCAGAAATGTGGTAACCTCTCGTCCCAGGACGGCCAGGCCTGGGTGGAGAAGGCAGGGCTGCCTCCCTCGGGACTGTGGCCAAGTAGTCCAGCCTGCGCCCTGAGCCTGGGCAGCGGGGCTGAGGCCTGGGGAGAAAGATGGCCACTTTCCCTCCAGTTCCTGTACTCTGTGACCTGGCCCCCCCTCTGAGCCGCAGCAGTTGGCCTTTGGGGAGGCTCAAACCAACAGCCTGCAACTACATCCTGCTCACAGATGTGTCTAAGTGTTATAAATCAGTTGTCACCACTTAAAAGTTAGGAAAGTTCTCGTAAGACTGTATTTACGGCTGCCCTTGAGAAACCAGGAGATCCGGTGGCTGGTGACTGGAGCTGAGTGGTGGCTACGGCAGTCCGCACTCGGCTCACTTGGTCATTTGTGACTCTCGTCCTGTGATGTCGGGATGATTGAGTTCACAGCCCTGGACTCTCGTGGCCCCTCCAGCTCGGAGTCCATTCACTCACTCAATAGCTCGTCCTTGAGTGTTAATATGTGTAGGACCTAAGAGCCAAGTCTTAAAGTGCCCACTTACAGATGTGGGAAGGGAGGCTCGGGGAGGGGCCGTGGCCGGCCGGGGTCACAGAGTCAGTGGTGGGGGCTGCCTCTGAGCCACAGTGGACTGATCAACTGACAATTGGCCAAAAGCTACTGAGTATTGACCATAGGCCCGACGCCAGGCCAAGGCCCTGAACCAGACAGACAAGCTCTTGCCTTCATGGGCTGATACTGTAGTTTCTAGAGCCAGATTGCCAGAGCACGGGCTTTGTTGAACATCTGTTTCTCTCTGTCTCTTACTCTCTTTCTCTCCCCGTCTTTCTCATGCACGCTTGCCCTGAGCCCCTCAGCCAAAGGTGACCCCATCCCGGTCACCCCTCCAGTCCCTTGCGCCCACCGAGTGCCTGACCTTGAGGCCCACGGAGAGGACATGGTCCTCTGGAGCCGCTGGTCAAGTGGGGGGACAAACAGGGACCCAGACAATCCCCCCACACAGAAGCCAGTGTTGGGAAGGGGGAAGAAAGCCCAGAGGCTGTGGGAGCCCGGGGGTAGGGGGACATCTGCCCCTGGAGAGGGATTGAGGGTGGGCTTCCTGGGAGAGGCAGGGTCTGAGCTGAGACATGCAGGATGTGCAGGGGGAGGAGGAGGGGAAGGGTTCCAGGCAGAGGGCACAGCCTGGGCCAAGTCCCAAAAGCCGGGGAGAGATGGCGGCCTGGTCAGTGAGGCGCTGGGGTGTGAGGGGAGAGGGGCAGGAGGGAGTCTGGGAGGGGCCAGGGCACAAGCTGGGGTGAGGGGAGGTTGGGCTTGTCCTGAGGTTCATGGGGGTCCCGGGGGGCCTGAGACCAGGAGGGACAGGACCCAGGGCACCACCTCACAATCCGTGGAGATTCACCTCTCTTCCTTGTCTCAGCCTCTCCCCTTCTCCGTCCCCTCTCCCAGATCTATTTCTACGTCCAGCTGTCCTCCTGAGTCTTTCTCTCCCTGACCGGCTCTGTCTCTCAGTCGCAGTCAGCCTCTACTCCCCCTCCCCCATCTGGTGATACAAGTACTCCCTGCCCCCCTTCCCCCGTCCACCCCCCTACTTCTTCCCACTCCCGTTGGAAAGCTCCCAGGGGAAATGTCACCACCAGCCACTTTTGGCGCTCTAGGAGCCCAGCCCCAGCCCCAGGCGCCCTGGCCTCTGGCCCTGGAGGGAAACCACAGGTTTTTACTTTTTTCCACATGGTGGGAAGGGCCTGGATCTCTCCGCAGAGAGGCCGCCCCTAGATCTCCTCCTAGTCCCTGGATGTCTTTGTCCCCTGATGTCCCAGGAGAGGGATTTTCCCCAGAAGGAGAGACCGGAAGCAGGGATGAAGGAGGCTCGGGGTCGAGAGAGGCCTGTCTAGCCCATATTCTGTCCCTTATTTGCACAGTGCAGGCAGGTAGTAAGCCCTTGGTGGAAGTTTGATGAATGGGCCAGTGGCTGGGTGGTTAGGAGTTAATCTTGAGAACACTGATCTTGAAGAGAAATTATGGGTCATATGATCCCAACCTCAGTCACCCAGGCCACCTCTACCTCCCTCCCTCCTGGCCTTCTCCCATCCCAGGATCTCCAGGGACAGGGGTGTGCTCCTTCAGAGACATCTGTGTGTGTCTCAGTTCAGAGACGGGCCGTGCGATGCCCCGACTTCCATGTGGGTTGTAATCCCCCACAATGCCTAGCACACTTGTGCCTATGGCGTGCTGAGTCAGCAGACAGGTGTGGAGGCCCGTGAGGCCTCTTCACGGTATCTCTGGTGTCCCAGGTGCTACACAGTCAGGGTGACATCAAACCACAGCAAGCCTGTGGGGGGTAAGATTGTTGTCACTCTACAGGTGAGGGAGGTTGAGGCTCAAAGGAGGTCACTGCTAGGAAGGGGCGGGGGGTGGGGGGGTGGCGCTGAGCCGGAGCCGATGTCCTCCGACTCCCAGGTCAGAGTCTTGTCAGCCACATCTGCTGGTCTCAGAATGGCCTCAGCGAGGTCTGCTCTTTCAGATGAGGGAGAAGGGGAGAATAAGCAATGATAATGGCACAAGTATTTCTTGAGCATTTACCATATGCTAGACCTTTTTTTTTTTATGTTTATTTTTATTTTTATTTATTTTTAAAAATTTTTTTTAATGTTTATTTATTTTTGAGAGACAGAGAGACAGAGCGTGAGCAGGGGAGAGACAAAGAGTGAGAGAGGGAGACATAGATTCTGAAGCAGGCTCCAGGCCCTGAGCTGTCAGCACAGAGCCCGACACAGGGCTCGAAACCATGAACTGCGAGATCACGACCTGAACCGAAGTCGGACGCTCAACCGACTGAGCCACCCAGGCACCCCATGTTTATTTTTATTTTTGACAGAGAGAGAGAGAGACAGAGCACGAGCAGGGGAGGGGCAGAGAGACAGGGAGACACAGAATCCCAAGCAGGCTCCAGGCTCTGAGCTGTCAGCACAGAGCCCGACGCGGGGCTGGAACTCACAGACCACGAGATCATGACCTGAGCCGAAGTCAGACGCCTTAACCAACTGAGACACCCAGGCGCCCCTGTGCCAGACCTTCTAAGTATTATCTTATTTATCCTTCCTGAGTCAGTCAAGGTTCTGCCAAAGAAGCAGATCCAGGATTGAGAGAGAGAGAGAGAGAGAGAGAGAGAGAGAAAGAGAGAGAGTGAGAGAGGGGTCGACTCTAAGGGCTTGGCTTATGTGGTGGCAGTCTGGTTAAACGTGTCCAAAGCCAGGCAGGACATCAGGAAGGGCAGACTGGAGGTTCAGGTAGGAGCAGACACAGCAGACACCGGTCCACAGGTGGAATTTCTTCTTCTTTAGGGAAACCTCAGACCTACTCTGAAAGTCTTTCAACTGATTGGACCAGGCCCACCCAATGATCCAGGATAATCTCCTGTCCATATAGGGAACGATTATAGATGCCAGTGACATCCACCAAACACCTTCCCAGCAGCCCCATCTGTGCCCGTGTTTGACTGACTAACTGGGCACCAGAGTCTCGAACCGACCATCACACTCCCAAGAAGCCTCAAGGCAGGTCCTGAGGCTGCTTCCGTGTAGGGTGGGAGAGCGGAGGCTCGCTGAGGGGAAGTGGCCTGGCTCTTGGCCCTGCAGCTGGTAGGGAAAGAACCAGGTTCACAGCAGGGCTGGGCACCTCCAGATCCTCAGTTCTGTCCACCTCGCAGTTACCCTTGGAGCCCTGCTTCGTCCTACAGCAGGGGAGCCGGGACCGGCCCGACTCAGAGGTCAGAAAGTAGATGGTCCACTTGGGATCAGAGGTCATGCTTTCTATAGAATGGGGCAAGAACTTGAGATGTGAATTGAGTGGTTCGAATCCTGGCCCTACCTTCTGCTGGCTGTGTGACTGGCTCCAGTGAGTGTCAGCCTCCCCGGCTGTAAAAGGGGGAAGGAACCTCTCATAAAGTAACGCGCGATAGCACGGCCTTCCCTGAAGTTCGAAAGCCACCGCTGTGGTAGGCGGGCTGAGGCCGTCTATGGATTTGACTTCGCATGATGGTAAGTCGTGCAGTGAGGGTGCCAGTTCTACTCGAGTTCTCCTTCGGTCCTACTGATGGCGGCAAGGAGAAAGCCGCAGACTGGGGTCACCCTGTCTCCAGCGCCTCTCTGATACTTGCCAGCCTCCTTTTGAGCAAAACGGAGGCATCTGGGTGGCTCAGCCGGTGAAGCAACTGACTTCAGCTCAGGTCATGATCTCGCGGTCTGTGGGTTCGAGCCGTGCGTGGGGCTCTGTGCTGACAGCTCAGAGCCTGGAGCCTGCTTCGGATTCTGGGTCCCCCTCTTCCTCTGCCCCTCTCCCGCTCATGCTCTCTCTCAAAAATAAAATAAACATTAAAAAAATTTAAAAAACAACAACAGAGTGCTCCTGGCTTAGCACCTGCAATAGCAAATGTCCAACATTTGATGATGTTATTGTGTCTTCATGGAATTTATTTGTGCCATTTTTCTGCTATTTATAGAAAGTATATGGTGATTCTCCCCCCTACAGGGTGTTATTGTCAAGATGCCTTTCTATCAGTTTCTTTAAATCAAGGAATTGATCTAAAGAGAAATGCTAAGCAATAATAGTACAGAGAGTACACAGATATGACAAAACAATGACAAAAAGAACCCAGAGTTAACAGAGGAAGGTTTACTCAGCATACGATAGGCAGTCATCATACTTGTGATGACGCTTGTTTCTTCATTCATCCTTTCACTCATATGCTGATGAGTATTTATTGAACACCTACTATGTGCCAGGCACTTGTTCGGATGCCTTATCAAGAGATAAGATTCTTTTCTTTTTTTTTTTTTTTTTTTTTTTAATTTTTTTTTTTCAACGTTTTTTATTTATTTTTGGGACAGAGAGAGACAGAGCATGAATGGGGGAGGGGCAGAGAGAGAGGGAGACACAGAATCGGAAACAGGCTCCAGGCTCCGAGCCATCAGCCCAGAGCCTGACGTGGGGCTCGAACTCACGGACCGCGAGATCGTGACCTGGCTGAAGTCGGACGCTTAACCGACTGCGCCACCCAGGCGCCCCTAAGATTCTTTTCTTAAGGGACAGGCATGCTAGTGGAAAACACCAACAATAACCATCCAGCAAATAATCAAACCGAATCATGTCATCAAGTAACAAGTCCAATGAAGGCAGCATGCCTGGGAAGAGGGCCGTGGAAAGAGATTTGGAGGACGGACCTCTTCTGGCTGGGGTGGTCGGAGGAGGCCTCTCTGGGGAGGTGACATCCGAGACGAGACGTGGTTAACGAGAACCAGTAGGCCGTGGGAAGATCATGGGGAAGGCAGTCCAGGCAACAGGAAACAGCAAGTGCAAAGGCCCAGAGGCAGGGCCCAGCTCGAATATTCAAGGAGCAGAAGGAAAGTTAGCATGGCTGGATCCTCGTGAGTCAGAGGGAAAGTGGGGGATGAAGTCAGAGGGGTAGGAGGGACCAGACATTCAGGGCCCCAAGGAGCATTAGTATTATTTTATAGCACCATGAGGTCTCCATGTGTCTGGCCGGCCTGACAGCTGTCATCTACAGCTGAGGGTATCTGTCAGGTTTATTGCCCAAAGTTGGGAGGATGTGGGGAAGGAAGGAGGCGCTGGGCCAGCTGCTTCTCAGGCACGGCAGTGCAATCCCATGAAGGCTGTCACATCTGCCGGGAGCCAGGCCCACCCAGTCTTTAAAGAATCTAAAACCAGTCAACAACATGGAACTATTTTTCTTCTAAGAAATTAAACCATTATACTGAGGCTGTAAAGTCCCCACCTTGGCCCGAGCCCCCCACCCCAGCCCTTTCCCTGCCTAATTTTTCTTCCAAGCAATTTGCTCCATCTTATGTATTGAGGTTTTACTCATTTATTTCTTGTCTGTCTCTCCCACAAGAATGTCAGATCCACAAAGGCAGGGATTTTTGTTCGTTTTCTTCCCTGCTGCATCCCTAGAGCTTAACACACTGCCTGGCACATAGTAGGTGCTTAACAAATATGTGTGAAATAGATAAATGAATGAAATCAGTAATGAATGAAGACGTTCTATCACCATCCCAGTCCTTCCCATCCTCCCAGATGTAACTGATTTTCTCTCTTCAAAACAGTCCCTTTCCATCTTATTCCAGTGGTTCTAAAACAGGGCGATTTTGTCCCCAGGGCACATTTGGCAACATCTGGTGACATTTTTGTTGTCGTAGCCAGGAGAGAGGTACCACCAGCACCTAATGGGTAGAGGCTGAGGCTGAGGATACACATTCTACAAGGAAGAACAGTCCCAACAACGGAGAATGATCCTGCCCCGAATGTCAACAGTGCTGACGCTGAGAAACCCTGCCTCAGTCTGTGCAGCCGCACAAAGGTACGCCTGTAGAAAATATAAAGATCTTTTTGATGTGTTTTATCATGTTCGTGCTTTTCTGTCTTTCTAATGAATGTTGGAGATTTTTCAGGTTAGCCTAGGCAAACCTTCCCATCCTTTTTAACAGCGACGTAGCATTCCAGAATATAAGGCAGTAATGGTTTTCCTGGTTGGTCCCTCCTGATTGACATTAGATTGTTTGCTGTTTTTTGATGATCACAAATGTTGCTTTAATATTTGGGGCGTTCATTTACATGAGCTATTAACAGTAATTGTTATTATAATTATTTTGCTTCAGCCAGGTTGAGCAGGGATGTTAGCTCTTGTCACTAGAGCTTCAGGGAAGTCTGAACAGAGATGGATTGTCTCCAAGATTCTTCTGGCCCAGACATCCCCTCGGTCTGTAAACGGAACAGGCACGCTCCGGAGAAGGTAAGGGGCTCACAGAGAGAGAGATGGCCGGGCGAAGGTCGAGGGGCAGGCACGTGACTTCATGCTGAGGCCTGGCTGCTGTAGACGCGATCCCCAGACCTGGGCGTGGCTTGGATAAGCGGAATCTCAGGCCCCGCCCCAGATCTATGGAGTCAGAATCTGCTTTTTAATAAGATACGCAGGTGTTCTAGATGTACGTGGGAGATGAAACCGGTCTCATTCTAGAAACATCCAGAAAGGCATTACTATCCCCCAAGAGGGAAGAGTGGATTGAAGGGCTGTTACCCTCTGTTTTTCATCTCTCGGACACCTTTGGACGCTTTTGCTGTGGTGGAATTATGAAGGAGGACAAGAAAATGCAGGCACAGGTGCCCTATGCGCGTGCACGAAACACACACACACACACACACACACACACACACAGCACTGGACGTGCCATTCGCCATTGCAGTGACAGCTAAGAGGCACCTGTTTCTCCCATGAAGGCACTTCCTACTGAAACGGGTCACACTGCATGCAGTCCTCCCACCAAGATCTGCAGGCCTGGGGGTCATCCCAGCCCAGAGGTTAGAGGTGACACTTCAGACACTTGAAGGCCAGCAGTAAAACTGGTAACTCGAGGGCCTTATCCTTGTTCATGGCCGGGGAGAAGAACCCATCAGGGCCTGTCTGGTCTGGTGGGAGCGGAGCCACGCGGCTGTCCTGTTGGGGCCTCACGCTGACTCAACCGGAGGCCCTTTTGGTGTAAATCCGCCTCCTTTAAGGGCTCAGAGTCAGGCCTTTCATAGAAGCCATCTGTATAAACAAAGTATTTCGGGGTCTAAAAAAGTGGTTTCTTCTCTGGGCAAGACCTTTTGAATTAACTGTCCCCTCACTCCAGCTCCCTCCTGTGCTGAAAAAGATCAAGACTGGGCAAAAAGAAACATGTCATTTTAGTCCACATTTCTTAAGAAAACAAAAACACATTTGAATTCCTCTCCTCCCTGTGGGAGGAGACTGTTGGCCCTGTGCCTGGCTCTGGAAGGCTCTGGATCTCAAGCTGAGGGGACGGCCTCCTCGGAACACTTTCTCCTGACCTCTGACCTCTGATCTCCAGCTTTGACCTTTCCTGTTTCCCTGCATCCTGACTCCCCACATCTCCTGGACCCGTCTCTGAGCCTCCGTCTGGTCCACGCAGGAAGGCAACAAAGTTCACAGCATAAATATTCAGCTTAAAGATCTTGGGGAGCGTTTTGGGGAGGCTCCTGGCTGTGGGGTTCCAGGCACAGTTGACCCCTCAGCTCTCCCAACAGCATCATCCTGCTCCCGCCTGCCTGTCCTCCACGACCACCTCCGTCAGCCCCACAATCCAGGGCAGCCGACAGTGGTACCTAGAGGGGGCTCGGTGGGGAGGCTCCCCCACAGTGGCTGCCATCCCTCCCCAAAGCACCCCGGTAAACACACAATCTAGGCCAGTGCCAGTGCAGCGGCCTTAGTAGGCTGCCCCTTCAGACCAGACCGCTGGCCCCCAGCTCCTCCCACAGAGACCATCCGGGCCCACCATGTAAAGCTCCGGCCTCGTTCGCAACAAAGATTAACATCCGGGGATCTGAGCCAGACTTGAGTTTGAAATCTGCCGATTCTTACTTAGCTGGATGGCCAATGCGTAAGGTGATTTGGTTCTTTGAGCCTCTCATTTCCTCCCTGTAAAATGAGGTAACGTCAGTGGTTCTCAACTGAGGGTGATTTGGCCCCCCCGGGAAGCATTTGGAAAAGGCTGGAGACATTTTTGGCTGTCACAACTTGGAGGTGGGGGGTGCTGCTATTGGCATCTGGTGGGTAGAGGCCGGGGACACTGCTAAATCGCCTGCACAGCAGAGAATGATCCAGCACAGACATCGCCGGTGTCGAGGCTGAGGGACGCTTGGGGAAAGAGATCCCCACACGGCAGGGTTGCTAGGGAGGGCCAAGTTCACCAAGCAGCTAATACAGGGTCTGGCCCGTGCTAAATACCCAGTCCTGCCAGTGTAGTTAATATTATAATGGGGCCCCTGGGGGGCTCAGTCAGTTAAGCATCCGACTTCGGCTCAGGTCATGATCTCACGTTCCATGAGTTCAAGCCCCGCGTCGGGCTCTGTGCTGGCAGCTCAGAGCCTGGAGCCCGCTTCGGATTCTGTGTCTCCCTCTCTCCCCGACCCTGCCCCGTGCATGCTCTGTCTCTCTCTGTCTCAAAAATAAATAAACGTTAAAAAAAAAAATTAAAAAAATATCATCGTCCTGTCTGTTGACCCCTTCCTTCTCTCTCCAGCCTCAGGCCATCTCCTAGCACTACACCAAGGGGTACCTTTCACAGTGCGGTGAGTACCTGTCCTTCCCCATTTCCACATTCTAACCACAGGCCTCTTGCCCGGACTCCCATAGCCACCTCCTCACTGGGCTCCTGGCCTCCATGTTTGCCCCACTCTGTCACCTCCTCCACACCCCCACCACTGCGAATCCCTAATAACCAGTGTTTTCTGAGTGCTAAAAATGTTCTAGATCTGAGCACTTTATGTGTATCGTGTTACTCAATTCTTGGAAGAACTGGGGGGGGGGGGGTGGCAGATACTAAGATTGTCCCCATTTTAGAGAAGGGCAAACTGAGGCTCAGTGTAGTAACCAGCCCGGGGTCACATAACAAGTAAGTGGCAGAGCTGGGATTTGAGACCAAGTTTGGCTGAGTCCTGATTTTTCCACTGGAATGGCACCCAGCATCTCTGTGTCACCTCAGGGAGGGGACTGGTCTGTTGAAATGGAGAACCATCTAGTGTGGACCCAGGAATCGGCAATACCACAATCTCCCCTCCACCCCCACTGTAGGTGATTCTGATGCTGATGGTCTACGCACCACACTTGGAAAAAGACCCTCAGATTCTTAAAACCATCAATGAGTCTGTTTTCCCTCACAATGGAGTCTAAAGCCCTGGGCCCTCTTTTTCTCATTCACCCTAGGTTTTGAGTTTGTGTCCTGCCTGTCACCCCTGGGCATTTGCACAGGCTGCAGCCCTGCTCTCAGCCTTCCCTCTCCCTTTGCCTGGGTGGTGCCCGCAGGTGCTGGGCTGGGATTTAGGACTTCTGGGTCTTAGCCTCATCTGGCAGCCGTCACGGTATGACTTTGGACATGTCTTCACTCTTTTGAGGCCTCCGTTTCTGCACCTGAGCCACGAGAATTTGGCTAAACGCTGGCCGTGGGAGCCAAGACGGCCAGAGCAGGCTCTAACCACCAAAGCCAGGCATCTGAGCCGACCCGCTTGGTTGTGGGTCAGCAGCCTGTTTTCCTGGCAGGTGCTAAGCACTAAGTCATGTTGCCTCCAGGAAGTCCAGCCCCAGCGCCTTGGCTGAAGCTGCTTTGGTCACATCAGTGGTTCCCCACCTTATCTCCAACCGACTTGCTCATAATATTTAGACATTTGGTCTTAAGTCTAGAAATCTGGTGACTCAGAGAGAAAGCAGCTGTGGCTGGCCCCTGATCCTGGAGCCTTTCACCCCTAATCGGGACACACCCTTCCAGACAGAGAAATGTACTTTCTCCAGCAGCAGCTCTTCATGGAGGAGGGAGGAAACCGAGGCCCAGAGAGGAAATTTCCTAATTCCCTAAAGGCACACAGCCAGCCAGTGGCACGCGTGCATTAAATATTTACTGAGCACCTACTATGTGCAAGCCTCTGTGGCAGCTACTGGGAAGACAGTGGTGAACAGGACAGAGGAGGGCACTGTCCTTGTGGGAATCTTAGCCAGGGCCAAAGACTCTCCAGTGGATTAGAAGCTAACACAAACAAAGCTCTTATTATGTGCTGGTCACCCTTTCAAGTACTTGATGAGATTATTTTATTTCACCCTCCTAGTAGCCCACTGAGGTAGTTGCTGTCATTTTCCAGTAAGGAAACGGAGGCACAGTGGGGTTAAGACACTTGCCAAGGCCACACAGCTGGTGTAATGGGCTACAGAGCGGACCTCCAAGATACCAGGCCACAATTCCTGGCGCCCGTGAATGTTACCGTATACAGCGGTCTTTGCAGATGTGACTAAGTCAAGGATTGCGAGAGGAGATTAACTTGGATTATCCAGCTGGCCTCTAAATGCCACCACATCCATCATCATAAGAGGGAGAGTAGATGGTCTTATGGCAGAGGAGGCCATGGGAAGAGGGAGACAGGGCTGCTGCTGTGAGGATTTGAGGACCTCGTGCACCTGCACCTGCTTAGGGCAGAGGGGACGCTCACTAAATGGCACTTGGGAGCCTCAGCTTTTCTCTTTGGAGCTCAGTTTCCCTGTGACCAAGGCGGGGTGCCGGCAGCTGCCATCGTGGAGAGAAGCAGGGGAGGGAAGGAAACCGAGCAACCACACTCGTCCCTGAAGCACCCAGGTAAAACCCACCTTACCTGAGCAAGCAGTTTACATTATCGTCCTGGCTGAAGATTCTGTATTTCTTCCCACAGGAAGGCTCATGACAAGATCAGGCCAGGAACCCAAGCAGAACTTTTGTGGCACTTACTGTATGCCAGATGCTGGTTATATGTGTCCCCCCCCCGCCAAGGAAACTGCCGCCCAGAGAGGTTAAGTGACTTGCCTGAGGTCACACAGTAAGTGGCAGAGCTGGGATTTGAAGCCAGGTCCTCTGGCTCCATAATATCCCTCACTCCTAATCATTGCACTAGATGACCTGTAAGGAAAGTATAAAAGGCTATTTTCTTCGCGTATCTAAATTCGAAGCGAGGAAATTTGCAATAGTGCAACCCTAGGAGTGTGAGTCCTAGTCGTACAGCCTCAGTGTCTGTGTGCACAAAGGAGCGTTCCAGGATTTACAGGAGGGCTGTCCTTAGGCTGTCTCCAGACTGGACAGATTTTGTTGGATCCCTGCAGTATTTTGCCTCTTGAAAAAATAAGCCTTCCTCCCCACCCCCTGCTTCTCTTAAAAAAACATGGGGCTGGAGCTGAGGGGCAAGGCTGGATTTGAAGGGGGGTCTGTTCACTGCAGGAGGACAGAGCTGGGGAGGCCTAGCCCCGGAATACAGGTCGGTCTGAGGTGGTTTCCTGTGCCCAAGAGGTCTCGTCTGGGTCAGGCACATCCCCAGGAGCCAGCCATTCATTCCGGCCAGGAGCACAAGGCTCCCTTTTTCCCCTGACAGCCCGGAGCCCGGAGGGGGAAGAGAGCAAAGGGTCTCTCTCCTCAGAGCCCGGACTCCACCATCCCAGGGCTCTGGGGCCTTGCTGATTCCCATCCCTCTCTGGGCTTCCCTTTCCTCATCTGTAATGTGGGCACGTGGTCATCCCCGCCCGCCATCCTGCCTTCCCACTCCACTTTCCAGTCTGCCTTCAGGGACCTACTCCTCCGGTCTTGTGTGGCTACCCATCAAGGGCAGCTGGATGGTCACATGACACAAACTCAGCCAATCAGATCCTCTCTTGGAAGAGCAGCCCTCTAAGGGGAATTAATGCTAAGAGGGGGAACAGTTGGTGCCCTGAAGACCTGGCCCCTTGGTTCCTGCTCCCCACAGTCCTGGCTCCTACTTCCCATGTCCCTGGAGCTGACCTGTCACTGCCCTTTCCAAGTCCCAGCTGGTCAACTTCTCCTTCCATAACCCTCTTTCATCCTCCCAATCACCCTATGATGTAGGTTCTAGGACACTCCCCATTTGCTACATGGGGGAAATGCGGCACAGAGAGGTTATGAAACTTGCCTGGGGCCACACAGCTTTTTAGTGGAGGTGCCAGGGTTTGAGTCCACTCAGTCTGGCTCTGGAGCTCAAGCGTTTACACTGCAGCACCTCTATGGAAGCAGAATCATAGACATTTGGGCTACATGATGGCCCTTGCATCAGAATTTGGAGCTGTGGACCACAGGCATGGCTGAACAGCTGCCCAAAGGCTTTCTAATTTTTAAAAAAGCAGTGGATTTTTTTTTTTTTAGATGTGATCTTATATGAATGTAAAACAAACCAATGGACCAATGCATATGGATGTGGGGCTGAAGAGTCATGGCCGGTCTGGCTGCCCCAACTCTCCCTCCCTCCGTGGAGGTTCCAGAAGCCAGAGGCCCCCAGGAGCAGTTTGGAAACTATAAGATCTCATTATTTCTAAGGTCTTTGTTATGATTAGAATCAACCCCTGACAAACTTCTGCGTTTGAATGTATGTGTCCTTGTCTCAGTTCCCAACCCATTTAGAGCCCGAAGTTGAGAAACCCAGAAATAATTATAACACAAAAATAAAAAAATATATAGTAGTTTATAACATATAAAGTGCTAAAGCTAACTTTTAAAAATTTTTAAACAGTTCAAAAAATCTTTATTATTTCTGCATTACCTTAATAGAACCAGTTCATTGCAGAAAAAGTAAAAAACAGAGAAAGACAAAATAATAATTATACTCATCTTTCACTCAGAGATGTCCATTGGACACATGTATGGTCTTTTATCCCAGAGTTATGTCCATGCAACAAGTCTGGAAGCAAATAGATATAACTACATGGGTTTGCCTATCTATTTCTTTTTGGGAAAATGAGTTCATATCATATCATACGTATTCCTTTCATTTCATAGTATAGACTGCACCACGTTGAATTTCATTTTTACACATCACTTGTAATGGACACGACATGAAGAAAGAGACCATACAGAGGCCATCCAACCCTAGCAAACCAGCTGCCACATCACTGAAACTGTGCAAGAGACCCCAAGCAAGACCAGCAGAGAAACCAACCATCCAGCTGAACCAAGCCAACCCAGAGAATCTTGAGTTATAAGAAATGGCCATTATTTAGGGCCACTAAACCTTCAGGAGGTTTATCATGCAACAATATGTGATCAAAACATTGGTCTTGTTCTTATTGATTTCTAGGAGCTCTTTATATATGATAAAACACATTATATAATATTGATTTGTCTGTTGTGAATATTTTTCCCAGCTTATAATTTGTTATGATAACTTTGGCCAGACACAGTTTTTTATTTTTGTATGGCCAAATATGTCAATTTTTTCTTTTATGGCTAGAAAGTTATTTCCAATTTTAAACAAGATGTTCTTTCATGTTTTACCCTAGTATGTTAAATGTTTTGATCCAATTGCATTTATTTTAGTGTAGGTGTGAAGCATGCATCTTTCATTAATTTATTCCTGACAACTATTCGGTGATCCAACACCATTTATAGAATAACTCACCGCTTGATTTGAGATGTTAACTGTTCCGGCTATCTATTGCTGCATAAAAGTTATCTCAAAAGTAGCTTAAAAAATAATTTCATGAATCGATCTTCAATATGAGTAGGGATCTGTAGGGAAGACCGTGCTCTACATAATGTCCCCTGGGCTGGGTCCACCAAGAACTGGAGGACCCACTTTCAAGATGACTCACAAACATGGCTGGCAAGTTGGTGCTGGCTGTTGGCTAAGAGCTCAGCTGGGATTAAAGATTCGGGGACCTTGATTCTTTTCCACCCAGGCCTCTCCATGTGCCCAGGGTTTCCTCACAACCGAGAGGCTGGCATCCAAAGGCAAGCATCTCCACATACAGGGAGAAAGCCAGGCAGAGTTTGCATTGCCTTTATGACAAAGTCTCTGGGGTTAAATAGCATCGTTTCTGTACCTCATCAATTAAGGCAGTCACAAAGGCCTGCCCTGGTTCAAGAGAGGGGCAAGAGTATGTGGGACCAGAATCATCGTTGCGGCTGTTTCTAGAAAATACAACCTCCCACATTGGCTTTGTCACACACTAAATTCCTAAGCAGATTTGGATCTATTTCGGGTTTTGTTCGTTTAATCTGTCTGTTGCTATATACCAGTACCATAGTGTTTTAACTGTTGAGACTTTATAATATGGTCTGATATCTGATAGAGTTCTTCTCCCCTCATTACTCCTCTCTTCCAGAGATCTCTTGGATATTTTTGCTTGTTTTTATTCTTTTTTCGTACTACTAATTTTTAAATTAGCTTGTCTGATTAAGAAGCTGTTGGTACTTTTATTGTGATAACATTGAACTTAGAAAGTAATTTAAGGAACACGGACACTGCTTTAATGACGGAACTTCCCATCCAAAATCATGGTATACCTTTGTTCAAGTATTTGAAATGTATAATAAATACATTTGTTCAAGGCTGTGTGTGTGTGTGTGTGTCCTTCAATAGTGATTTCAAGTTTTCTTCGTGTAGGTCTTACACATCTTTTGTTAAATGTATTCCTAGGCATTTATTTGATATTGATTTTGTTATTGGAAGTGGACATTTTTCTTTCATTATATCTTCCACTTGCCGGTTGTTTGAATATAGGAAAGCTATTGGTTGATGCACGCTAATTTTGTATCTTGACACCTTACCGAATTATCCTGGGTTTCCTACATCCGGAATCGTTACATACGCATAATACCTGCAATTTTACCGTCATTCAGTTTTTATGTCTTTCTATCCCTTTTGCCATCTAATTTGGCACTAACAAGTGTTATCTTAAATATCCACTTCTGTGTTAAATTATAGTAGTGAAAATAGACATTTTTTTGTCTTGGTCCTTTGGTGCACATGCCCCTAGGTTTTCTCCAATAAGCATGATGTACTCAGATGTATTTTATTATGTTAAAGAGGCAATATCTATTTCTAGTTTACAGAGTACCCATGTATTTTTTTTTCTTTTTCTTTTTTTTCCCATGTATTCTTATTTATTGAATGCACGTGTGTGTGTTTTCATCAAGAATGGATGTTGGAACTTTCTCAAATGTCTTTTTAGTGCCTAAAAAGAATCATGGCTTTTCTCCTCAGATGTATTCATATCATAAATTACATTAACAGATTTCCCAATACTGAAGCTTTGCATTCCTAGATTAAAAACCACTTGGTCATGATGTATTATTATTTTTTTTTCGATTTTATTGTTGAGTGATCTGTACAGAGTGGGGCTTGAACTCACAACCCCAAATCAAGAGTTGTGCACTCCCCTGACTAAGCCAGCCAGGCACCCCAAGATGTATTACTTTTTATGATTTACTTTTTATAATTTTTAATAATTTATATGTTGAAATACATAATATTTTTATATATTTATAATGTTATAATTTTTATAATTATATTTATTGTGCTTCTGGTTCTGTTTGCTAACATGTTATTTAGAATTTTTGCATGGAAAGTTACAAGTGAAAGTTGTTACTTTCTTTGTGCCTGCCAAAGCTTCAATATCAACCTCCAATCTGCTACATAAAAATAATTTCAAAGTTTTCTTTGTCTATGCTCTGAAATAACTTAAATACTTTTGGATGGTTAATCTTTAAAAAAAATTTTTTTTCAATGTTTATTTATTTTTGAGAGACAGAGAGTGAGTAGGGACAAGGCAGAGAAAGGGAGAGAGAGAGAGAGCAGGGGAGGGGCAGAGAGAGAGGGAGACAGAGAATCCGAAACAGGCTCCAGGCTCTGAGCTCTCAGCACAGAGCCCTACGCAGGGCTCAAACCCACAAACTGTTGAGTTCGTGACCTGAGCCACCTAGGCACCCCTGGATGGTTTACTCTTTCAAAGTTTCATAGGATTTCCCTGTGAGGCTACCTAAGTTAGTCTTTCTTTTTCTTTCTTTCTTTCTTTCTTTTTTTTTTTTGGTGAGGGGAGTACAGACCTTCTACAACTTTCTCTGTTTCTCCCATGACATTTACCCTCCTCCTGATGCAGGAGCAGCATCTGGGAACTTTACAGAATTGAGGGTTTGGGGCAAAACCCCAGAACTGGAATCTGAATTTTTATAAGATCTTCATATGGTCCGTGTGTTCATGAGAGAAGCATTTCTATGGGAATCGGTCTATTTTTTCCTCTGTTCTGAAGCCAAATATGGTAAATTATATTTTATCGGAGAATTCTTCTTTTCATCCAGATTTTCCATTTAAATTATAGAGAGGTGAGCAAAGTAGACCCTTGTGATCCTTTTAATTTTCTTTTTCTGTGGCTAATTCTCCCCTTGTTTCTTATTATACATACTTACACTGTCTCCATTTTTTTCTGGGTCATATTAACCAGTGGTTTATCCGTTTTACTTGTTGATGACCCCTCTCTGCCATCATCAAAATAACCAGCTTTGGGGATTTATTTATTAGTCTTCTTTTCTCCCCCCATCCCCCGTGCCCCGCATCTTATTTTCAAAGATTTTTAAAAATTAGTTTCTTAGGATCCTTTTATTTTGCATTTTATTTTATTCTATTCTATTTTTTAGAGAGAACACACGAGCCAGGGAGAGGGGCAGAGGGAGAGAAAGAGAATTTTAAGCCCAAAGCAGGGCTCGATGGCTCACTCGATCTCACGATCATACGATCCTGACCTGAGCCGAAATCAAGAGTCAGATGCTTAACCGATGGAGCCACCCAGGCACATCCCCCTTTCCTTGTTGCTATCGTCTCTGTTCCTTCCTGCATTTTCCACAAGGTCTGTTCTCCTTCATGTTTCTTCCAAGTGTGTCTTACTTTCTGTGATTTTTTTTCCCCCTTCTATTTCTTTCCCGAGCTCTGCTGGCTCATGATCATTACCTTCTGTGGACCATCTTCTTGCTGACCTCTTCAAGCATTTCTCCTTTATTGTTTTCCTTCATAGAAGTCATTGCTCATTCAAATTTTTTTTTTATTCATGCCAAAATTAATTGGATGCAATTTTCATCCTGGGTTGACATTTTTCAACTGTTGGTAGACTTTTATGCTCTTTTCTGCAGCATTTTATTACGATGTCTTTGTATCGCAGCTTTAACATTCATTTTGTGAAACCTGTGATTGGAAGAGCTTGATTGTCCCAGGTCACCTACCCGCTAACTGTTCCTGTGGGTGTGGGGAAGAAGGAGGAGAGTCGCCTGGCTTTATGACTGAAAGGTTCTCCCTTTCACCGCCGGAGAGACGGGCTGCTTCCTGCACACGTCTTCTCTCCGTGTCTTTGTTACACTTTGTTTCTCTAAATCCAAGAGGGCTCCTGCTGCCCACACCAGTCACCCCAGGTCCTACGCTCACTTTGATAAAGAAGGAGAAGCTTTTTGCCTCAGGGCGAGTGCTCACCCCCAGGAAGTGCATTTTTGCTGTTTGTTGCTTTCTGAGATCTGCCGCCACTGGGCCCGCTCACTGCATCCTCTGCCCTGCTGTCCTTGGAAAATTGTACACACCCCGTGAAGTTTATGGATTACATCCTTCTCCTGGTTTTGCTAAAAGTGGAGTTTGTGAGGTTGTTTTTTGTTGTTGTTGTTTTCCGTTTTTGTTTCTTGGGTTTTTGGGTTTTCTTTTTGTTTGTTTTTAGCTCTCCTTGATGCTTTGCTGTAATTCCAAAAAGGCGAAGGGGAAACTCTTGCCATATGCAGTCATTTTTCCTACCCCGTTATCTTACTGGGTTCTCTTCAGCTACTCTGAGACATAACCAAACAGCTCTGATTGCTGTCCCCGTGTTTCCGCACGAGAAAACAGAGGTGGCCCGGCTCGCAGGGTGCCACAGGGTGACCAGCGTTGGGAGTCTGCCCTGGGGATTGGATCGACACGGGTGTGTTTTCTCCTTGTCCTCTGGGACAGGCTAGCGCTCAGGCAGGACTGCAAGCAGTGGAGGAGATTGAGGTCTGGTGGCATCATTTTTTCCACTCCGAGTGCCAAGGCAGCTGGTTGGGAGCCATGGCACTGCCTGTACTCCCGTCCTGGGGAAGTCGAAGGAGGGGAGGCTTGCTGGGGCCCCTGTCCCCCAGCACCCACCCCCTCTGGCAGATAGCCGGCACGGCAGGACAAGTCCACACCTGAGCATCATATCCCAGCCTGGGAACAAGCCTGCGAAAGCTGTGCAGAAGGCTGCCCCGCTCAGCCCTGCTTGCCCACGGGTAGCTGCCCCCGGCCTCCGGGTGCTTTGCCGACTACATTCCCTGCATAATCCTGGCTGCCCCGGGGAGGATCCTGGAGGATAGCTTCATTGCAGCCGAAAACCTTGTGCGTTAGACAACCTCCAATCTCCTACCCCACGGACATGTCCCCATCATACAGGCAGTCAGCAGCAAGGCCTGGATGTCAGAAAACAGGTCATTTCCTCCATCCCTCTGCGTCGGATCCAGACATGTTTTTCCTACTCCTGTACGAAAATGTCCAAATAGGGCAGCTTGGCCTTCTTTTCTACTTCCTTCAAAATTCTTGATAAAGAGGCTAACGCAGTCCCGCCAAATACTTGGCGAGTGTTACACTTCATCCCTTTTATTAAGCACTTACTGTATGTGTTAGAGACATACTCTTCTCGATTCCTTCCAACCACCCTGGGAAGGAGACCCTGTCACTACCCCCCTGTACAGATGAGAAAAACCAAGTTTCCAAGCATAAACAGGAGCCTATCCTGTGTCCGATACAAGCGACACCTAACCAAATTGACTCAGAAAGGTTCAGAGACAAGGCATATGTTTAGTCTGTTTTTGCTGGTAACGATAGCCTCAGAATCTCCATGATTTATAATAGCACGTCTTCGCTTTTCTTACTCATGGGTCTGGTCAGCTGGGACAGTCCTGCTTCGGGCTTCAGGTTGAGTTCAGCTTTGCTCCGTATGTCATGACGAATGGCAGAAACCAAGAAGGTCAAGTGGAAATGCATGATTGCTCTCGAGATCTGTACTCAGAACTGGCACACCATTCTACTGGTAAAAGCCCATCACCCCCCCGAGTCCACCATCATGGTTGGGAGATATTCTCTGCCCACGGTGAGAGGCACTGCAGGCGTGTGGCAAAGGGTGTGAATGTCTGATTCCAATACGGGGAAGGGTAAGAATCGGACGCCATGGGGGGCGCCCGGGTGGCTCAGTCGGTTGAGTGTCCGACTCCGGCTCAGGTCATGATCTCACGGTCCGTGAGTTCGAGCCCCGCGTCGGGCTCTGGGCTGATGGCTCAGAGCCTGGAGCCTGCTTCGGATTCTGTGTCTCCCTCTCTCTCCGCCCCTCCCCCGCTCATGCTCTGTCTCTCTCTGTCTCTCCAAAAGTGAATAAACGTTGACAATAAATAAATAAATAAATAAAATATTGAAGAATTGGACGCCATGGTCTAATCTAGAACAGGACAGTTCCAAGGTGGCTAACGAGGTGTATGCCTCGTTGACACTGACTCTCCTCAGGGACTAAGATGGCTGCCACAGCTCACAACCAATCTCCATCAGTCTCACCCACTCACTCACTGCTGTGTGCTGATGTGCCTTGATACTCTGACCTGGTTGTCCGGGACTGAGGGAGTTCCTGGGACGCAGCGCTTTCAGCACGAAAACCGGGGAAGTCTAGACAAAGCAGGATGAGTTGGGTCACCCTGTGTGTTGCAGCAGATTATTCCTGAACGTTTGGGGGCAACTTGGGGTGACACGTTAGTGTGTGGAAATGTGTGCACAAGTGTTGCTTAGCCCCACACAGCAAACAAATAAATACTCGGTATTACATGTCTCCAATTGCAATGGTTGCTTGACCACTCCTAATTCCACGGGGAATTTCACTTGGCAGATTTTCTGTATTGACCGCCCTCATGTCAGCCTGACTTTTTCACCTCCTCTCTCTCAGGCTTCCCCCTAAAACTCCATTATTCTTCTTTAACACTACAGGACAATTTAGTTCAATATCTCAACTCCAGAGCTGTTTTGCATGCCCCAAATGGCTTAGCCACTGGCCTCTGTCATAGCCGAACTCCAGGGCCCAAATCAGGTGGCAGATGTGTGTTGTTGACCTACAGCGTGTTTTGAAATAATGTGAACTATCATTTCTGGCTTCTCTTGAATCTGAGGACCTGGCCACACGGGCACATTGTTCTTCACGGCCATAGTTGGCTGAACTGAGTAGAGACGGCTTCCTTTGGGATGGGGCAGTGCTCTGGGGTTTCCACTGTCCGCTCCCCACCCCCGCCCTGCATTCAATGGTCATTCATTGACCATACTTGCTAGGAGACTTGAGTTTGCTACCCTCTCTTTAGCAGCATGAGAACAGTAGAAACTTTGCAGCTTTGGTCTCTCCTTCCCCTCCCTCCACCTCTCAACCTGCCCCTGTGTCTGTAAATAGAAGAATGCATTCTTGCACTGATATGATTCATGCCTCTAGAGTGTATACAATCAGCTTAAAAATGTTTTTTTGTTGTTTTTTAGATGACAGATGTACTTACTCAACTCAGCAGCCATGGAAATCACCTCTTATGTCTCCTGTGTGGAGCCTAATTGACGGATGGACCATGGATTCATCCTAACAGCTGAGCCAAAGACCACACTTCCCAGGGGCTGCTCCCAGTTAATCACCGAAGGAGGCAGGGATCCCGAGGAAACATTCCCAGGAGACACAGTGTTCCTCTGGAAGCACAGGGACTTTGGTCAGCCTTCCAGAACTTTCTTAGAATGATACTGCAGTCTACAACCACCCAATTTCCCTCCCTCTCTTCCTTCCTTCCTCCCAGCCTCTTCTGTCTCCCTTCTCACTTTCCCCAATACATCTCTTGGGTATTTCATCCCACCTTGGCTATCTCAGAGGACCCCGAGTAATGTCCCTTCCCATCACAGATTTGGATAAATTGGAAGGAAGAGAGAGGGAGGGCAGGTAAACAGCATGAATAAAGGTGTAGAGGTAGGAAAGTCCAGGCTCTGTTCACACCACATGGGGAAGTGAGTCTGTCCTATGAAGGCATTAAATCCCCACGCTACAGCCTATCAAAAGAAGTGCTGGGGCGGGGGGGGGGGGGGGGATGGGGGGGCAGCTGGGTGGCTGAGTTGGTTAAGCGCCCAACTTTGGCTCAGGTCATGATCTCACAGTTTGTGGGTTCGAGCCCTGCATCACACTCTGGGCTGAAAGCTCGGAGCCTAGAGCCTGCTTCAGATTCTGTGTCCCCCTACCTCTCTCTCTGCCCCTCCCCAGCTTGCACTCTGTCTCTGTCTCTCTCTCAAAAATGAATAAACATTAAAAAAATTAACAACAGCAAAAAGGAAGCGCTGTGTGACTTTAGGTAACTTACTGAGCCTCTCTGGACCTTGGTTTCACCATTTGCAAGCTGGGAATACTAACGGTGCCCATTTTACAGGGTCCAGTGGGGATTAGAGGGGTTAATATGAAAAAGTATTTTGAATGGGCTAAATCACCAGCTAAAGTTAGAGTCATCATTACAAAAACATTTAAAACTGGCCTTCTCTGATGGGGCTGGGTTTTAGCTTTGAAGAAGGCAATACGCATATTTTCCTTTCCAAACACAATTTGTTTATAGTCTTTGGGATGCAGACACAAACCAGACTTGGTCCCTGGAAGAGAAAAAGCAGGGTTGTGGGGCGGCAAGGACTGTCCTTTCCAGGCAGAGCTCCCCATTTTCTGGAGTTGGGTCTTGACATTATCCTCATGACCCTACTGCAACCAGATAAGAGAGCAGAGGTTGGGCGGGGGGCACCTGGGTGGCTCAGTCGGTCGAGCATCTGACTCTTGGTTTCAATTCAGGTCATGATCTAGCAGTTTTGTGGGTTCGAGTCCCGCATCGAACTGTAAGTGAGAAGCCTGCTTGGGATTCTCTGTCTCCCCCTCTCTCTGCCCCTCCCCCACTCGTGCTGTCTCTGTCTCACCCAAAATAAATAAAAACAAAAAAAGAGAGAGAGAGCAGAAGTTGGGCGGATCAGAGAGTTGCCCAGATGTCTTATCTCTACTGGACAGTGGACGTCTGGACACAAGACTCCTACAGGAGAATGTGTGGATGCTTGTCCCTGGGTGACAGCC
Organism: Panthera leo; assembly: GCF_018350215.1. Lineage (NCBI taxonomy): Eukaryota > Metazoa > Chordata > Mammalia > Carnivora > Felidae > Panthera > Panthera leo. Next base: position 12,115,728 of record NC_056681.1, read on the forward strand.
TCTGGGACAGGCGGAAGGAAGAAGGAATTTCCTGACACTCCATCTGACACATAGGCTTTACTTTCCTATGAAGATTTGGATGCCAGGGTTGGAACCCTGCTGGTTGACTCCCTGCCATCACCACCAGCAACATGCCCATTATACAGATAAAGTAGTTGAGGCTCAGCAAGATGAACCTTGCTTAGGGTCATGTGGCAAGTGAGTGGCCATGCTGGGATCTGAACTTAGCTCTCAAGCCTCGTATGTTCCAACCCTTCCACCATGGCGTGCAGGGGAGGCTCTTGGCGAAGTTTTCCCTCACCTTCAGTCTTGAGGCCATATGAGCCCAGAGCAGGGCCCTGTCAGGCCTCATGAGTCAGGGGAGTTTGGAATTTCCTGCCTGTTCTGCGAGACATCGGAGTTAGGATACTCTATGGATACGATACCCTATTAATAAAGCTAGAAAGCCCGAGGTGTAACAAAAGTGAGAATAATAACGTGAAGTGACACTTTTGAAAGCTGACTGTGGGCGAGTACCGTGACAGGTGCTTTGGGTGCATTCTTATCTCACAGGCTCCTCACTACGGCCCTGACTGGAGGGTCCTCTTAACTCGAAATGTTTCTGGCTGCATGTAAGAGAAAAGCTGATTCGTGGTGTCTTCAGCAACACAGACATTTGATCATTTCTTAAACAAGAAGTCTGGAGATCGGTGGTTCCTGGGGTGGCTCCTAGCAAAGAGGGGGAGCCCTGGCCGGCTCAGACCAATGGGAAGGAGATGGGGCCACCCTCCTAAACATGTGGGTGATTCCTGAATAAAATCAGGTTCCATTAGCAAGGAAGAGGCCAGGGGCGCCAACACATTCTTCTCTCATTGGTGTGTTGTTTCCCTGGAGGGGAGGGGGAAGAGAGACATGCCATTTGGGAGTGATTCAGATTGGGATGCCACTGGTTTATACTCCAGCCTGGGATGGGGGGGGGGGGGAAGCTAACATTTATTGAGCACCTACTGTGTTCCAGGCCCCCTGCCGGGTGATTTCACACTCCCATCAATTCATTCAGTCCTCACAACGGGCCTGTGAGGAAGGAACTATTCTTCCCATTTTCCAGATGAGAAAACTGAGGCCGAGCCCTGATCACACATACGGTGGGAGGCTAAACAGGAAGAAGTCCTGGCAGCAGTGAACTTTCACTAATGCTCACTGTGTATCCGGCACTCTGAGAGGCGTGTCCCCTGGATTAGGTCATTTCTTCAACTCCACTCCACTGATGAGGCACCATGGCTCGGGGAGGTGGAGCAGACTGCCCAGTTACACAGTTTAGCATTGGCCAGGCTGGGCTGTGAACCCCTCTGACAGACGGCTGCCCCACAGTGCTCCCCCTAATTTGGAGAAAACCCTCCAGGCCCGTTCGGTGGCCTTTTTGGGATCGTTGGCTTTGTAGGCGGAGAAGCTGGATAAATAAACAAGAGGTTCAGGAAGTGCTTTTTGCCTCTTGATATTCTGAATCCAGAGGACACAGAAGGTCATCCAGCTGCCATGACAGCCAACATGAAACAGGCAAATAAGTGAATCTCTAACATGATAGCAGGAATGTTAAGTACCATCAAGGAAAAAAAACAAACAAACTAAAGCAATAGAGAATGATGGTGTGAACACTTCAGACCAGGTGGGCAGGGAAGGTTTCTTTGAGGAGGTGACAGTTGAGCAGAGACAGAGGGATGGGGAAGGTGATGGAAGGCATCAGCTACGCAAGTGACTGAGAGAAGATTGTTTTAGACAGAGGGACTATTGAGTGCAAAGGCCCTGAGGTGGAAGTGAGTTTGGCACATTTGGGGAAGGACAAGAGATGGGTGTGGCTGGAGCAGAGTGGGGGGGGGGGGGGGGGCGTGAGGTCAGGGAGGTAAAGGTGGCAGGGGGCAGAAAATGCTGGTGCTTATAGGACCTTATAAGGACTTGGGGCTGTGTTCTGAGCCATGGAGGATTCTGAGCAGAACCCAGTTACAGGTTCTGACTTGGGTTCTAAGAGGACCCTTCTGTAGAGGGAGGGAGGGGGCTGAAGACAGGAAATGGGGGAGGAGTGACCCTTCTCCGGGGGCTACTGGGAAGAAGAGAGGAAACCTGCCTGGAGGCACCCAGCAGTGAGAAACAGACACAGGGTTAGAATCAGACCTCCACCCGGACTCACAGCATTCACCTGTGCCAAGCAAGGAGCACCTGGCAACCTTTTGGACGAGCTCCGGTCAATTTCTCACGCCTTCGACCTGTCTGTTCCCCGACAAGAAACTGGCCTCGGAGAGGGTTTAGGTTTCCTGCACAAGGTTTCCCAGGGTGCAAACCGGTGGGGGAGTGAGTGGTGAGCCTGGGTTCCCCTTAGCACCCAGGGTGGTCTCTTGCAGAGCCACACGACCTAGAGGCTGGCACCCTAAGCACCAGGCGATCTTGGCAATGGCCACCATCCGCTTGAGCCCCTGCTGTGCTCCAGTCATTGGCTCTAACAGCAGTTGGGGAGGGGACAACCCCTTCACTATATTCCTGAAGGCAAACACGGTAACCCCACCTGGCCCAGACACACGGGACAGAAATCTCCAGGCCCAGGGTGGGGACGGGGCCAGGAGGAGGAGGCAGGTGGAGACGGTTCGGGTAGAACGTGGGCCCCTCCCACCCCTCCCACCACATTCCCCCTCCGCCCCCACGTCACCCTCCCGTCTCCACCCCCTGCTCTATCCCCATCGCCCCTCCGTCCCCCCCCCCCAGTGCCTCCCTCCCTTCCCTTCCCTCCCCCCCCCATAATCCCTCCCTCGCAGCACCCCCCTCCCACCTCGCCCGCCCGCCCGCAGCTCCCCTCCGCTCCACCCCACATTTCCCAGCCCCTTTCCGAGCCCGAGGTGGGGGCCCGCGCCGCCGAGCTGGGGGAGGGGCTCCCCGAGAGCGCCCCGCCCCCCGGGACCCCGGCGCCGCCGTCGGGCCCGCCCCCGTCCCGCCGCGGCCGGGCCAGCGGGGAGGGAGGGTGCGCGGGCCGAGAGGCACCTGGGCGCCCGGAGCCCGCCCGCCGCCGCAGCGTCGCCCGCCCGCCCGCCGCCCGGCCATGTCCTGGGCCCTGCTCCTCGGGCTCCTGGCCGCGCTGCTGCTCCTGCTGCTGCTGAGCCGTCGACGCTCGCGGTGAGTGCCCTCGCCCCCCGCCCGGACAGAGGGGCGACCCCCGGGGTCCCGAGCCGCTCGTCCCTCCCCCACCGGCCGGCCCCTCGGGGCGAAGGGGCTCGACGCCCATCCGCCGCCCCACCCCGGGGGGGAGGACGACGGCCAGGCCGCCGGGGTGGGGGGGGGGGGTGGTGGAGGCCCGGGAAGTGGGCGACGGGGCTGGAGGACCCGGCAGACGGCCCCCGGCGCACACGCGCTCGGCTGGCACCTGCGAAGGGCTTTCTGGAGAGGGTCTCCGGGTGGGGGTGCGAGAAGCCCCCTCCTGGATCCAGCACCTACTCGAGCCAATCCCTAGGCCTTCTCGGTTTTCGGGGCGGGGAGGTCGCCTTGATCCTCACCCCATTACACAGATGGGCGAGTTGAGGCTGGGGAATACAGAGCCCTGGAACCACTTTCCATGGGAGGCCTCCCTCCCCCACCTGGACGAGGGGGTTGGGGAAACTCGGATCTCCCAATGCTCTGGTCCAGAAAAGGGGTCTCCCTTCCCCTGAGACCCCACGGCCTGGGCAGGGTAGAACCCGCGCCAAACTTCTCAGCTTCCTAGTCCCAAAGGTTGTCCTGCTCCACTGAGAATCTGTGATTTAGGAGAAGGAGTAAATCTCATACACTTGAAATCAGTGCCGTGGCAGTGAGTCCTTTTTTTACAAAGTTAATTTAAAAAGTTAATCTGAGTTGCACATGGGATAGCTGAATGTATTTGACTTAAATATTTATCCCGTTATAGATAAGACTGAAGCCCTGCCCTTCCCTTCCCTTCCCTTCCGACAATTCCAGACTTTTCTTGTTGATCAAGGCTACCGCATAGCGTGGCCAGAGCAAGGCTGGCGGGGAACCTTCCAGATTTTTTAAAAAGTATGCTTTTTATTTGAGACTGGTTTTATATTTGCAAGAAAGTTGCAAAGGTTGTACAAAGAGTTCCCAAAGACCCCTCATCCAGTTTCCCAAGGCCTCCCCATCCAGTTTCCGCCATTGTTAACATTTAACATTATCGTGGTACATTCGTCAAAACTAAAAAGCCAACACTGGTCTGTTAAGATGAGCCAAACTCCAGACTTCATTTGTATTTCATCAGCTTTTCCATCATGTGCTCATTCTGTGCCAGGATCCAGTCCAGAGTAGACACTGGCTTCTGTGATCCCTCTTTGGTGAGGTTGTAGGTAATACAGGGCACTGTGTGTGTGTGTGTGTGTGTGTGTGTGTGTGTGAAATGAGAGTGTCTGAAAATTCCAGAACTTTTCTGGAAACTTTTTATTTTTAAACAACAGGTTAGTTCAACTTCCAAACAGTAACCTTGTGATCTTTTTCTTTAACCTCCAGACACCTTCCCAGGTTAAATTTAAAACTATGTATTCGTTCATTTGCCTGAAAAAAATGAGGAAGAAAGAGGAAAAGTCCACAAATAAGTTCTTCTGTGAAGAAATGAATTATTCTTCCAAAGTTGTTAGGCTTTTGGGGAAACTCTGTCCAGGGATGTTTTCGGATCGCACATTTGCTTTTTTCACTGCAGGTTTTAGTTTTGATGTCCGTCCATGTTGCTGCGTGGAGATCTGATTCATTCTTTTGATTGTCTGTGTAGTATTTCATATTATGAATGAATGGCAAGTTTATTTTTTTCCTTTTTATTCCTGTCTCAACTGAGGGACCCTTAGGCTGTCTCTGTCTCCAGCGTTTTTGCTATTTCAGCCAATGTGCTGTGGTCTTCCTGTGAGGCCTCCTGCTCTGTGTTCCGCCCCCCCCCCCCCCCCCCCCCCCCCCCCCCCCCCCCCCCCCCCCGCCCCAGCCGATGTGGTGGCTGTAAGCTACGTGGGTTCTGGGAAGCAGGGTCCCTGGGTGCTCAGCGTGTGGAAACTCTCAGCCTCTAGGAACAAGAACAAATTGGGTAACCACTCTCTGCCTTAGTGTCTCAATCTTTAAAATGGGGATGCTGATGAGAATGGAACTTCTGGGTTAGAAGAAAGGCCAGTTAAACATTATTTTAGCAAATTCTTGCTGTAATCCAGAGAGCTAATTTATCTTTGAGGGTGAGTCGTTGATGTTTACACCTGGTGGCTTAGGAGGGTCAACAGTGGGTCCTAGGTAGAAGTATGGGTTTGGGGTCACTGAGAGCTCAGGGGCAGTTAGTTGGGTGGACCCTGGGGAGACCCCACAGGCACCCCAGTTCAGGCCCCAATCTCATCTTCTTCTCCTCCCATCTCAGCAAGGGGCACTCTTGTTACTCCCAGTTTACAGAGGAGGAAACTGAGTCTCAGAGAAGCTAAGCAACTTGTGTGGGATCTGCCTGGATTACGCATCTGGGCCATAGGGATTTGTAATTCCCAGGAAAAATGAATTTCCATGCTTCCCACACATTTTATTTGTAATCTGAATGCTCAAAAGTCTTAGAACCACATGATGGTAAGATAGTAAGTTGTGGCTACTCCCAGAAGATTCTTTTTTTTTAATGTTTATTTATTTATTTATTCATTTTTGGGAGAGAGAGAGAGAGAGAGTAGGGGAGGGGCAGAGAGAGAGGGAGACAGAGAATCTAAAGCAGGATCCGCACTGTCAACACAGAACCCAATGTGGGGCTTGAACTCATGAACCGTGAGATCATGACCTGAGCTGAAGTTGGATGCTTAACCACTCAGCCACCCAGGCGCCCCCAGAAGATTCTTAAGGACAAATAATCAAGTGTTGGAAAAAGAGGTGGATGATGCTGATGCTGTGTAGACAATGAATCAAACAAGCAAGACCCCACACCTTCCTTTCTCCTCACTGACCCTTGAGGTAATGTTCATCACCCTATTTTACAGCTGAGGCCTAGAAGGGCTAAGCGACTTCCTTAGGGCCACACTGAAATTATATTCCCCATCCAGTCAGTTCCAAAACTCATGCTTTTCTCAGTAAAAAGAAAAAAAAAAAAAAGGAACTTCAGTCAGTCAGCAAGTGTCTTTACCTCTAGCTTTTTTTTTTAAGTTAAAATTTTTAATGATGAAAAATTTCACCTATACAGAAAAATAAAAGAATAGTATAAGAACTCCCATGTAACCATCCCCTTATTTGATGGTTAACATTTTTACAAAAAATTACAGATCGGGGTGCCTGAGTGGCTCAGTCGGTTGAGCGTCTGACTCTTGATTTTGGCTCAGGTCGTGATCCCAGGGTCATGAGACTGAGCCCCTCATCAGGCTCCACACTAAGCATGGATCCTGCTTAAGATTTTCATTCTCTCTCTCTCTCTCTCTCTGCCCCTCTCCCCCACTCTCATGCTCTCTCTCAAATTAAAAAAATTTTTTTTAAATCCAGATGTTACAATATCTTTCCAGAAAATATTTCAGAATGCATGTCAAAAAAAAAAAAAATGACAACCACAATTCTCTTATCCTACCTCAGAATACAAAAATGATTAATATTATGTAGTCTCCAGTCCAAATTCCAATTTTGGCAGTTACAGCAAAGATTTTTAAACCCGCCTGGGTAACCGTGAGTGTTTTCTCTTGGGAGAGGTGGTAAGCTGGAATTAGGAGACCTTGGGTCAGGAGTTAGGAGTCTGACTTCTGTGCCACTGGGGCTGATGACCTGCATGTGGCTGTCAGAAACATCCTTCCTGCTGTCCTTTTGGGCCTTGGTTTGTCCACCAAGTCTCATGTAGCCGATCTCCCGTGCCCCGGCCACCCCACCGGGCTGCGTGTGTCTCTTTTCCTCTTTGGGCTTGTGCGTCTGGTCTAGAGAGCCTTGGAAGAACACTCCAGGTGTGGGGAGGTCACTGTGGCATCAGGTGACGGTTCCCGGTGGCTCAAGAAAAGAGCTGGGCCCTTGCAGGGTACGGAGTTTCTGGGCACAGAAAATGTGCCTTGTTTCAACCCGCACTGACCAGAGGCCACCAAGTGGCGGCCCGAGGTTGGATGCAGCCCAGATGGGTCTGCTGTGTACCACACACAGCAAGAGGAGAAGATTAGGGTGTTCCACGTACAAAACACCAGGTCTCCAGCTTCTCCTGCAAAATGCGACAATGGACCATCCCTTGCTGGGGACTCCATAGGAGAGCCCTCTCTCAGCCTTGCTGCCGTCCCCACCCCTCCTGTTGTCTCTCCAGTTTGCATCTGTTCTGTCACTCTGCTTGCCCTAACCATTCTCCTATGACGCTGAGAATTCTCCGAACCTTCTGTGTCAGTTACAAAAACAGGAAAACAAAAACTAGAGCAAAGTGGCCGCATGCTGCGTCTACGAAGTGGGAGGCAAGGAGTGGGGGAGGGGAAGAGGGTTAATGGCCGGCAGCTTGTGGGTGAACCCTGGGGAGGAATAGACGCTCAGGTTGCTGAAACCCTGCGGTCCCCCCCTATGAAATCCTCCCAGAGCCTGAGGCCCTGAGTTGAGTTGAAACTCCTGGACAGAGAGGTGAGGCAGTCCACTAACACGGCACAGCTAAATGATGCCGCTTCTGCTCAAACCAGAATGTGGACTGTGTGTATCGGGCACTTAACCTGCGTTGGGTCCCTTGACCCCTTTGGCAGACTCTGGCGGGTGGGGGGAGGGGCAGGTGCTCCTCTTTGAGCACCACCTGTATACACAAATCATTCATCTGACACAGTTATTAAACGCCTTCTCTGTGCCAGGCACTGTTGTTAAGTGTTGGGGGTCAAGTGCCTATATTCGTGGAACTTCCGTCCAGTGTGGGTGTGATGCTTCAGGGCACAAAGCTGGGTGCTGCCCATCCTTAACCTTCTCCCCCACTTTGCAGAGGGTTGAGCGTGAGAGAGAGGCCAGGTGGCAAGGTTGGCCATGGAGTCTGTGAGTGGCGAGTGGGCAGTTTGGGGAGGGGCCCATGTGACGGGAAGTGGGGAATCAGAAAAGGTGTCTTGGCATCTGAAACCGGAGGGACAGGCTGTGTGGGCAGGAGCCGGGGATGAGGGGGTCCAGCCCTCCCTCCCTCCTCTCCAAGGGCCTGGCCGTATCTCAAAACAGTGAGGGTATCCGTGGGCGAGGCTGGAGACCGCAGACCCCAAAATAGAGTCTCCTTCATCCCTGCTGGCTGACGGCTGAGTCACCCTGGAATGTGGCCTGGGCCCGAGCTGGATGCAGGGCCTAGGATCCAAGAGCCAGCCGGCTACATCGCGGGTCAGACTCCTGGGCTCCCAGCTTCCTGCCTTTGTCTGAGCCTCCTTGGGACTTTTCTGGGGAAAGATGAAAGCTGCCAGAAATAACACCTGGCTCACCGGGGAGCTCTGGCCGCAGCCTGGACAAAGAGCAGGGAAAGGAAGCCATAGCCCCTGCTCATACCCCCAAAGGTGTCTTAGAGGAAGAAGCCCCCCGTCCTGGAAGCGGGGGAGTCGGATGCTAGCTTCACCTCCACTTCCGTTGTCACGCTCCTGGATGATCTGTGTTGTGACTTTTTAAAAGCATAACCACATCACTTTCCAGCCCCCCCTTCCAACCCTCCGGGGGCTCCCCATCATACTGGGCATGGACCTGACCCTAGCTGCAGGTCAAATCCTGCCTCTCACCCCTACAGTCCACTCCAGCCACACTAGTGCCTGCTGTCTGGAAAGCCCCCCACCCCAGGGCCCTTGCACTCGCTGTTCCCACTGCCTAAATTCCTTCTGTCCCCACTCTGGCGCTCCACTCCTTTCTCATCCTGCTGGTCTTTGCTCACATGGCACCTCCACAGGGAGGCCCTCCCTGACCAGCCCTTGTCACCTAGCTCTCTTTTTTCTTTGCTGAGATATAATTCACACACTATAACATTTACCATTTAAAAAAATTTCCTATATGTTTATTTATTTTTGAGAGAGAGAGGCAAGTAGGGGAGGGGCAGACAGAGAGGGAGATACACAATCTGAGGCAGGCTCCGGGCTCCGAGCTGTCAGCACAGAGCCTGATGCAGGGCTCGAACTCATGAACCGTGAGATCATGACCTGAGCCGAAGTTAGACGGTTAACCGACTGAGCCACTCAGGTGCCCCTACATTTACCATTTTGAAGTATACAATTCAGGGGCACCTGGGTGGCTCAGTCAGTTAAGCGTCTGACTTCAGCTCAGGTCAGGATCTTGCAGTTGGTAGGTTTGAGCCCCACATCAGGCTCTGTGCTGACAGCTCAGAGCCTAGAGCCTGCTTTGCATTTTGTGTCTCTCTCTCTCTGCCCCCCGCCACTCTCTCTCTCTCTCTCTCTCTCTCTCTCTCTCTCTCTCAGAAATAAATAAACATTAAAAAAAAGTATACAGTCAGTGCTTTTTAGAATATTTGTAGGGTTGTGCCGCCCTCACCACTGCCTAACTCCAGAATATTTTTTGTCATTCCCCAAAAGAAGCCTGGAAACCTGCCTCCATAAGCAGTCACTCTGTATTCTCCCTCGAGCTCTGGCAACCACTAATCTTTCTGCCCCTCTGCATGTGCCTTTTCTGGACATTGCGTAGAAGTCGATCACCCAAGAGGTGACCTCTGTGTCTGGCTTCTTTCACTCGGCATATAATGGTTTTAAAGTTCTTCCACACTGTAGCATGAATCAGTCATTCCTTTTTATGGCTGAATAATCTCCCACGGCATGAACGTACCGTATTTTGTCTGTCCACTCATCAGTCAGCGACATCTGCATTGGGTCCATCTTTTGGCCACTATGACTAATGCCACTGTGTTTATATGAACTTACGTTTTCGGTTCTTTGGGGTATGTTGCTGGGTTGTGTGGTAACTCTTAGATTTTCAGGGACCTGCCAGGCTAGTTTCCACACGAGCTGCACCGTTTACATTCCCACCAGAACTATATGCGGATCCCCATGTCTCCACATCTTTGCCAACAGCGACTATTTCTTTTTTTAGAGGAGAGCCATCTTCGTGTGAAATGGTGCCACACTGTGGCTTTGATTTGCATTTTTTCCCCAGTGCCTCACGATGTCGAGCGTCTTTTCATCTGTTCACCGGCCATTTGTGCATCTCCGTCAGAGAACTGTCCATTCACCTCCTTCGTGCATTTAAAAATCGGGTTATTTGTCTTTTTATCGTTCACTCGTAGCTCCTTTAGTTTCTTTATCACGCTTGTCACTCTCTGAAATGATTTTGCTTTTTTTTTTTTTGCTTTTGTCTGCCTTCCCCTTATTAGTATGTAAGCCCCATGAAGCCAGGCACCTTGCCTGTCCCGTTCACTGCTGTAACCCCAGCACGTGGAGCAGTGCCTGCTTCCCAGTTACTATTCGGTGAGCGAGTGAGAAGACAAGGGATGGCTTGCTATTCACCAGACGGGGAGCTCTCTGCATGCCTGTGGTTCTGATCGTTCTACGACAAAGATAGGGGTCCTAGCCTGGGTTTAAGGACCTCCCGGGGGTCCACCATGAGCAGCGGTCTTGCTATTTGAGGCCCACTTCGTGATCATGATTAGCTCTCCCTAGCGAACAGCCCCCTCCCCCAGAGGATGGTGGGGCAGGGGCAGCCAGGGGTCAGTGATGAGGACGGTCCTTCTGCTACCCTTTGCCACTCAATCACTCAACCGTGTCTCCAGTCTCATCCTTTCTCTGTGGGCATGGCAGGGGGTGTGAGATGACCAAAGCCCTGTCCACGCTGGCTCAGGCAGAGAACTCTGTGTCCTTGTACTTCTGGGTTCTAGAAAGCTCTCCCACCCACAGGGAAAGCCCACCTCGATTGGATTCCCTAAGATGTACCAACATCAACTGGTCACCCAGCTTCTCTTGGCCCCCTGCAGTCTCTCCTCTACTCAGCCGCCAAAAGGATCCTGTAAAAACTTAAGTCAAATCATGTCCCTGTGCAGCTCGAAGCTCTCCCATGGCTCCCACCTCATGCAGGGAAAAAGTTAAAAGTCCTCACAGCTGCCTCCAAGGCTCTGCATGGTCTGACACCTGTTCCTGCTCTGGCCTCAACGTCTCCTGTTCTCCTTGGTCCCTCCACTCCAGCCATACTGGCCTCCTTACTGTTCGTGGAACACGCCAGGCATGATCCAGCCTTAGGGCCTTTGCACTTGTTACTTCTGCCTGGCAGGCTCTTTTTCCAGATAGGGTTCCTTCCCTCACCACCTTCAGGTCTTTCTCCAATGTCCCAGGGAAGCCTTCTCCCCGCTGAAAAGTCATACCCCATGCCCTACACTCTTTTTCTTCTTCCCTACTTTATCAAATAGTGATAAGTACTATGGCTTCTGCAGGCGACCTGGTGAGCCTCCTCTGGACGTGGGCAGTATCCCGTGGTTGGGCCATGCCTTGGAATTTGGAAAAGATGCTGCCAGCTTCCTCACCAGGATGAAGGAGAAGCATGGTGATATATTTACTGTAAGTGCCTCATGTGCGTCGAGGGAGGGAAGGGGGTGAGCAGGTGGGCCTGTCGTCTGGTGTTCACTGATTCCTTCTATATCCTTCCATACCCTAACCTACCATCCAGTGGTCTTGCCAATTTTCCATCCATTTTCCCATCCAGCTGTACAGCCAACACTGAGTAACATCCATTCCTTCTTCCCAGCATCAAGTGATGCAGTCATTCAGTGTCTATGAAGTTCTTGTTCGTCCATCCAACTGACCTCTATCCATCCACTCAACTTCCATCTATCCAGCATCCATCCATCCAAACAACCACCACACCCATCCACCTTCAGGTATCCTTTTGGGTTCCACCCATCCCACATTCGTCCTTCGGTCCTTTTCCCCAGCATCCACTTAGCCTGCTGCCACATGTTCCCAACATTCATCCACACTTTCAGCTTCCATCTAACCTCCTCATCCATTCATCTTTCCATCCAACATACATTCAGTGATATCCTTCCATTTACCCAACAATCCATCCAGTGGCATTTCTTCTTGGATTTTGGCCTACATTTTATAAGAGAGTTCGAGTAACATGACTCCCAGATCACACTTGGAAACAGGGCCAAGGCAGTTGCGTGGGTGTTGAGAGTTGTGTGACCACTCCCCCACACAGACATTTGAGGGAAAATTCCCTTTCCTTTGTTAATTACAGGATTACAGCTCTTTCTCTTTTCCTTACCTTCTTGGGCAGCAGGTTACATTGAGGGCTCGGCCTCCCAAAGAAGTGGGTATTTCTGGCCCATTCGCTAGCATTTATCCAACAGCATCCACTCATCTAGCCACCTGTTCTATCCGGTCTCTCCACCCATGATACGCACAACACCCATTTGCTGCCTTCTGTGGGCAGACTCTCTCCCGGATGCTGAAGATACGACAGTAACCAAGATAATGATGGCAGGTGCTGAAGAGTGAGGTGGTTGAGAGCCCGACGTTTGCTACCGAAAAATGCTGAATGCCAGTCCTTTCTCTACTGTGTCTCAGCTGTGTGATCTTGAGCACATCCCCCGCCTTCTGTCAGCCTCAGTTTTCGGCTCTAAGTGGTCCCCACGTCACAGACAGTCGTGAGGAGTGGATGGGAGAACACTGTCTGTGAAATGTCAGGTCCCGGCACAGGGTAGGCCCCTGACCACTGAGAGCTCCTGTCCTTGATGGCATTTCTCCTCGCCTCGTCCCTGCTGACTTCCCACAGGTGCTGGTGGGGGGCAGGTATGTCACTGTCCTCCTGGACCCCCACTCCTATGACACGGTGGTGTGGGAGCCTCGCACCAAGCTGGACTTCCACGCCTATGCTGTCTTCCTCATGGAGAGGATTTTTGACCTGCAGCTCCCACATTACAGCCCCAGTGATGAAAAGGCCAAGATGAAACCGTGAGTGGCTCAAGGTGGCCCCTGTGGGTGGGCGGGGGAGGGCGTGACCTGCTTCTGCCTGCATAGCCCAGGTGCTGAGTGGCTTGAGTTTGTGTCCACACCAGGTATCCAGTCAAGACATTTGTTTTGAGAAGACAGACACAAAGGAAACCAAAAAAAAAAAACCAAACAGCCCCAAAGAATTGGGCTGAAGAAAGGCCCTTCTCGTCTTTACTTCTTTTAGGAGACAGGTCTGATTTCAGTAGGAGGAGCCCAGGGTTTGGGTCAGCCAGACCGAGAGTCAAATCCCGGCTCCCCCACTTCCTAGCTGTGTCACTTGGGGCAAATCCCTTGCCCTCTCTGGGCCTCTGTTTCCTCGTGTGAAAGGAAGGGAGGTGGGCGGGGGGGCTAATAGTTTCGAGCCCATCCTCTGTGGTCTCATTAGTCTTCATGACAATGCTGGAGGGTGAGTAACTTACAGCCCCACTTTATGGATGAGGACACTGGGGCTCGGAGAAGACTTGCCCGAGGTCACACAGCGAGGAAGTGATGTAGGTCCTGAAACATAAAGAATAATTATATCAGCATGAGGACGTGTGGGCACATGTACTCTGCATTCATTACTTCTGCAAATATCTGAGGACTTTCTATACACTGGTCTAGATGCAGGGGGCCCAGAATGATGCCAACCACAATTTGAAGATGCCAGTCATATGCCGGGTGTTTGATAGGAACACTTACATCTCTGTGCAATCGATCTACCTCAAGAGGTAGATATTTTTATCCTCGTTTTACAGGTGAGGAAACACACTCAGGAGTGAAGTGACGTGCGTGTTCCATCACTGGTAAATGGCACAGCTGAGATTTGAACCCAGGTCTGCAGACTCCAGCTGAGATGCTGAGGAAATAAGACAGTGTGTGCATCCCTAGAGTTCGTGCAGTCTGACAGGAATCCTTAGTGATCTGTCTCCAGGAAGGGTGGCCTCCTGGGGTTAGGAAAAGTCTCTAGAAGACTGGGTTTTGCAGGGCTGCTAAAACTGAGGAAAGGCCAGAGTATGAGGTGAATGCTGATGAGAGGAAGTACCCAGTCTGAACTTGGCTCTGTGGGATGGCCGCTAGGAGATTTCTGAGCCCAAGTGTCCTAGGTCCTGGCATTCTAGGGGGACCATTGGGTCCCGTTAGCAATAAGATTCCTCGGTTCGCTGCATTCTACCCCGCTACCCAAGGAGGACCCCACTTTCCTCCAGTGTCTGCCCTAAGAGTTTCTGGAAATTTCTCCTAAGCCCGCACGTTGTCTACTGGGTGTGGCTCCTGCATCTGTTAAGGGCTACTGTCTCCATCAAGTGCTTGGAGTGGGGTCTAGGGAACAGCTACATCAGGGTCACTCAGGATTGTGTCCTACCTGGCAATCATTGGTCAGGGGACACTTTATCCAAACAGGTGTGCCTAACTTTGGGTCTCAAGGAGGAAGGGTCGGCCTGCTGTTTCTCTCTCTTCCAGACGTCTTTGGGTTCCTTATCCAGGCTTGTGTGCCCCAAGGAGGGGCAGACTGTCACGGTTAGGAATTCAAGACTCTGTGGCTGGGTGACCTTGGGAAAGTCACGTTCCTCTCTTGTCCCTGAGTTTCTCTGTCTGTAAAATGGGTGTCATAACCGCAACTGTGATTCCCTAGAGTTGTCAAAAGATGAAACAGGATCATGGTGCTTAGCACCGTGAAGAGTAACTGTCACTGTCATTGATGATGATATTAATAGTAATACCATCGTGGTTAAGCCAGTTGTCTGCAGGCCCCCGTTGCCAGCGGGGCCCTGGGGCCCTGGGACCCTGAGCTTTGGGAATAGGGGCGCCTGTGTGCATACGTTTCCCACTGGAAGCTGTGCTCTTACTTTGTTTCCTGCCCCAGGACTCTCCTCCACAAGGACCTCCAGGCGCTCACGGAAGCCATGTACACCAACCTCCGCACTGTCCTGCTGGGGGACGCCACAGAAGCGGGCGGTGGCTGGCATGAGATGGGTCTCCTCGATTTCTCCTACAACTTCCTGCTCAGGTGAGCCGGTGCGGCTCCCCTCGTCGGGAGTGGAGCCCAGCACTCTGCACCCGGCTCAGCCGTTAATAGTGGCCACGGGAACCATGAAGACTTTGTGGGTGGGGAAGCAGTTTGGGACACTCAGAAGCAAAGACTGCAAGATGACCTTTCGTGTCTGGGACCCCAGGCGTGCACCTGGCTCAGGCTGTGAGTCGTAAAGGAGGCTCAAGTCAGGAAAAGGGGCCTTGCCAGCTGTCCAGAGAGGGAGTAGCAAAACAAGGTTTCAGAGACCATCTTTTCCTGTGGTTTCCAAACCTTAGACTTCACAGACCAGGAAAACAAAACGTTCGGGAGGCCAACCCAGGACTTCAACTTTTTATCAGAACTCGTAAACTTATAGTAAAAACTGCACTAACGTTCCTTCCTTCAGGAGGCCCAGACACTATTCCAGGCACTGGATGTACAGCAGGGGAAAGACAGACAACAAACTGAAACTCAGCGGGCTGACGCTCGTTGGAGAGACCGATAATAAACCAGTAAATAAAGACAGTTATGTCAGAGAGTGACAAATACAGACAACGGAGATCCGCAGATGGGTTGACTGTGTCTGGGGAGCTCTTTGAACCAGGCTGAAAGTAAGGGCTTCTCTGCGGGTCTGGCCTCAGAGTTGGGAGCTGGCCACAAGTAGGCGGTAGGACCAGCAGGTGCAGAGTCGCGGAGGTGGGAGGAAGCTTGGGCAGCGGGCCACTGTGGCTGAGCGCAGCGAACCCAGGCAGTGGGGTTAAGATGAGTCAGAGCCCTTGCGGAAACCGAGTCTCACAGAGCCGCGAGGCCGTGAGAGGCTTTGGAGTACATTCTCAGTAAAATGAGTGACAGCGGGGTTGGGGGGGCGGGGGGGAGGGTTAAGCAGGGGCCTGACGTGATTGGACTTGGGTTTCACAGCTCTCTCTGGCTGTGGACAGAGGCTAACCTGAGGTGGGTGTGTGGCAGGAGAGGCAGGAGGGCCCGCTGGGAGGCTGTTATAGTCACCCAGGTGAGAGACCGGGGGCCTGGACCCAGAGGTGACGGGGAGATGGCAACAATGGGGTATTTCTGGGGGACAGAGCTGACGGGACCTGCTGAGGATTTGATTGGGGCCGTGGGGGGGAGGGGAGCGGGGGTGCAGGCTGTGAGTGGGGAGAGGAATAAGGACAGCCCACTGACTGCTGCTGCTGCCATTAGCTGGCCAGCATTTCATAAACCACAGCTCATTTCAGCTGCTTCAAAAAAATTGGAGACACAGTTTCAGAATAAAGGAGAGGCATTTGCTGCCACATATGGGGACCCAGGCACGTTCGGGACAGCTACGTATGTGCACGCAGTGTGGGCTCAAGGGGTGTAAACGCATTTCGCCCTCACAACCCCTCTCCGAGGCTGGGACTGTACAAACCCCGTTTGAGAGATGCAAAAGCCGAGGCCGGGAGAACCTAAGGCATTTGCCTCGAGTCCCGTTGCGGGGGTCCTGGCAGGGCTGTCCGCAGAGCCCACGCTTTCCAGCACGACCTTTGATGTGTCGGTGGCCCACGTTTTTTCTCCTGTCCCCCTGGAGTGGCGCACACACCATCAAGGGCTGTAATTCATCTGGGTGATGCTGGTCTGGTCCACCCTGTCCTCGTGTGATGGGGACACCGAGGTCCAGAGAGGAGCAGCTAAAACCAGTCCGCAAGTTCCCAGCAGGGCATCTCCCACGTCTCCTGGCTCCCGTGGCCCCGTGTCCTTCTCTGAGAGAAGCAGTGAGAGAGGAAAAGCGTGGCATCAGGGGAAGTGGGGACAGTGGGGTGGTGGCTGGGCTGTCTAGGCCCCTGGCAACAGCGGTGTGTGTGTGGGGGGGGGGGTGGGGGGTCAGATGTAAATGGACCCCTGTGTCTTCAGGGTCTGAGGCCTGGCTGGGCTGGAGCTTCTGTTTCCTGGCTTGGTGGGCTTGGGCCTTGTTGGTGCCGTCCGCGGCCCCTGGGACAGGAAGGGGATGAATGGGTTGGATGACAGGAGGTGCGGGTTCATGTAGCCCCAAACCATGAGATGCCACCACTTAAGCCCCCCAACCTGTCCTATGGCACCCCTGCCTTGCTCAGAGTCCCATCCAGAGTTCTAACCCGGGCTGCAGGATCCTGCGTGATCTGTCCCGGCCCAGCACACTCCCACCCCAAGGGCTTTGCAGTTTCTGTTCCCTTGCCTGAGAATGCTGTTCCCTACATGTCTGCATGACTCTTGCCTCACTTCATTCCCATCTCAAGTGTCACCTCAGAGAGGCCTTTCCTGACCTCCCCCCACTTAGTCTGAGAGCCCTCTCTTTACCCAGCTCTAGTCCAGGCCTATTCTTCTTCATGGCTCCTGGCGCCACCTATAGGTCACATGGTGTTAACACATGACGATTTATTCTATCTCCCGCCAAGTTCTGTGTCACTTAGAAGTGCAGGTGGCCTTGGGAAGGGCCTTCACTTCCACAGTGTGAAACCTCGTTGCCTTCTTGGGTTTTGCTGGGGTTCTGGTGGTTTCATTTCATTGCATATTTTTCATAGAAATATATATATACAGGGAAATGGTTCTCTGCTTTAAGGAAAAAACCAGCACAAATGGGACCAGAGACCACAGGGCCAGCTGACTCAGCTTGTTCCTGGATAAAGGAGCGGCTGTGACTCCTCTGCTGTCCAGGGTTGGCAGGCGGGACCACAGGCTCCCAGGGGCCCAAATTCTCTCCGTTTTCAAGATGAGATGAGGGGGAAATTAAGCTTTTGTGTGGTTCCCCAATTGTTCAGTTTGTTCATAGGAAAATTCTATTAACCAAACACAACATGTTGGTGGATGAATCGAGTTTGTGAGCTACACCTTTCCAGCTCTGCCTTAAGGAAACTGAGGGCACTGGTGTGGAGAAGAGGGACCCAGGGCCTTACGTGACCGGGGGAGCGGCGGGAGGTGGGGTGGGATTCCTTCTGTGCCGATGCAGAGACGCATGTACGACCCCGGGAGGTTCAGCTGTTCTGAAGGAGGGGTTGCTGCCTTAGTCCAGTGGGCTGGGCAGGTCATGAGCTCTGCATCTCTGAGCCCCTCCCCACCCTTCACCGCCACATTCCAGCCGGCTTTGTCTGTCCGCACCTCTGAGCCCCAGCTGGTGTATCACTCGTTCGCCTGAGTCTGTTGCCTGTTGTGTATGTTCCGCACTAGAGGGTCCACTCCCTGAGGGCCTGAGGGTTTTGTCTGTTTTCTCCACTGCTGACTCCCTGGCCCAGAACAGTCCAGGCAGAAAGTAGGAAAGGCAGGTGGTTATTAGCTGTATGCATGAAGAAAAGCTTGTAGGCCACCGTGGGAGGGTTTGGCCAGAAGCGTCCAAGGAGGACCCCCCTGACCCGTCGTTCGCCTCCCCCAGAGCCGGCTACCTGACTCTGTACGGAGTCGAAGCTCTGCCACGCACCCGTGAGAGCCGGGCCCAGGACCGCACCCACTCAGCCGATGTCTTCCACACCTTCCGCCAGCTCGACCTCCTGCTCCCCAAACTGGCACGTGGCTCCCTGTCAGTGGGTAAGCACCATGGGGACCCTGGTGGGCCGTGGGGCAGACAGAGGGACCCAGAGGGGGAGCCCACACTCAAGCTGAAGGCTCACAGGCAACATGGGCGGAAGGACATTCTCATGCCCTGGGCAGCAGTGAGATCCCTGTCACCGGGCATATGCAAGAGTACAGTGGTAGGAGGCAGGGCTTGGGCCCGAGCTGGGGTTCCTGGTAGATGCGGTACATCCAGAGTGGGGCCTGGGGACCTCGTTGTGCGTTATTTTTATTATTTCCTATTTTTAAAGGTTTCATTACTTTTTTCTGCTGAGGTATGATTTTCATGCAGGAAAGCACCCAGGTCCTAAATGCACGGCTGAGAGGTGAATCTAAATACTTCGTGTCCTTCCCAGTCAACACCCACCACGCAGAGGGAGCCGCCATATTGGTTCCTGTCGCCTGGGATTAGTTTTACCTGTTTACGAATTTCCCATAAATAGAATCACGCAGCATGTGTCTTTTCGTGCCCGGCTTCTTTCACTCAGCCTCTCGTCTGGTGGCCGTGTGTATCAGTCGTCTGTTTCCCCACGGCATAGCATTTCAGTAGAGTAGTCTGTCTGTCCGTCCCCTGGTGGAGGGATGTGTGGGTCGTTCCCAGTTTGGGGCTGTTGTGAATCGGGCTTCTGCGAACCTTCTTTGTACCTGTCTCCCATGGCACACCTGCCTTCACCTCTCTGTTACCAGCCGTCCGCTCTTCTGGCCTTGATCTTGCACACTGAAGGAACCGTCCGGCCGCGTAGCATTCTCCCTGAACTCCCCATCTGGAGTATTTCAGCTTGGGTCTGTGGAAATCCACCCCACTTACTTTTGTGGCTACAGAGGGAGCTCGGTGTTGGTAAAGAGGTTCTGGCAGGATTCAGTGCACAGGGGCCATGCGAACCACTGGGCTGCACTCTTCTTCTGGCCACTGTGTCTCAAACTTCTCTCGTGAGAAGAAGCCTCTCGGCCCTTGTTAATAATACAAGCCCCCAGATCCCTCCGGTCCACTTGAATCCAAGTCTCCAGGGAGGTCGGGAAACTGCATGTATTCTAAGTGGCACAGGAAGGCTGAGAAGTCGTGTGTATCCTGGACTCAGAAATTTGCAGCAAAATCTGGATTCAGATGCCTACTGTGGGGCTTCTGAGCTGATGGTTTGGGGCAAGTCACTGGTCTTTTTTTTTACCCCAGATCCTTTCTCCAGAGGGGCAGTTGAAGGGAGTGATTGATACATGCTCCGCTCAGATGGCTTGAGGTAGTTTACGGGCTCCTATATAGTGTCCCTGTGCCTCAGCGATCTCATCTGTAAAGTGGGGAGAACAATAGGATCTTCCTGCAGGGTGACTGTTGGGAATGGCTGAGGTAATAAGAAAAAACACTTCTCTGTTGAACACTTTCTTTTTAAAAAAAAAAAAAATTTTTAACGTTTATTTACTTTTGAGACAGAGAGAGACAGAGCATGAACGGGGGAGGGGCAGAGAGAGAGGGAGACACAGAGTCGGAAGCAGGCTCCAGGCTCCGACCCATCAGCCCAGAGCCCGACGCGGGGCTCGAACTCACGGACCGCGAGATCGTGACCTGAGCTGAAGTCGGACGCTTAACCGACTGAGCCACCCAGGTGCCCCATGTTGAACACTTTTTAGGTGCCAGATACCAGGTTAACTATGGTCTCATTCAGTGCTCACAACAGCTTATCACCCCATTTCCTTTATTTATGTAGTTTTTAAAAACCACACTTTAGCCCGTTAGATTGTTTAAGAAGGAAACCTTCTCGTGATTAACAATGCAAAGATGCTGGCATATATCCCTTCACACTGTTTCGTAGGAATGCTCGGTTTTACAGAGACAGAGACACGTATCTAGGGTGTCACTGGGTGTATTTTAAGAAGGAATTATATCTATTATCTGCAGCTTGGGTTTTTGTTTAACCTAACAACATAGCTGTGTATTCTTCCCTGTCAATACAAGTATCTTCTAGTGGTATTAGCCAATGCAATTAGATAAGAGAAATCAATTACTGGCATAAGAATGAGTAAAGAAGGGATGCCTGGGTGGCTCAGTGGGTTAAGCGTCTGACTTTAGCTCAGGTCATGACCTCACGGTTCTTGAGTTCGAGCCCCACGTCGGGCTCTGTGCTGACAGCTCAGAGCCTGGAGAGCCTGCTTCGGATTCTGTGTCTCCCTCTCTCTCTGCCCCTCCCCCACTCATGCTCTGTCTCTCTTTCTCTCTCAAAAATAAATAAATGTTAAAAAAAATTTTTTTTAATGGGTAAAGAAGATGTAAGACTATCCCTGTTTGCAGAAGATCTGATACCGTGCTGGGAAAACCCCAGGAAATCCATGACAGAACTAACTCAAGTGAAAAAGACTGGCAGAGTAGAAGGATATAAAATCAGCACGCAGAGAATTGAGTCATCTTTGCAGCTCTTGCATGTCAGCATTTAGGCAACCATCCCCTTCCAGTGGATACTTATAATTGTTTCCTTTTGTGTGTGTGTGTGGCTACTTTAGTATTTCATTGTATTTGTATCTTTGCTACCATCTGGTGATTTTATTCCTCTCGACACTTTCCTGGAAGTGGGTTTGCCGTGTCAGAAGGCATACACATTAAAATTCTTGTTAGCTGCTGCCACATCATTTCCAAAACCATGGAGCAATTCATACGCCTGCCCGAAGGGAAGGAGTCTGCTCATTCCCCCACCAGATGTTATCAGTCTTTGCATTTGTTTGCCAATCTGATGGGCAGAGGCAGGTAACTTGTTGTTCTAATTTGCATTTCCCCACAGCCTTGTCAACAAACAGTTATCAGATTTTAAGACCTTGCCAACCTGATGGACAAAAAAGGGCATCTGGCTTTATGGCATTTCCCTGATCGCTGTGATGGAACAGCTTTTCGTGTGTCACTAGCCATTTGCTTTTCCTCTCTGCGGGTTACCTCTTATCATCCTTTTAGAGACAATTCATGATCTTATTGAACCATCAATGCTAGAAGGTTGATATTATTATACCCATTTTGCAAGTAAGGAACCAGGCCCAGACAGATGAAGTCATTTGTCAGGGACACACAACTGTTAGGAGGCAGACCCCGCAAAAGGAAAAACGGTCTGATTGCAAAATCCTGTGTGTAAAGCACCTGGCACCTCCCAGCATCGGTTGCTTCTCCAGGAAAGAGTGGTTTCTCCATTGCTCATTCATCCATCCATACCCACGCTATTATAGGGGACCCTGGGTCATTCAGGGAGCCGCCCTGGGCTGGGTATAGGAAAGCTGCATTTCCCAGTGCGGGCAGCAGGTGGCAGTGTTGGGGAAGGTTTCTCATCTTGGGGCTGGACAGATGGACAGCTGCCCTCAGACTTTGTTGGGCTTGTGAAGAGGGCAGCTTCTTTGGAAGAGTGATGTGGCAGAACCTGCCAAAACAGAAATGCTCATTCCCTCGAACCTAAACTTCTACTACTAGGAATTATCCTACAGCAGTGCTTGTACACATCTAAAGATGCACAAAGATCCTCATTGCCCGTTGCTTATAATAATAGCAAATGCTGCAGACAGCCTGTAGGTCCACCCGTGGGGACTGATGAAATAAGTTATACATTCACATAAAGGAAAACAGCAACCGTCAAGTAGAACGGGATATACCAAAACCATGAGAAGAGTGGGTATATTGTGGGATTTTTTAGTTTATTTTTTTTCCAGTTTCATTGAGAAATGATTGACACACGACACCATGTAAGTTTAAGGTATACAGCATGATGACTTGACTTACATATATTGTGCAATGAGCACCACGGTAAGTGTGGTTAACATCTTTGTTTTCTAAGCCTGTGGGAACATTTGCTTCCGAGAAGGCTGAGATGGGATGGAAATGCCTGTTTGAACTCTTAGAGATGCTTTCTTTCTTTTTCTTACTTTTTTTTTTTTTTTTTTTTTTTGCCACATGGATACATTATTTCTCCTCCACTATTAAAATTATAAACATTTTGGGGCACCTGGGTGGCTCAGTTGGTTAAGTGTCTGACTGTTGTTGATCTTGGCTCAGGTCATGATCTCATGGTTCATGAGATTGAGCCCCACGTTGGGCTCTATGCTGACAGTGCAAAGCCTGCTTGGGATTCTCTCTCTCCCTCTCTCTCTGCCCCTCCCCTGCTCTCACTCTCTGTCTCTCCAAATAAATAAATAAACATCTAAAAGCACCATTTAAAACAAATGTATAAACATATTTTAAAAGAAAATTGACCCTTTGGGGGATGCTTAGATCACAGAGTCTGGTGCTTCTCATATAGGAGGGAATTGGGGGCAGATAGAGCCCCAAGCTAAATACACTGCTTTCTGCAACATTCGTTTTACTAAATTATTTGGGAGGGGCGTGTTTTCTTTGAATATTGTTTTGGGAAGAAAAGCATCCTTATAATAAAGAATGACAGAGTCTAGGGGTGCCTGGGTGGCCTGGTTGGTTGGGTGTCTGATTGTTGATTTCAGCCCAGGTCATGATCTCGCAGTTCGTGGGATCGAGCCCTGCATCTGACTCTGTGATTGGGCTCTATGCTGTTGGTACAGAACCCACTTCAGATCCTTTGTCCTCCTCTCCCTCTGCTCCTCCTTTGCTCATGTTCTCTCCCTCTCTCTCAAAAATAAACATGAAAGAGAAAGAAAGAAAGAAAGAAAGAAAGAAAGAAAAGAAAGAAAGAAAGGAAAAAGAAGGAATCACAGAGTCTAATGCAAAAATCTAATGCATTTTATAGGGAAAAGACAGGACTTTAAATTTTTTTTTTAATGTTTATTTTTGAGACAGAGACAGAGTGCGAGTGGAGGAGGGGCAGAGAGAGGGAGACACAGAATCCGAAGCAGGCTCCAAGTTCAGAGCTGTCAGCACAAGAGCCCGAGGTGGGGCTCGAACCCGAAAACACAGGACTTTAAAGATATGTCCCTCTCTGGACTATGCCCAGGTTTCTAGGGCTCAGAGGGGCTTCTGAGGAAAAACTTGAGAGGTACTCAACTCTGGGCCCCTCGTTTTACAGATGGGAAGACTGAGACCCAGTGGTGGACAGGGCCTTGGCCAAGGCCACACAGCATGGGAGGTCTGGAATTTGAACCTGCAATGCAATTACTAGTTACACAGGCCTGGGAGTTCTGATTCACAGCACTGAGTCATTACACCGGGGCTGATAAATAATACTTAAGAATAATGGCAAGAATGTAGCAAGCATGACATGCTAGGCCCCTACCAGTACCAAGTGTGTTCTGTGTTTTTATATCCTCCTAGTGATCCCATGAGCTCAGTTGCCCCCATTTTACAGATGGGGAGGTCGAGGCTCGGAGATCCAAAATCTTTGCAAAAGATGATCTTTCTAGGAAGGGACAGAGCTAGGATTTCTACCAGGGTCTCTGGCTGCCAACTGTGTGTTCTTTATTTCACATATTATTATTATTTCCTAAGTATAGAAACAATACATGAATATATTCTCCATGGAATCACTCTCTGTTTTCTAAGTTAACACATTCAATTTCTGCACAACCCTTTGTGTGGGTACTTCTGTTATCCCAGTTTACAGGTTTGAAAACTGAGGAGTTGTGAGGTGGGGTGGGTTTTTGTTGTTGTCGAATTGCAAGAGTTCTTTATATATTTTGGATCCTAGACCCTTACCAGATCTATGATTTGCAAATATTTTCTCTCATCCTGCTCATTGTCTTTTCATACTGTGTTACTTTTTAAAGTCATCCTTAGAAGCTGTGTTGACAGTGATATTCAAGGTGTGTAATTGTGCTGTCAGAGCTCAAAGAATCCCAGTCATTTCCAAATCTGTGTTAAATTTCTTTGCTCGCTTCTTTAGCTATTTCATCAGCTAACTCTTACAAATCCAGCATGAGCATCAACCGAGGGCCTTTAGCACTTCCTTTAGCCTCCACTCACTTGTTGAAAACCTCCACATGCCCAGGTCCCATGCCCCCAAGATTCTGACAAGATTGGTCTGCAGTGGGACCTGGGCATCCAGAGAGTTAAAGCTTCTGGGCGATTCTCCAGTGCCCCAAAAGTTGAGAGACATAGGAAGATAATGTATTTCAGATGAACAGTGGGCTCATTGCTTTAAATCGAGAAGTACAGGGGCACCCGGGTGGCTCTCTCGGTTAAACGTCCAACTCTTGGTTTCGGTCAGGTCATGATCTAACAGGTTGTGAGTTCAAGCCCTGCGTGGGGCTCCGTGCTGACAGCTCAGAGCCTGGAGCCTGCTTCAGATTCTGTGTCTTCCTCTCTCTCTCTCTCTCCCCCTCCCCCACTCATGCTCTGTCTCTCTCGAAAATAAATAAACATTAAAAAATATTAAATTGAGAAGTATATCACCTGAAAAGGTCCGGAGGTTGAAAAAAAGCATATGGAGCATATTATTTGAAAATATAATATGCTTAAAATATATGTATATTTTAATATAAGTTTACCCTACATTTTCCACCCTTTCGAATACCCTGTAATATGCAACCCAGTCTAGAACCATTGGGTGGATGGGTCTTCCTGAAACACTGCTTCGTGGTTCCAAAGAGCCGGTGAGAGCACCTCTAGTCCTTGGGAATTTTGTAACCATCCAGAGCGACACCCACTTTTCCAAGGGGTGATTTCGGAAGAACCAACTCTCTTATTTGCACGTACATCTGTAAATACAGCATCGTCCTGCAGTGTGAACACAGTGTGTGAATGATAAGCACCTGGCTTTGTGCCCTCAACAGTCTGCCCGGCTCGGCCCATCTGGATCCATACCTCGGTTTCCACCGCCTGTGGTGCCCCAGAGCCTAACACCCTGTTGTTTACTTCATGGTGCCTGTGAACTGGTAATCCGTGGGCCAGAGCTGCCCTTCAGAGAGGCTTTTGTGGCCTGCACAGTGACGAACATTTCTTGCCCAGATGCCGGCCTTAAAGCACATGGGAAGACTCAGGCTCCCTGGCCGTGCTGGGCCAAGTTCCTCTGCCAGGCTGGTGGTCACCCCGACCCTCCTGTTCCCCATGGCCCCGTCCTGGCCCTCCTCCTTCATTTACTTTACCTGCCTTCCCTGGAGGTAGTTGAGTTTGAGACCCTAGACCCATCTTTCCCCTCTCGATAGCAGTTAGGTCATTTCCCACGTCTCCTGAACGGAGCTGTGCGAGTCGGCTCATGTCGTCTCCTTGTGCACACGGCTGGCGTTGCTTTGGGATGGGACCCTGGGAAGGGAGAATGGGGCTCGGCGTTCCCTGTTCCTTCCCCTGCTGTGTAAGAAACACCGTTCATTTAATGCGTATTAACAGAGCACCTCCTGTGGGCCAGGTGCTGGAGACAGAGCTCACAGAGGTGAGCGAGACAGGACCCCTCACTCCTGGCCACTGGGGTGAGACAGATAATAACAAGTTGGCATTTAAAGGCCTTTCTTGGGTTCTCTTTCCCCACCCCGAGGAGTGACACCCAGAAGAGCCTTGGCCTCACGGGACATTGGGGCTGGGTGGCCTTGGGCCCGGGGTGGATCCGTAACCCCCACCCCCCTGTGCTCTGTCCCTGTAGGGGATAAGGACCGCGTGTGCAGAGTCAAAGGTCACCTGTGGAAGCTGCTGTCCCCAGCCAGACTTGCTGCTCGGGCCCATCGGAGCAAGTGGCTGGGGAGTTACCTGCTGTACCTGGAGGAGATAGGGGTGCCCGAGGACATGCAGGCCCGGGCCCTGGTGCTGCAGCTCTGGGCCACACAGGTGGGTGGATGGTGCACACGGGTGTGGTTGTGCGTGTGAGTCCATGTGTCTCTGTGTGTGCCATCGGGCACACGCAGGCACACGTGTGAGTGTGCGTAGGAGTGTGCGTGCATGGGTGTGTGCATCTGCGAGTGTTTTCTCCACATGAGCGTGGGTGTGGGTATGTGAACATACCCAGCTGTCTGCCCCAGTTCCCGGACTTCCTTAACCATCAGACGGTATCGGGAATGGGATCATTCATTCAGTGTTAATTTATTTTAATTTGGAAAAATGTCAAACTTAGAGAAAAGCTGTGTGTTAGGGCGCCTGGGTGGCTCAGTCGGTTGAGCAACTGACTTTGGCTCAGGTCATGATCTCGCGGTCCGTGGGTTCGAGAGCCGCGTCGGGCTCTGGGCTGACAGCTCGGAGCCTGGAGCCTGTTTCGGATTCTGTGTCTCCCTCTCTCTCTGCCCCTCCCCTGTTCATGCTCTGTCTCTCTCTGTCTCAAAAATAAATAAACGTTAAAAAAAAAGAGAGGGTGCCTGGGTGGTTCTGTCGATTTAGCTTCTGACTTCGGCTCAGGTCATGATCTCGCTCATCGAACGAACTTAGGTCCGTGAGTTCGAGCCCCGCATCGGGCTCTGTGCTGACAGCTCAGAGCCTGGAGCCTGTTTCGGATTCTGTGTCTCCCTCTCTCTCTGATCCTCCCCCATTCATGCTCTGTCTCTCTGTCTCAAAAATAAATAAACGTTAAAAATATTTTTAAAAATAATAATAAAAAAATTAATAAAAAATAAAAAAAAGAGAAAAGCTGTGTGAATAGTTTAATAAACATACACAGTTCACCTTGAGTTCCCAATTTTTAACATTTTATCACATGTGCCTTCTCCCCCTCCCCTCCTCCTCCTCCTCCTCCCTATCTCCTACTGGGGTTATTTTACTGAGTCGTTTGCAGACAAGTAGCAGACATCATGACTCTTTATCCCTAATTACTTCAGTGTATATTCCTAAGAGCAAGAAGTTTCCCTTACATGACCCAGTACGAGGATCCCATTCAGGACAATTAACCCAGATTCAGGATCATTATCTAATAGTCCCGATTCAGTCTTGCCACTTGTCCCAACAATGTCCTTTATGGCTCATCTTGGTCCGACATCCAATCCAGGATCCCACTGTGCCTTTAGTCATTCTGTCTTTTGAGTTTTCTTTAATGTGGAACAGTTTCTGTGCCTTTCATTGTTTTTCATGACCTTGACATTTTTGAAGTATGCAGAACAGTCATTTTGAAGAATTATTTAAAAGTTCCGTTGAGTACTTACCTAGACTTCAAAGATCTGCTTTTGTTGCTTATATTTTAGCTGGTGCAGACAGTCAAGGAAGTGCATACAGGGTGATTTTATTTTATTTTATTTTATTTTATTTTATTTTATTTTATTTATTTTATTTTATTTTATTTTATTTTATTTTATTTTATTTTTTTTATTTTATTTTATTTTACTTAAGTTTATTTATTTTGAGAAAGAGAGAAAGTGTGTGTGCACCTGCACAAGTGGGGCAGGGGCAGAGAGGGAGGGAGTCGGGGAGAGAGAGAGAATGAGTGAATGAATCCCAAGCAGGCTCTGTGCTGTCAACAAGGAGACTGGTGAGATCATGACCTGAGCCAAAATCAAGAATCAGACGCTTAACCAATTGAGCCACCCAGGCACCCTGTACAGGGTGAATTTAGATGTGGATATATACAGGATGTAAAATGGAGTCAGGAATAGAGAGATCCTGGGGGTCTGTTGTCATCAAGGTGGTTGAGGAGGACTCTCTGAGAAGGAGAGGTTTGGCTGATAAGAAAGAGCTGAAGTTGGGGGCTTGGGAGAGATGTGGGAATAGAGCATTCCGAGTAGGGGAAACAGAAAGTGCAAAGGCCCTGGGGTTGCATCATACCCAGTGTTTGGACAATAGGAAGGAGTTGAGTGTGGCTGAAGCAGAGTGAGGAGGGGTAGGAATGAGGGAAGAGACCATGGATGGCATGTGGGTCCCAGTAAATAAGAACTTGGGGTTTTTCTGTGGCTGAGGTGGGAGCCCTGGGAATGTTCTAAGCAGAGCAGGGAAAGGATCTCAGGAGCAAAGGCAGAAGTAAGGACACCAATCAGACACTGGCGGTAGGACCAGGTGGTGGCCATGGAGGTGATGAGGAAATTCTGGAAACAGAGAAGCCAGCGCCAGTGGGTATGGTAATGGACCAGATACTGGGGTGAGAGAAAGCAGGGCTGAGGATGCTACCTCTCGAGGCCTGGTTCCTGTCCTCTCCTGGACCCCAGAGCCCTGCACCTTCTCTTGGCCCCTCCTCAGCAGTGACAGCTGCACAGACTGACATTTCTGGGTAATTCCCTTCCCATCGACTTGCAGCTTATTTTTAGTTTTCTCTCAGAGCCATTAACTGTCCTTGCAGGCAAAGGCTGGCAAGGGGCAAGGGCTGGGTTTAATCAGCAGTTGGGGCCCCATTAGTGCCTAATAACATATTTATGGGTAGAGACTTGAAGCTCCCAACCGCCCCCAGAATCCCTTGCAGAATGACCTCTGTCAGCAGAACTAGATGCTGGCTTGGGGGCTTGAGTGGCAGAGAGTCTGGGGAACAGCCTTTGGTGGGGCCAGGAGAACTGAGCACGGCTTGGGGACAGGACATCCTCTGACTCTGCGCTGTTGACAGTGTGCAGAATTCAGGCAGGTGACAAGATGCTTCGAGAGCTTGAGTCTTTTTATTTTTTTTATTTTTTTAATGTTTATTCATTTTTGAAAGACAGGGAGAGACCGAGTACAAGCAGGGGTGGGGTGGAGAGAGAGAGGGACACAGAATCCGAAGCAGGCTCCATCCAGGCTCCATCCAGGCTCCGAGCTGTCAGCACAGAGGCCGACACGGGGCTCGAACTCACGGGCCATGAGATCATGACCTGGGCCGAAGTCGGACGCTCAACGGACTGAGCCACCCAGGCGGCCCGAGGGCTCGAGTCTTAAGAGCAAGGCCAAGATGCTGAGAAGCCCCGTGGTGTTGGGCACAGGCTCTGTGACCCACCTGCCTGGATTTGAATCCTGACTTTGCCACTCCCTGGCAAACCAGTCACTTATGTTCTTGGTGCCTCAGTTTACTCAGCTGTAAAGTGAAGGTGGCAGTCAGTCCGTCCTCAAGGCGCTGTGGTGAGGATGGGAGAAAGCGATGATGGCAAACCTGTAATTGTACCGGGCAGGTGACTAGAGCTCACTAGACGTGTTCAACAATTATTTAGTGAATGGCCACTGTGTGCTGGGCACCATTCTAGAAGCCGGGGATAGAGCAGTGAGCAGACCAAAGACCCCTGCCCTTACGGAGCTGACATTCTGGGAGAAGACACTTGGTAAACAAGTCAGCGTATGAAATATAGCCAAGGTAAACATAGTCAAGTTCTGTAGAGAACCGATAAAGTGGGGGAGGGGGTGGGGAGGGCTACTTTATGTAGGGTGGCCAAGGAAGCCCTCACCAGGAAGGTGACATCTGAGCAGAATATAAAGTGAGGGAGGGAGCCATATAGATACATAGGATGAGGGCATCCAAACAGGGGCACAGCAAGTGCAAAGGCCCTGAGGTGGGGATCAGGGTGATGTGATAGAGAGGCAGCGGGGCCCTGTGGGCTTTGGGGAGGACTTTGGCTTTTCCTCTGAGAAAGGAATTCTTTGGGGACTCTGCAGTCAAATGCTCTACCACTGAGCTATGCCCCCTCTTTGGGGACTCTGAACAGAGGAGCAACACAGCCTGCCATCTGCTTTAGAGGGATTATTCTGGCTACATCACTGAGAATCGGCTGTAGGGGGGGAAAGTGGAGGCAGGGAGACCAGAGATGAGGCCACTGCAATGTCCAGGCAAGAGAGGATGGTGATGGACCAGGGCAGGTGCTGAGGCCAAGAGAGGGAGTGAGTGCATTCTGGACACATTTCTGGGTAGAGCCAACAGGATTTGCTGTTGGACGGGACATTGAGAGAAGGTACCAACAGCGATGTCTCCAGGTTTTGGCCTGAGCAACAGGAAGGACAAAGATGCTGTTAACTGATGAGCGAGATGGTCAACGGGGCAGGCGTGCGGGGAGAGAATCAGAGGGTTGGTTTTGGGTGTGTGAGTTTGAAACAGAGAACTGGGTAGGGGGTGGGGGACACAGCTGGACTGAAGAAGAATATGGAATTCAGGGCTGAGGTCCAGGAGGGAGATGTGCCCTTGGGAGGTGTTGGTGTGGTGGTGGTTTGGGCAGCCACTGGTCTGGAGACCGCAGGGGCTCAGGGGGATGGAGAGGGCACCCACCTGGCCTCTCCAGCTGTGGGGATCAGGAAGGCGGAGAGGAGTCTGCATGAAAACCGAGGAGGAGTGGTCCGGGGGCTGTGGGAGGGGAACCGGGAGGGGGCCACCCAGAGGCCAGCTGCAGAAAGTTCTGAGAGGTGGCCAGATGGTAGTTTGGCTGCTATCGTCAGATCAGAGTGGAGACCGGAGGCTCCAGCCCCCGGGGGTAGAGGGCCGCCCAGGTCAGGGAAGGGGCTGGCTCTGACGGGGTGAGGTGGGCAGAGCGAGGCGTTCATGAAGCCCTGCCTGGCAGGCCCACGGCGGCCCAGGCTTCCCTCCCAGCTCTGAGGCATTCTAATCTAATTTAGATTAGAACCCCAATCTAAAAACAACAGATTTTTTTTTAATCACAAAAAATGAAAAGAGATATCACCTGTGACCTCCCATCCCTCAGCTCTGCTTTCTTCTCTGGTGGCTCCAGGCCCAGACGGGCTGCCCCAGAGGGTGGCTGCGAAGGGTGCCAGCAGCTCCTGGCAGCTGGGCAGCCCCCCCGTGGAGGAGGGCTTCTCCTTCCCATGGATTCTCCCACAAATCCCAGGTCTGAGGCTCATTGGCCCAGCCCGAGTCACACGTCCCCTCTGAGTATATCACCGAGTGGCCCAGCCCGGGTAGCGAGGCCACACCTGAGGTCTGGAGGGTGTGGCTCAGCCCCAGATGCCCAGAGTGGAGTAGGACGTACTTCTTCGAAGGAAAATGGGGTGCTGCTATCCACAGGCAAGGGAGTGGAAGCAGGGCAGGCAGGGTGCACGTGTCCCCCACTCCTCCTGGCTGTGTGGTGAGGTGGCCACAAAGTGGAGCACAGGATCCCAGTGCGGTGTCCGGTGCACTTTGAGCGCCCCCTGGAGGTCAGCTGCTGCCATTCACAGGAAAGGTAGAGCAGAGGACAGGCGCTCCTGGGTGAATGGACTTTGTCTGCAGGGGTGGGGAATGAGGCTAGACGGGACGCATTCTCCTGGGTAAATGGAGGCGGGGCCCTATGGGAGACAGCTCGACTTCCAGGGTAGTGAGTTCAAGATCTCTTGTAGAGGTGTGATCACATACACGTGCACACTCACATGTCTGTGCAGTGGGTGGAAGGCAGTCTTTGCCGCCTCCCTAACTTGCCACGGTTTTTTTCTGGAAGGCAGAGATCGCTGAGCAGCCTCATGCTCCCCTCATTCTTTGTGATTAATGAGCGGTGGCCCCCATCAGACTGTCCAGGCAAGACAAAATGGCCTTGGCCCTGGCTTCACCCAAGGCTGAATTATTTATCACCTACAGCCCCCTGGCTGTTTAAGTGATGGACAGCAAGTGACCTTGCTTGTCTCTGTAGGACCTGAGGTGCCAGAGGAAATCTCAGAGTCCAAGGCCCCACCTCGTTCTCAAACGGGGTAGGGGAGGAGAGGAGGGGTGCTGGGAGGGGAGACCACTTCTGAGCACCTACTCTGTGCCCAGCAGGCGGAGATGGCTTATGTTACCCCCACTTAACCAGGATGGAGGTTTTGAGACCCAGAGTGGGAAGTGACTTGTCCAGAGTCACAGAAAGCGGGGAGCTGGGTTGTAAACCCAACTCTGCCTGGTCCAGTCCAGGGTTCTGCCAGCCCACCTCCCAGGCTGCCTTGGACATAGAGGTTTCTTCCACAAATACCATTGAACTCCTGCTGTGCGCTGGGACTGGGGAGTGCTTAGTTGGCCTTTTCAGTGAAATGGGTGATAATGGTACCTGCTTGAAGGGAGAATTGAATGAGGGAACAATGGCACTTCCTTGGTGCTGAATTCACAGCAGCTAAAGAAAAAAAAACCCAGAAAATCTGTTTCACCATCATTGATGCTTTGGTCCATTTGTTTTCTGCCTTTTTCTGTACATTTCTGTGATTAAGATCATGGAGTTTTTTGTTGTTATTTAGGTTTTTTTTTTTTTTTTGTTTTGTTTTTTGAGAGAGAGAGAGAGAGAGAGAGAGTGCATGCAAGCAGGGAAGGGGCAGAGATGGAGAGAGGGAGAGAGAGAACCCCAAGCAGTCTCTGCACTGTCAGCGCAGAGCCCGATTCGGGGCTCGATCTCACAAACCATGAGATCATGACCTGAGCTGAAATCAAGAGTCAGATGCTTAACCAGCTGAGCCACCAAGATCATGCAGTTTTTAAAACCCAAGTTTTAATTTTACTTAATATCATGTCACAAGCATTTCTCCATGTCATTGCAGATCATTATAAAAATCACCCCACTTTTCTTTGGCTTAAAAGTACTGCATCCATTAAAAAAATTCAAACAGTGTAAAAGGGCATATGTAGTGAGAATCAGTACCTGCCACTCCCCCCCCCCCCCCCCCCGCCCCTCCCGCTTCGGTCCCAGAGGCTCCTTGTAGAGATGGTCTGTGCTTCCTCATGGGATCCCTCTTCAAACCTGCAAATGGGAGCACAGTGAATCCCTGTTCTGCGTCCCCCTGTGCCTCAGGGCATCTTGGCTACTGTCCCATTGGTACACACAGAGCCAGCTGCCTTTTAACGACTTCCTGTATCATCGTTCTATGGAGGGATCATCGTCTATCTCATTGATCTATTGATAGACCGGCTTTGCTTCCAATCTTTTGCTGTTACATCAGCACTGTGATCCATATCCTTGTGCAAATGTCCTTTTGTCCGTGTGCAATTATGTCTGTAATAGAATTACTGGGGAAATACGGCGTTTAATGACTATCATCAAGATGGGATGACAGCCAAAAGTCGTCCCCCGTATCAAGGTTAGTTGTTATTCCACCCATGCCTGGAGCTTATTTTGGGGTACCCCACACATATTTCAGCTGCAGGAAATACCTGAATATTAAAGTGTTCAGCTAAGGCTGAAGTCTTGGAACAAGAAATTTAAAAATATTTTTTGTAGTTTTTTATTTATTCAGGTAATCTCTATACCCAACCTGGGGCTCACACTCACAACCCCGAAATCAAGAGTCACATGCTCCTCCAACCGAGCCAGCCGGGTGCCCCTAGAGCAAGAGATTTTATCCATTTTCCTAATTACTGAACTATTGGGAACTTTTACATAATTTTTGTTCAAGAAATTACTAGCTTTCATGGTCATCGTTGATTATCGCTTCTTCGCAACATACACACACAATGTGCAAATATTTGAAAGTAGATACCCGGGTATTACATCAGTTGCTATTGTTGTGTGACAACAAACCACAAAAATTTGGTGGCACACACTGATGGGTATTTATTTAACTCCCACATCTGTGGGTCTGCTGGGAGTCAGCCGCTCTGGACGAGGCTTAGCTGGACGGCCGGCTCTGTCCCACGTGTGTCTCATCCTCCTCGTGGGACCAGCAAGCCATCGGGCAAGTGGAAACAGACAAGGTCTCTTAAGGCCCGTGCTCAGAGCTGCTGCTCGGTCAGTTCTGATCGATTCTGTTGGTCAAAACAAGTCACACAGCGGAGCCCAGATTCAGGGGGCTGGGGAAATACACTCTGCCTCTGAAATGGGAGGCAGAGCAGTCCGTGACAAGGGGCACGGATACAGGGAAGGGTGGAGAACCGGGGCTAAGGATTCGGTCGTCCTAGATGTTAACAATAATCTTAACTGATACACCTTGTTCCTACTACTGACACTTCTTTGCTGATTAGCTATGAAGATCACCTGTGTGAGCTCAGCTCAGGGATTTTGCTCAAGGTCAGGGATGCCAAGAATAGCCCTGAGTGTAGGCATTGGGCTACACCAAAGCCCCAGAGCATATTTGGGCCGTGTCCTGAGCTGAAGATAAATATGAGTCATGCCTAGATGTTTGGCAGGCATGGGAACCCAGGCCTACTGACCCCTGTGCCTTGGCCAGGGCTGTGGCTGTGGCACGGGCCAGTCAGCTCTCACCCCAGGTTTGCCCTGTTGATGGTATAACAGGGGCTCCTTCTCCTTGCAGGGCAACATGGGTCCTGCTGCCTTCTGGCTTCTGCTCTTCCTCCTCAAGAATCCTGAGGCCCTGGCTGCTGTCCGTGGAGAGCTTGAGCAGCTCCTCTCCAGAACAGAACAGACTGTTTCGCAAATGACCACCCTCCCCCAGAAGCTTTTGGACAGCATGCCTGTGCTTGGTGAGACAGACCCTCCAGATTAGCCCCCAAGACTGGGTCATCGTGGGCCCCCTAAGCCCTTCCCAACATGGACTCCCATCATCCAGAGTCCATCAGTGTCCTCTGACCTAGGGTCTCCCAAGACCTCCTATCTTCTTAGACCTGGTATCTCTGTGCCCCTCACTCAGCTGCCCAGGACTCATGGTCTCTGTAGATTTTTGGTTGCAAATGGCAAAACACCTAACTTAAACTGGCTGAAGCAGACAAAGGACTTTCTTTGAGGGCATTAACTCAGAAGTCCAGAGGACAGCTAACTTCAGGCACAGGTAGACCCAGGTGCTTTAACAACATCATTAGGACTCAGTCTGTCCCTCTCTGGGCCCTGCCCTGCTGGGTTGGCTCCAGTCTCAGGTCAGCAGGATGGCCACCAGTTCTGGACTGGTATCCAGGACTGGGCATACTGTCAGTCCTACGAGGGGGTGCTTCTCTGAGATGTTCCTACCCAAAGTCCCAGGATTGTGTCTCATTGGCTCTCTTTGAGTCACATGCCCATCTTGAACCAGTGACAGGTTCAGAGGGTTGAAATGCTCTGATTGGTCAATCACACACAGCCCATGGAATTGGGAGTGAAGTCAACAGCCCAACCTCTGACAGCGGGAGAGGAGTGGTCTCCAGAAGAAGATCAGGGAACTGTTTCCAGATGGGGAGTGTAAGCTGGTCAAACAGAAACAACCGACATTGATGGCCCTGCTCTCCCCAGTCTCCCCTGATATCTCCCTGGCTCCCACAGTCCTTCACAGCTTCTAGAGTCAGACCCGAACCCTCACATCCAATATCTGAGGACCATAGTAATCATATCTCATCAGTTGGCCTTTTTTGGCTCCTCTGTGTGATGGGGGGCAAGTTATGCACCCTCTCTGAGCCTGCCCACCTTCCTCTGTAAAATGAGGGCTGGGGGTGGCATTTGCGTGTGTGAGAGGACAGCTGCTGACCCTTCCTGGTACCTGCCCACGCAGACAGCGTGCTTAGTGAGAGCCTCAGGCTCACTGCTGCGCCCTTCATTACCCGGGAGGTCATGGTGGACCTGGCCATGCCCATGGCAGATGGGCGGGAATTCAGCCTGCGACGTGGAGACCGCCTCCTCCTCTTTCCCTTCCTGAGTCCCCAGAAAGACCCGGAAATCTACACAGACCCAGAGGTAAGTTGCATACCAGGGACTGTGGGGAAAAAAATCAGTGGCTTTGGGACTAGCCGGATCTGAGTGGCAGCCCAGCTCTGCTCTTTGTTTGCTGTGTGACCATGCCCAGATTACTTCACCTCTCTGTGTCTCTCGCCTGTGAAATGGACCTCATGATAGCACCTGCCTCATTGGGTTGTCAGGAAAATTAAAGGAGAGCGTGTAAGAAAGGGCTTCACAGTGCCTGGCATGCATGGAATGCTTTGTAAGTGATAGCTGAGCAATTTTCCTGTTTTCAGAATGTTATGTCAGCTTCTCAACACTTTTCTCTCTCCTCGGACTTTGAGATAGATGGGTCAAACTTTTATAATTTCTAACAGATTTGGGTGCTTACCATGAGCCAGGCCCTGTGCTGTACATCCATCCACATACCCTTCCTTCCTTCCATCCATCCATCCATCCACCTACCCACTCAGTCTTCCATCTCTGCATCCCCTGGTCCTTTTACGTGTCCTTCCGCCCATCTTTCATTCAGCTCCTCCTCTGTGCCAAGCCCTGTTCTCAGACACTGTCTTCGCCTTACCCTACAATGTAACCAAAGGAAATTGACATCCTCTTTTTAAAAAATAATTTTGTTTAAGTAATCTCTATGCCCAGTGAGGGGCTCGAACTCATGACCCTGAGATCAAGAGTTGCATGCTCTACCTTCTGAGCCAGCCAGGCACCTCTAAAAATAATTTTAAATTTTACCCTGCCAAAGTAATATATACTTGTAAAGTAGAAATATGCAGACACATATGTTTAAAAGTAAAAAACTTTTCTTTGCTGCCTTTATCCTCCGCTTATACAGAGTTCCCTAACAATGGTTTGGAGTGTATCCTTTAAATTATTTTTATGCCTTTACAGACACACATACCACGCTGACACACGTATGAATAAATAGGTGTGTGAACAGGATAACACAATACATGCTATTCTGAAACTTGCCTTTTTAACTCAACCAGTCTAAAGAACCCTTTCTGTGTGAGCACACACAGACCAAGCCTACCTTTCTAAAAAGCTGAGGTAATTAAAAAAAATTAAAAAAAAATTTTTTTTTTAACGTTTATTTATTTTTGAGACAGAGAGAGACAGAGCGTGAATGGGGGAGGGTCAGAGAGGGAGACACAGAATCTGAAACAGGCTCCAGGCTCTGAGCTGTCAGCACAGAGCCCGATACGGGGCTTAAACTCACGGACCGTGAGATCATGACCTGAGCTGAAGTCGGCCGCTCAACCGACTGAGCCACCCAGGCGCCCCTAAAAAAAATTTTTTTTATGTTTATTTATTTTTGAGAGAGTGAGAGAGACACACTCACTCCGTGAGCCAGGGAGGGGCAGAACAAGAGAGGGAGACACAGAATCTGAAACAGGCTCCAGGCTCTGAGCTGTCAGCACAGAGCCCGATGCGGGGCTAGAACTCACGGACCGTGAGATCGTGACCTGAGCCAAAGTTGGATGCTCAACCGACTGAGCCACGCAGGCGCCCTAAGCTGTGGTAATTTTTTAACCACTGCCCTGTTGATTGGCCTTTACGTTGCTTTCAGTTTTTCCCTCTTGTAAACAAGACTTCGATGAACACCCTCGCACAGTTTTCTCCCCGCATGCGTGTTGTGGGGGGTGGAGCCAGAAATGGACCTCCTTTCTATTTCAGGTGTTTAAGTATAACCGATTCCTGAACTCAGATGGGTCAGAGAAGAAAGACTTTTACAAGGACGGGAAGCGACTGAAACACTACAGCATGCCGTGGGGTGCTGGGCACAACCAGTGCCTGGGGAAGGCTTATGCCATCAGCAGCATCAAACAGTGAGTGTGGGGCGGTGGCACGGGGTGCGGGCCTGGGGTTGGAGGGGGAGGCTCCTGCTCCAGCTGGTTGGCACACGCCCTCCTCTCCGGAGACCAAGGGTTCTCAGCCAGGAGAATGGGCAGAGGCTCCACACGGCCCCGTGAGCCTTCTCCTGCCCACAGATCTATTTATTTGTGTTTTTAAAAATGTGTGCTAACTTTTTAAGAATCAGAAGATCAGGCATAAAAAGCCAGATTTCTGATCTCTTTTGAAATCATCAGATCTGGCAATGAGCTCTTCCCTGCAAGCCTGGTGTCCAAATACCAAACTCCCAGAATACCAAACACTGGACGTTCTGTGCCGCTGACCATTGCTATCCACAGCTGCTGTGCGTGTTCAGAACCCTCTCAGCAGGAACTGGCCGAACGTCATTGTTCCCTCTTGGTTATTTCAACGCCTGTGGGCCAGAGTGCCTTATAAATTCTCTTCCCTGGATCCCAAGAGCCTTGGCTTCCGGACCACAGACAGGGTTATGACATCTGCCCTGTCCTGTCCTGGCCCTGTGTAATCGTAAGCTGGGTGACCTTCTGTGCCTGTTTCCTCAACTGTTCAAGGCGGGGGTCCTAATCCTGCTGTGTCCCCAGTGGTGTCAGAATCTAGGAACTGGGTCTTCCAAAGTACTTACCCCACTGCCTGGCTCATTGTAGGCATTTAATAAGTGTTAGTCATTATTACAATTGCTCACATTACTATTACTAACGTGCAAGAGTTATGCTAGGTGGGTGGGCACGTTGCATTAACCTCTTGGTCTTGGTTTTCTCGGCAGTAAGTTCTGCTTCATGCACTTTCGTAAAACTCACACCCCCGTGAAGCCACACAATAAAATCAACAGGGATTGTGGGAAAAATGGGGCCGGGGATCCGACAGTCAAAAAAAACCCTCGTGAAGTAACACATGCAAGATAAGAACCCCGGGGGAGAGATGGTCGTACAGGCTCACACGTGTTACGTGCTTTCTCCTTGTGCCTCTCCCACACGAAACCATAAGCAAATGAGGAATTAGCATGAGGCCCCCTTGGTGTCCCAATGTATCCATCAGGTTGGAACAGACTCACGTGTTCAAAAGTGTAGCGGAACTGACTGTAGTTGTTATCTCGGAAAGTTTCTGGACAGATAAAAAGAGATCATGCATACTAAATGCTTAGCACGGTGCCTTGCACCTAGGGTTTCAGTAAATTAGCTAATTTGTTGGTATTTTTATCTCCCTTCACTGCCATGCACCCCCGCTAGGCAGGGGTCAGCCTGATAGTGACTAGAGGTCAGATCATTTGCCACCGTGATCATGGACCTGGTGAGGGGAGGTGCCAGGATCCAAATCCAGGTGTCAGCACAGAGCTCCCTGCCCGATACAAACTTGATCTCTAGCATCCTACAGCTTCAGAGCTGGGAAGGGCTCATCCCACCTCTTGGGCCTTCTTTGACCAGACAGGGAAACCGAGGCCCAGGGTGGGGAGGAAACTTAAGAGGCAGAGTTGAGTTCATCCAGCTCTGCTGCCTGGGGCGTGGACTTGGCTCTGTCCTCGCCTTCCCTCCTCTCCATTCAGTGAGGTTAAAGCGTCCTCAGTCCCACACTGGCACCTGGGTCTCGGTGGGGGTGGTGAAGGGACACTGAGCAGTGGAAGATCCAGTCCTGACCCCACTGACACAGGAAGTGAGCTAAGGCAGGTGGGCTGGGGCCAGTTCACATCAGGTAGGGCTGCCTCCACACTTACCGGCACACGATTACACCCTGCCCCCGGCTCGTATGCTTGTCAGGAGGTTCCCCAGAGACGGCAGTAAGAGGCCTTGGGGGCGGGGTACCTTTCCCTAAGCTCACAAAGGCAGCCTCTGGTTTAGCAGCAGCCCTGACCAGAGCAGACGGCGAGGGCTCCAGGAGTTGCGTGGGGACAAGGGGTGGGGAGAGGACAAGGGGCGGGCAGGAGAGTCAGAAAGGGTCCCTGAGTCAGGAGGAGTCAGACTCTGCTGCTGTAATAAGCGACCCCCAAGTCTCTGGCCTGTCACAACAGAGGTGTAGTTCCTACTCATACAAAGTAGGTTGTGGGTTTGGGGGTCCCTCCCCTCCACACAGAGACTCAGGGCCAAGCTCTTTCTATCTCCCCGCCCCATCACCCCAACACAAGGCACATGCAGCCATCAGGCAGAGAAATGCCTACAGTCTCGTGTCGGCTGAGCAGTCTTTGGCGTGGAATCGACATTTGTCATTTCTGGTCACCGCCTGTCAGCAGAACTGGCCGGCGGGCCTCCTACCCCAGGGGCTGGCAGGGGTGAACGAGCTCACGGACTTTGGGCAGGAAGCACCTGTGCTCTTTTGCTCTCCTCCCGCTTTTCCCAAAGCGAGACCGGGGTCAGACTCAGGAGGAAGCCGTTGCCCCCCTGCCTTATTCCAGAGGAGACCCCCAACTCTTCCACCTGCAACACCATCTCTCTGCAGATTCGTGTTCCTTGTGCTGGTGCACTTTGACCTGGAGCTGATCAACCCAGACGTGGAGATCCCCGAGTTTGACCTCAGCAGGTACGGCTTTGGGCTGATGCAGCCGGAACACGACGTGCCTGTCCGTTACCGCGTCCGGCCGTGAGCTCTGCCGTGCACTTGCCTCCACCCAGCCTGCCCCCCCCCCCCCCCCGTCACTCGGCTTTCTGTGTCTGCATTTCCCTGGGTGCAGGAGCTTTGAACACTCAACGGTGCCCGCATGACCACTTTCCTGATTCTTCCTTGGAAGGCTATGTCCAGGGGAGGGGAACGAAGGGAAGCTGAGAGGGGGTGAATGGAAAAGGGACACCAGAAGCTCTGTGAATGGTTTGCTGTTCTGGTCGAGTTTCAAAAGGAGTCTCTTTCTCTCCCGACTCACCTTGCCCTGCCCCCCACCTCCTGATATCCACAAAAGCTGGGACCCACAGGGCAGGAGCAGAGGAGTCTTGACTGGTCTGCCATGCCCCCGCTCCCCAAGGGGCCAGGTCCTCGACAGTGATGTGGTCCAGGCCTTAGCCTGTCAAAGCAGATGCTGGCCATAAAAAGGCCAATCAGGGCCTAGCCATGTGTTCATTGATACAGGCTCTGTCCCCAAATTACCATTAAACTAGCCTAAGCCAAAGGAGTCCCTTAATTGTCTGCTTACCCACGGGCCCCATTTGCCACACTTGCCTTAATCTCTCCATTCACACCAATGCTTGAGAAAATTCAAGAAGGGTTTCCCAAAGGCGAATATTCAAGGCACAGAACATGCGCACCTCCCAAAGACTGGGCTCTGTGCTCTGTCCTAGACGTATGGGCTCCAGATGGGAGAGCTTTCCCAGTGTCCAGACTCCAGTAGGGAATGAGGAAGACAGCCCCAGCAGGCTGGCCCCGTTGGAAGGAACCAGCCAGGGCTCCCTGGGCTGGTGGAGTCAGAAAAGGAGGTGTTGGTTTGCTACACCCCTAGCCTGGAACCGCCAGCTCCTGCACACTCCAGTGGCAGACCTGTTTTGTGTGGCCCAGACGTCGAAAAAGTACATTAGCTGTTACCGTGTCCTCTTTGGGAGAGTCTGTTTAAAGTGTCCAGCTTCTCTCGAAAATGTGGCCAGCCTGGCCACACTGGGCCCACATTCCCAAGGGCGGCTATTGGCCAGAGCTGAGGTACAGCCACCTCCCTTATCCAGGGCACGTGCATTCTGGCTCGCTGGGTTTCCACTTGGTGGAGATTTTTCTGCTTCTCCATTCCCAGTACCCCCAGGCCCTTGGAGGCATTCCAGTTTGAGAGCCCTCTTCCAACTCTTAGAAGTGATACTGTACGAAGTGGTAACAACCTACTAATTGGTCCTCAGACCCATGGTCCACCTGACCTGGGTGCACCCCCCCTCGTACAAACAGATCAAGGATGAAAACTTGCTTTTGCGTCAGCTTT
Source organism: Panthera leo (assembly GCF_018350215.1). Classification (NCBI taxonomy): domain Eukaryota; kingdom Metazoa; phylum Chordata; class Mammalia; order Carnivora; family Felidae; genus Panthera; species Panthera leo. The sequence continues at coordinate 12,157,129 of NC_056681.1, forward strand.
GTGGTCGGGGGTGGGGGGGACAGATCAAAGAGAAAAACTGCCTGGAAACCTTTCTTGTGATGTTAAGTATTATTATTAACATTAGGTCCTGTTTACCGAGGACCCTCTAAATGCCTGTGACAGGTGCGGTAGATGCAGTATTCCTACTTCTTACGACATCTCTGTGAAGAGAGGATGGTTATGCCTTCTTTATGGATGAGGAAGGGCGCTCAGGGAGGTGCCGTGACTTGGTAGGATTTGGCAGAATTCGTGTCCCAGTAGCAAATGCTGGGTGGGTAGCTCTGTGTTCCTTGGGCTCCAGGCGGGTGGTGGAGGGACAGTCCTGTTTAGCATCACACAAGACACACACACACACACACATGTACGTACAGCTCAGTCCCCGTAGCTCTGGCTAGAGGGAGGAGAGGACCTGAGGCCTCCAAACGTTCCAGGGGCTTGGGGGCTTCCCTGGCCCTCAGCCTCCAGGCACCCCCAGGATTCCCAGACAGACACTGTGATTGGCAGGAGGCAGGATATCCCCAGGGAAACCCATCTTCACGCCTGGGTGACCCCTGCTGCCACCTGCTTCTTAACTCCGCAGGAAATCAGGGTTGGCAGCCTTCTGTGGGAGGACGGTGCCGGTTTCCATGGCAACTGTAGCTGCCTCCTCCTGGCTTGGAAGGGAAGGAAGAAGGCTGGCAGAAGTAGCTGCAGGAAGATCTCTCGTGCAGGGCTGTGCCCTGGTGCGCTGGGGAAAAGCCCCGATGACTCCCCACAGATCAGGGCTGCATGGTCCCCGGGACTAGATCCTCACCCATGTCCCCAAAAGGCCAGTTGCTTTTCAAGGTGGCACCTCCTTGGAGCCACAGTCATTAGGAAGAGATGGGTCTCCCACCAGGTAGCCCCAGCTGGTACCAGAGATATTGGAGTAGAGCTTGAGAGATGATGCTTTAAATCCTCCTTTGTTTTAATCTTTATTCTTTTCCCCTTTTTTCCCGTTCTTTAAAAAGAAATCAATGTAAACATAAGGTACAGTGAAAAGAGGGAAAGGTGAGTGTGTTCGCTCCTTGCCACAGGTCAGTTAGGAACGTACCCGGACATCGTTGTATTTCTTCATATTTTGCTTTAGAATCACAAACTTGCAGGACACATGTTAGAAATGCTCTTAGGTTGGGGCACCTGGGTGGCTCAGTCGGTTAAGTGTCCGACTTCGGCTCGGGTCATGATCTCGCGCGTCGCGGGTTCAAGCCCCGCATCAGTGCAGAGCCAGCTTTGGATCCTCTGTCCCCCCCCTTGCTCTCTGCCCCTCCCCAACTCACACACACTCCCTTTCCCTCTCTCTCTTTCAAAATAAATAAACATTTTTTTAAATGCTCTTAGGTTGACCTAATGAAGTGTTTCCTTCCCATTGTCATTTTTTTTTTTTGCTATATTTGGTATTGCTGTTTACCAGATATTCTCCTTGAAACAGACTCATTTTTTACACTTAAATTTGCTTAAAAGGGAACGTTATTCCATCACTGCCAGTAACGGACAACATGTATCTCTCACTGCCAAAAATAGAAAATGGCTGTGAAATATAAATTTGCCGGGGTGGGAGGGCCTCCGTGCCGTGTCGCCAAGGCTCAGAGCCCGAGGTCTGTCTCTTCTCTGTTACAAAATGAGACAAGGAGGCGGTCCAGGGGTGTTAGAGCCAGGCCAGCATCACCCGAGACTTTCTCCTTGACAGTCACAGGTGAAGGGGGCAGGGTGTGTGTCTGAGCCCCACCCAGGGTCTTCTCCTGCCACCAGCCAGCCCTGCTCGCAGTGAGCTGGGGACACCCCACCCGTTTGTTTTCGTTTTTTGATAGACACCGTGTTTCGGGAGTAGCCGTGATTATTATGCCTTGCTGTTGTAATAAAGAGTTCTATTTTCATATAATATTGTTGAACAGAAATGTGCTGAAATGTATTAAATCATCCTTGTTTGTCGAACTGCCTCAGTGTGATTTAGGTGGAGCGTCGGCCGTGTCCGGAATGGCAAGGTTGGTTTCTGGGAAGAGAGAACAGAGCACCTACTGGGTGCCAGCTTTGGGACAGGGCCTTTAGAATCCAGCCCCACCTCCAGCTGCCCTGCATATATTATTATCTCCGTTTTTGTAGATGAAGAAACTGGCTGTTGGAGAGGTGAAGGGGCTTGCCACATGGCTAATTAGTAGCCGCAAGAATTGAGCATAGGCCTCTCTGCCTCCTGAGACCGTGTTCAGGATCCCTCTATCAGCAGTCCTCCCGATGGCAGAAGATGGGGGCTCACAACCCGAAGTAAGACAAGCAGAAAAAAAATCTCTTAAAAATTCACTGGAGGTTCTCTCTCCTTCACCATAATCTATGCACTTGTCTTAATATAATAAAGAAGATGGGGAAATGAATTAGATCTGGGAAAGATAAAAAAGAGAAGGTTGTTTTTTTTCCCCTCTCAAATCTTTGAGTAAAAAATAATTTCTGGAGGCAAATGTCCCTCACATCGGGTTCCTCATCCTCGAGGGGGAATGGAGGCAGGTTCGGTGGGATTGAACTTGGCTCGGATAGACCTCTCAAGTAAGACAGCAACACTTTGCACATAAAATGTTTACATTCAACACAGACGTTTCTCTCCCTTGCACGCAGATATGGGACCCCAGCGGTGGAGGCACAGCTACGCCATCACCAGGCCCTTCTGGTCACTCCGTCATCTGCGTGTGTGGGGAAGAGGGTGCCAAGTGGGGGGAGAAGGTGGGGGGCTATCCGCTTGCCCTGGGACCTCCCCGAGGACCCCAGTGTGGCCTGCGTGGCCTGGGAAAGACAAGGCAGGTGTTCCTACATTAGGCAAACCTGAGAAGGGAGCCCTTGGGGCATCTGGATCCTTGTGAAGAATGGGCTGTCTGTATGGCTTTATTTCAGGGGTTCTGCGGGCTGACCACTGGTGGAGAAATACTGATGGGTTGGCCAAGGGCCAAACCCCAAATATCCCTGTGAAAGAACCCTGGTTTCCTTCACATATCAGGGAGCCATGTGCTCAGAGAAGATAGGTCCAACCTCCAAATCAGGATCTGGAGCTGAGCCAAATACAGGTATCAGGCCCCTCTAGTCAGTGATTGGGCTACCAGTTGTCATGGGACCCAGTACAGGCCAATGAGATGATCAGGAAAGTCTGTGGAGAGCTTCAGAAGTGTGGGAGAAGTTCCTCCTTCCTCCTTCTCTCGGGGTTGTCATGCCATGGCCATGGCAGCCATTGTGTGATCATGAAGATAAGAGAATCTCGGAGAAAACCGAGAATCCTGAGGTCTCTGAGCTGCTGCCGTGACAGACCCTCGCATCACCTGCTCCTGGCTTTTGTGTTCAATGGAATAATCAAGGTCATCATTGTTTAGGTTCTACTTAGGGACCACATACCATAGTGGTTAAGAGCACAGGCTCTGCCTGGGTGGGAATCTCTGCTGAGCCACCTCATATCAGGGTGATTTGGGTCATGTCTCTGTGGTCCAGGTTCTTCACCTGTCAAATAGGGATGAAGGACAACGACATAGGGTTTTGTGAGCATTAGATGAGGTAATATTGTCATTCACAGCCCGTGGAAGAGGCAGGAAAAATGAGTATCCTAAGTTAGCCTCACAATAGAGTTTCCCAGAGAAAAGAAACTAATCCGGATCATGAGGAGGCAGGGAACGTGACACTGGATCTGGACTTTGGAAGGTGACTAGGAGCCCGCCATGTGGGAAAAACGATGGTTGGAGTTGGGGAACCTTTCCAAGCAACAGAAACAGTGTAACAAAGGCCCTGTGTATATCAGTTTTCTGTTGCTGTTTAACAACCCCAAAATGTAGCGATTTAAAATGAAACTGTTGTAGGGCCACCTGGCTGGCTCAGTCGGAAGAACATGTGACTCTTGATCTCAGGGTTATGAGTTCGAGCCCCACATCTGGTGTAGAGATTACCAAAGAAATTAAATAAAACATACAAAATAAATAAACAAACTTTAAAAAATGAAATTGTTTTATTATTTCTCATGGTTTTATGGGCTGAGTGGGGCTTAGCTGGGTGGTTCTTCTGCTGGTCTCACTTGGGATCTCACAAGTAACTGTAGTCAGATGCAGGTAACATCTGTAACATCTCAGATGGTGACTTGGGCGGGACACTTGACAGGCTGTGCTCAGCTGAGGTGTTGAGGTGGCTGAGTCACTGTCTCTTCTCATGTAGTTTCAGGGCTTCTCAGTCTCCATGTGGCCTCTCCAGCAGGGAATCGGGGCTTATGTATCTGAGCTCTCAAAGGCACAGAAGTACGTGCTGTCAGACCTTCTTTAGGGCTTAAGTTTGGAAATGGCATCACTTCTGTCATGTTCTGCTGGTAAATATGAGTCACAAGGCCAAGCCCAGAGTCAATGTGGATTGGAACTGGGCAAGGTGGGCCTACCAAGAGGCTCATGGGAGGCCATCTTTGGGAAGCAGCTACTACTGGGCCAGAGGCTGGAAAGTCTTTGCCTGCAACGTGGGGATGTAGTGGTGGGTGATAAAGCTGGAAAAGCAGACAGGGCAAGGGTCAAATGCAAGTTTCCATGCCCTGCAATCCCAAGTTGGGGGGGGGGGGGGGAGAAGCACCCCATCTTTGTGAGAAAGAAATACCACGATTCTGGCAACTGTCTCCCCAAACCCAAAATGCCATCAGTCGTCTCCCCATCTCCATGGAGGGGGATGATGGTTAGGGGCCCTCTAGGACCCACCGTGTGTCAGAGGGGCCAGCACTCTCCCTCCCTCTGCCACAGCAGAAATTGAGATCTCAGAAGTCTTTAAAAAAACAGTCTTTTACATCCTAAAGGTAAAAATCAAATCAGCTACTCCCTGCTTAAAACTTTTTAACACTCGTGACATAAAATCCAAATACCTCCCCACAGCCCTCGCCTACACGATTTTTCTCATTCTGTTTTCCTCTCCTACTTCATCGTGGACCACTCTTGCCCTCACCAACTCTGCTCTGACCACATCCACCATCTCACATCTCCTTCAACCCTCCCTCCTGCCCCAGGGCCTTTGTATCTGCTCTCCCTTCTACCTTTAGCTTGGAATGCCCTTCCCCCTGCTTTTTTATGGCTTACTGATTACTCTGATTTACCACCCATCTGCAACATCACCACCCCCTCCTTCCCATTTTCATACTTTTTGCATTTCCTGCTCAGCAATTATCAGTGTTAGATTATTTTTAAATGTCTCTGTTTATGTCTCCCATTTGAATGTGAGCTCCAGGAGGGTGGGTTGGCTTCACTGCTCCTGCATTTCCAGCATGCAACATAAGCTCAACACATAGTAGGTGCTCGGAAAATATGCACTAAGTGAACAAATGGCCTTTTCCTCATTGTGGGAGAGTTTGTCCTTTACCTTGGACGGTGACCTTTACCTTGGTCAGTCTGACCAGAGTGACATGGTCAGACTTCTGCCTTTAAAGGTCCACCCTGGTAGCTGGGGAGAGGTTGGGTTAGAGGAAGGATGCACCTAGGGGAGGAAAATCAGAGAGGAGGCAGACAAGACTGGGAAGGGAGGGCAAGGGCAGTGGAAAGCAGGTAAGAGACCTCAGTCCCCAAGGACAGGGGATCTGGATGTCAAAGAAACGTTATCTTACAAGAATCAGTTCATTAGCTCCTGATCTCTGTAGCTTTGATTTCCTCCTTTTGCTGACTTGCTCCTTTTCTATCACATCTTGGAGTTCCCAGGCTATCTGCGGGAAAGAGATATTAGTTTCCCTTTAATTGCTTTGCTGGAAGCCCGTGCCTCAGTCCATCCGTGCCCTGTATTTCATCATTGTTTGGCCACAGACCCTGGGAGACTGGCTTTGGCAAAGTCCGGGCCACAAAGGGGTTCAATGGACTATGTGCAGCTTTGCCTATCTCCCTCTGTGTGGTCCTCTGGGGGTACCCATACTTCCTCCCAGAGAGGGAGCCAGGGCTTAGCAGAGAGCATTACATGTAATAAACACTTTAAAATGTTAGGTAGTAGATGAGTGGGGATGGCCAAGTGAGTGGGTGGGTGGGTGGGTGGGTGGAGGATGGATGGATATTTGGACTGGAGGATAGGTGCATGAGTGGGTGTATGGATAGGTGGATGTGTGAGTAGGTGGGTAAGTAATTGGGTATATGGGTAGATGGGTGGGTGGGTGGGTGAATGGGTAAATAAATGCACAGTTGGATAAATGGTTGGTGGGTGAATGAATGGGTGGAAAGATGGGTAGTGAATAGAATATGTGAATGAATAGAAACAAAGATGGATGTGTGAGTGTATGAGTACATGGACTGATAGATGAGTGGGTAGATAAATGGCTCAGTGTGTGGTTGGATAGTCTGGTGGCTATATGGTTGGATAGTATATGGATGGTTGAATGAATGGCTGAGTTGATGGGTAGGTGGTAGACAAAAGATGGAAGAAGAATGGGTAAATGTTTGGGTTGGTAAGAAACCCAGACTCACCCATTTACCAGGAACCTGGGCCAGGAAACCCAGGGCTGATAAAGGCTATCAGGCTAGCATAGAATGGGCACTAGAATCAGACATCTGGTCGCTCAAGGGTCATCCAACAGCTAATAGGTATTTATATTAGAATATTCAGCCAAAGGGTGAGAGAGCTAGAAAGACTCTTAAGTGAGGTTAGATACATGCAAAGCATTTAGTACAATGCCTGGTATATAGTAACAGCTCAATGTTAGCTGCTATTTTCCAGTTGTTGGTACTACTGTTATATTAATGTGTACTTCTTAGTGTTAATCATGGTGCTAAGCACTTCATATGCATTATCTCATTTGTCCCCCCAGCAACTCCGAGAGGTAGATGCTATCATTAGCCCCATTTTACTCATGATTATGATTATTATTATTATTATTGGGTGTGACAAAAGAGAAACAGGCAAGAAGACTGGAGTTCAAGCTGGTGGAAAATTCCCTGGGGCTGCTGGGAGTTTGGGCAAGCCACAGCAAAGAGCAGTTGTCTTGAGTGACATCTACTCAGAGATGTCAATGATTTCCCTTGAGCCTTTGGGTGCCCCCATAACTACCCTCATAGAGTAATTATTCCTTCCCAGGGGTCTGTGGGGGAGAGGGGAAAGGGGATTAATTAGTCATGCTCAGTGCCCAGAAGTGCCAAGAAAACTGAGGACACTCTGTGGGGTTATAAATAAGTGATGGCTGTTATTATGGAGTTTAAGAAGGAAAAACTGGCTTCGAGTGGATAGATCACTTGCTACCACAGTTTAGAGGGGGTTCACCTGTATTTACAGTGACGAATTGGGCTGATTTGATGTCGTTCGGCCTCAGGTAAAAATCTCAACACATTTTAGCAGGAAGTCTGCCAAGAGGCCATGAGCAGATAGGGTTTGTGACTTGCTGCTCGTACCCAGCTGTCCACTCTCTGGTTTGACCTTTGGGATGCTGTTCCCCTTGTGAGCTTTGTATCTTTCCCATCTGTAAAATGACCTGAACTCTTACCGGGGGACCCGTTCTCTATAAAACATTTTGAATTTTGTTGTTCTTTTTGCCGTGGGTCCTGTAAGTTCATTTTCTTTTCCCCTGTTTCTTATAAGTACGTTCTAAGGAGATGGTAAACTTTGGGTTTGTGGAGAAAGAATTGTATCAGTTGGCTCTTTGGGACATAAAGGAAAATATCATAACTTAATCTGGCTTAGGAAAAAAAGGGAGTATTTAGCAGCTCACACAGCTGGAAAAATCCAGGGGTATTACCTTCAGGCACATCTGGATCCAGAAGTTCTAAACCTATATTGTCAGGACTACTATCTCAATCTCTGGGTCTACTTTCCCCTGAATTGGCTTTATTTCTAGGTAGTCTCTCTTCCTACGATGGCAGAAAATTCTAGGCAATGAAGGCCAGATGTTTCCAAATAGTTACAGTCTTCATTCAGAAAATAAAAATTCTAAACTGGGTACAGTGCAGAGCCTGGGGAAACAGAGAGAGACTAGACCTATTCCACTGTCCGCACTTCCAAGATCCAGGCGTGGGTCTAGATGTTCTTTATCTAAACCCGGAACCAAACTTTGCAGGAATTGGGCCACCCAGAGGGAAGAATCTGAATGACAAGGAACATCTAGAAGTAGCCTCGGGCTTGGGGAAGAATCTCCCCCCCCTCCCCACCCCCCAGCAGAACCCTGTGGCTGTGAAATTTCCTAGCCACCTTCACCACCATCATCCCAGCCCAAGCCCATCACCTCTGGCCTGGACAATTGCAGATGTCTCACAAGGAGTCTTCCTGCTACCTTTGTCCCCCAAACCCTTCATAATGCAGCTGGAAGAATCAGTTCAAAAAATATATCAGCACATGGGACTTCCCTGCTTAAAACTCTTATCATGGCTTCCCATCAGGATTAGGAAAAACTCAAACTCATTCCTTAAACTTGAGAGTAAAATCCCAACAAGGCTCTGCATGACCTAGTCCCGTCCACCTCTCTAACCTCCCTTCCCAAGGTCATTTCCTCCTTAGGGCCTTTGCTCTCTTTGGCTCCCCTGCCTGTCCCCCCTTCCTCGGAACTTTACATGGTTGTCTTGTCCCTGACCTCAGGTTCTCACCTTAGATATATCACCTCCTCTGGGAAGTCTTCCTTGACTGTCCAACCACTGTATCTAAAGTTGCTGGCACCTCTCTCAGACATGCTCTATCACTTCCACTTGTGTACTTTTCTTCATGGTATTTATTACAATCCAAGTGATCTGGTTTCTTTATTTAGCTTGTTTATTAACTGTATTCCCCACCAGAATATAAGTCCATGAACACAGGGTCTGCCTGTTTTATTCTTCTCACTGTGTCTCCAGTGTCTCGAGTAGCGTTTGGCATATAGGACATGCTCACTAATTAGTGGTTGAGAGAATAGCGTTTCCAGACCAGCGAATACCTTTGCCTTCTGCTAAATTGATCTAGGGTTTCTCAGCCTTGCCACTATTGACATTTAGAGCTAGAAAATTATCTGTTGTGGCTGTCCGTCCATCCTATGCACCTGGAGGATGTTTCTCAGCATCCCTGGCCTCTACCCACAAAATGATGACACCTTGGACAAGGCTCATGATGATGGAGGTGATGAGAAGTAAACAAATTTTAAAAATATAGTAATATTATGCACAACACTATGGAAACGAATCCCTTCGTTTAAGAAATGAAGGGAAGAGCCAGAGAGGGGAAGGGGCCCTATGGCTTTAGTCAGTTTTTGTCTTTTAGGGAAGCTTTGCTCATCTCTTCAGGTAAATCCTTTGGTTCTACATTCATTTCTGGAGATTATTTGATGGATTCTGTCTCCTCCACTGGACAGGAGATCCAAGGGAGGATGCTTCCTTTGCTGAGCCTGGCACAGGGCCAGGCACACAGGACGTTCTCAAAAACCAGATGCCCAAGGTAACATGAATAAATGAATGAATCACCAGGCTGTATAAATCAGCTGACCCCTCACTCTCTCTTCCTCTCACCCTACTTTATTTTTCACCTTAGTGATTATCACCAGCTGCCACATTGCATATTTATTTGTTGATGTATTTCATTGTCCGTCTTCCTCCACTAGAACCCAGAATTCCATTCTGGAATTAGATTTTAGCAACTAGCATGGAAGCTCATGAAAGCAAGGGCTATTTAAAATTGCAGTCTGCCCCCACCCCACCCCTGCCTCTATCCCTCTCCTCTTCCTTACCCTCTCAGCGCTTATCACTGCCTGACATATTTCTACTTGACTTTCTTGTTTTTCATCTGTCTCCAGCCAGTTCTACCAGGGCCGCACACTGGTGTTTGGTTCACAGCTGTTTCTCAGACGTTTATCCTAGTGCCTAGCACATAGAAGGCACGCACCCCCACGTTGTTGACCTGACAAAGGATGGAGGGATTGCGACTCAGCCAGGGAAGGCAGCCCAGGTGGGAAGGGCCGGACCGCCAGGTGCATCTCCTTCGCCCAAAGCCCCAGCCCGCCCCCAGCTTCACCTGGAGGCTGGGCCGGGCAGGCAGGAGTTAAGCGGTGCTCACGCTTCCGACCCGCAGGTGGCGCCGTCCCGCCTCTGTGCCAGACTCCGGGCGCTCCGAAGTGCGGGACAGAATCGCAGCCAGCGCGGAGCCGAAGCTCAGCCCCGACTTGTTGATCTCGCTCAAGCAGCAGCCGCCGCCGCCGCCGCGGGAGCAGGAGCAGGAGCAGGAGGAGGTGGAGCAGGAGGCGCCGCCCGACCGCGGACCTGCCACCCGCGCACCCAGCGTTCGCCCGCGCCCCCAACCTCGGAGAGGGCGCCCGGCCCCGCGGCGCCTGCAGCCCTAGCGCGTTGCCTGCCCGGCCGGCGTAGGCCGGGCCCGGCCCGGCCCCGGGTCCGCCGCTGCCCGCGGGCGGGGGCGCCCGGGCGGCCGGGGCGATGCGCGGTCCCTGGCCCCGGGAAGCGGCCGCCCTGGGGGTGAGTGTTGAGGCTCGGGGACACGGGGGGGGGGGGACACCGAAAGGGGGCTCGCCTGCCGCGGCTCGGCCTGTTGGTCTACCCGGGCTCCGCGGCTTCAGACCGGGGAGGGGGGTTGTGTGTGTGTGTGTGTGTGTGTGTGTGTGTGTGTGTGTGTCGGGGGGGGGGGGTCCTCGGGCAAGGGTTGGGGCCTGGGTAGACGCAAGGGGAGAGGGCGTCAGGCTCATAGGCTGGGGGGCTCAGGACTGCCCCCGAAATCACTAGCGCGCGGCGGGAGGAGGGCACGTTTTGAAAAGGCCAGAAAATTCAGCTCCTTTCCCCGCCTCCCACCTCCCCCACCCCTTCCCTTCCAAGCCCCGGGAAAGGCGCAGAACCCGGAGTTATAAAAAGCCATCGCTGGAGAGGAGCGAGGAGGAGGAGGAGGGGTGGGGGGAAGGAGGAAAGGAAGAATGAAGCAGGTGGATCCGCAGGACTCGGCGTGCCCCTCCTGCGGGGGGGTAGGGGGCACAGAGGGAGGGGCGGGACTCCTTTGCAGATCTCGGTTGGGCATCTTCATAGCTCAGTTGGTCCCCAGAGCGACCTCAAGAGACGCTCCCGTGGTTTAGGGAGCGGGGTCGCTCCGGAACAGCGACGCGGTCTTGACCACCCCATCTGTTGTGACCCCCGACAGGTGGGCACCTGGACCCCCACCAAAAAATTCCCCCAAAGCTTTTAAGGTTTAGAAAAAGCAAACCCGCTGCCACCCCCCACCCCCCACCCCAGAGCTCTCAAATTCTAATTATTTCGGAGCGGGGGGAAGGAATCGATGAGAAATCTAAAAAAAAAAAAAAAAAAAAAAAGTTTTTCATGCAGCGCCCCTCTCTGCCCGTTGCGGGGCCTGGTTCGGGACTCGACGGGGAGACCCAGAAAGAAGAGAGTTTCAGCACTCGAAGGGGAGGACAGCGCCCCGGGCGGCTGGGTCGGGCCTGGGCAGCAGAACCCCGGGGTGGGGCCTCCCGGGTGCCCGGTGCGTCTCTTGGGGGCCCTCTCCCCGCCCCGAAGAGCGGCCCCTCCCTCCACCCGTGGGGTGGGGCGGACTTCAGCACCGGCGGGAGGGACAGCGCCAAGCCTTTCTGCACCCCCACCCCCCACCCCCTGAGCCGCTTAAGCACCGGGAAGGTCAAGGCCGCTTGGGGTCCCGGTGGAGGGGTGGGGAGGGGCCGCGCCCAGCTCTCTGTTTGCTGACCCGCGTCCGCTTCCTGCCTTGCAGCGGTCGGGATGGAGGTGAGAAGACGGCCGTGACGCGCGCCCGCGCGGCCCCCTGCACCCCCAGCAGCCCACAGCGCTCCCTGCCCCCCTCCCCCGCGGCGGCCGGCCTTGCCGTCCAGTGACAGCGGCCTGGGGGGGCAGGGGGGGCGGGGGCAGCCGGACCAGCGATGCCGGCGGGCATGACGAAGCATGGCTCCCGCTCCACCAGCTCGCTGCCGCCCGAGCCCATGGAGATCGTGCGCAGCAAGGCGTGCTCAAGGCGCGTCCGCCTCAACGTCGGGGGTCTGGCGCACGAGGTGCTCTGGCGCACCCTGGACCGCCTGCCCCGCACGCGGCTGGGCAAGCTGCGCGACTGCAACACGCACGACTCGCTGCTCGAGGTGTGCGACGACTACAGCCTCGACGACAACGAATACTTCTTCGACCGCCATCCAGGCGCCTTCACCTCCATCCTGAACTTCTACCGCACCGGGCGGCTGCACATGATGGAGGAGATGTGCGCGCTGAGCTTCAGCCAAGAACTCGACTACTGGGGCATCGACGAAATCTACCTGGAGTCCTGCTGCCAGGCCCGCTACCACCAGAAAAAGGAGCAGATGAACGAGGAGCTCAAGCGGGAGGCAGAGACCCTGAGGGAGCGAGAGGGGGAGGAGTTCGATAACACGTGTTGTGCAGAGAAGAGGAAAAAGCTCTGGGACCTCCTGGAGAAGCCCAATTCTTCCGTGGCTGCCAAGGTGAGTCTGGGATCTGCGGGAGATTGTATCGGTGGCTCTGCTTGTGTCTCCAGATGGAGGACCGCGGCCTGGTGTGTGTGTTGGGGGGGGGGGGGTCCTCTGGTTTAGTTCCCAAATGAGACCAGAAAGGGGAGGGGCTATGGCCCAGGCCTCAGAGATGAGGACCAACCCCTTTGGACTGTTCCTATTTGCATTGGTGACCTCATCCCTTCATTATTCAATACCTCGACTTTGTGGGAGACAAGGATTTGTGGAGGCATAAAAAATCCACAGCAAAGGGGTGGGCGCTGTAAATAAGAAAGCACAGAGCGACGTGAAAGCCTTGCTGGGATGGAGTAGAGTGTGGTCTGTATACACAGTGCTCCCTTGTGGAGTCCTAGACCCAGACTGGAGGGGGGGTGGTCACCTGCGATTCTAATACTTATCCCTGTATTCATCACCCCACTTTGCCCCAAGGAAGGAATGAAAGCAGCTTACAGACATGCTTGGAGGACACTGAAATACTGTCAGGCAGTTTTAACATAAGTAAGGAAAATGAGGCAAAGAGTCTCAGGGGTGGGTGTGTGCATGCATGACGAATGCAGCTGGCTGTGGATGCTTGTGGGCGAAGGGTCACCCCTGGTTTGTTCTTTCTTTATTTGTTTGGTGAGTTTATTCCAAGAATGATTTGGTGCAGCTTGTAAAGATGCTTTGGCTGTCGAAGAGGATGTAAATTTTGAAATAAGAGACAAAAATGAGGCAATGTGGAAAATGAAGCAGAAGGAGACAGAAAGGCTTCAGTCACACTGAGTGGACCAGTGTGCTGTTGGGTAAAGGCAGAGGCTGTAACAGACTGAGGAAGACTTGGGGTGGGGGGACAGGCCAGGGAAGGGGGTCACTGGTTGATGAGCGGCTTCTTTGTGTTGAGCTGGCTTCTGGGAAGGCCTCAGCGAGATGGGGCCTGTCTTCAGGTGGCCAACAGGCAGGGTGTCGGGAATAAATGACAACACAGTGTGCTCAGCACTCTAAAAGAGGTTGTGGGAGGCCCGGAGGGAGCCAGAAAAGAGAAGTGTTGATGTTGAAATCCAGGAAGACCACTTTGGGAAAGATATGTTGGACATAACTCACTTTCTTTTTTTTTTTTTTTAATTTTTTTTTCAACGTTTATTTATTTATTTATTTATTTTTTTGGGGACAGAGAGAGACAGAGCATGAACGGGGGAGGGTCAGAGAGAGAGGGAGACACAGAATCGGAAACAGGCTCCAGGCTCCGAGCCATCAGCCCAGAGCCTGATGCAGGGCTCGAACTCACGGACCGCGAGATCGTGACCTGGCTGAAGTCGGACGCTTAACCGACTGCGCCACCCAGGCGCCCCGAACATAACTCACTTTCGAAGAGTGGGGCCAAGAGGAGGGTGGGGGTGGAGTGAGCAGGTAGGTAAATGTATTCGTGGCAAAAAGAAAAAGGCAGGAGGAAACATATATATCAGCATCATGTATCTGCTCAGGTTGCCTCCCGCCCGGCCTGGCCTCTCCTTGTGGGATTCCCCTGGCTCAGGTAGCCCATTACTGAAGATCCACCTGCAAGGCTGGGTCCTTTCACTAGATCGGGCTGCCCAGGAAGAGGCCTCTGAGAATGAATGCAAGAGGAGGTGGCTGGTAGGACGGTGGAGGGAGGCCTGAAGGTTTTCTCTCTTCCCTGGCAACCCTAAGGAGAGACTTCTAGGCCTGGTTTCTTCTTCTGTGGGCTGCCTCTGACCATAATCCTGCCCTAGGTTTCGTGTCCAAAAAACCTCCCTCTTAAGACAGTCACTCACCCTTAACCGGCTTAGGATCAGCAGACTTACTTTGCTATTTCCAGGCCTGACATGGGTTCTTCCTACACACACCCTATTTAGGTCCAAACATGACTCTTCCCCCTCCCTGTCCTGTCCCGAAGACATGAGACTGAGGGGCCACGGGGGTCGAGTCGCCCTCCCACAGAAGAAGCAGGCAAAGGACCGTGTTTGGGTTGGAGTCTGGCAGCGAGATAGGGGAGCTCAGGCTTGCAAAAGACGCCGTCTGGCAATAAACAGCCTCATCTTGCCCTCGGGTTAATCCGCTCGCAGGGACGAGCTTCATGACCTCTCCGTGATCCCAGGCTCAGGCTGTCAGCTCACATTCCTGGCAGATGGACAGTCTAGGATATTCTTCAGGCAGAACTGAGATGGGGAGGCAGGCAGGCTCATTGATCCTCAGCAGAAATCCTGACCACCATTGATCAAATATTTTACTGTGCACGAAATGTAACAACACAATTAATCCTTACACCAGCTCTCTGTTGTTATCCCACCTTTCACAAATAGGTTCAGAGAGGTTGAATAACTTGCCTAAGGTCACACAGCAAGCAAACAGGCGTAGCCAGAAGTTCAAACCCAAGTGTCATTTTGAAGACCTTGTTCTTTCCATAATGATTTAATGCCACAGACTCCTCCCTAGTCTCCCCGCTTCCACTTTTGCCCCGTACGATCCATTGCCCACACAGCAGCCAGAGTGAGCTTTTCAAAATATAAATTGGATCACATTATTCATCTGCTTAAAATCCTCCAGAGATTTCCCACAACACTCTGAATAAAATCCACACCCTCCACCATGGCGTACCTGAATCGCCACTGAATCCGTCCCCACGTCCTCTCTGAATTCACCCGTTCAATCTCCTGTCATTCACTGGGCTCCAGACCCACTGGCTTCCTTGCTATTCCTGAAACCGGGCAGGCTTTAGCCTTCCTCGGGACTTTTGCATTTGCTATTCCTGCTGCCTACAATGCTCTTCCCCAACTTGTCCCGTGGCCAGCTGCTTCTCCTCATTCCTCATTTGAGCAGGTCCCTGTCCAAATAACCCCTCCGCAGAGAGACTTTTCCTAACTCCAGTCCAAAACAGCCTCCTTCTCCTTACTCTCTGTGACCTCACTCGGGGTCTTTCCTGCATAGGCTTTAAGCACCATCTGAAATTGCATTTGCTTCCTTTCCTTTCTCCCCCTCAAGAGTGTGAGTGCCACGAGTTCCATTTGCTGCTCTGTTCCCGGCACCCATCAAGGTACCTGGTGCAGAGGAGCTCCAAATGACTACATGTGGAATGAATGAATGAATGGATCAAGCAATCCGTCAGTCAGGGTGTCTCAGGTTTGGGGGCTCTGTCTCTCCTTCCTCACTGCCTGCCTGCAGCCCAGCTTCCCGGGCCTCTGGCCTCCTTCAGTTGCCTGCGCTTTGCCCATCCCACCCCGTCCATCCCCCCACTTGGTTGTCTTGCTTGTCAGAACAGTAAAGCCTGTGGAAGTTTCTTGGAGACCACAGAAGGAGATGGTCAAATGAAGGATCATTCCCAGGTGGTTGTGAGATACAGAAACAACCGTACCTCATGTGTTTAGAGCAAGGACAGACCAGGGGTCTGGGCCCAGCCGCATCACCTCCCCAGTTTCGGGCCTCACGTAGGTTCTTCGCCTCCGTAAACCCTAGCCTTCCACCTATAAATTGGAGCTAAGAGGCCCACCTTGCAGGGTCATCAAGAAATCATGTTTGTCAAGATTTATAGCACAGTGCGCGTAGGAGTAGGTGGGGCTTTCTTGCTATGAATAATGAGCGCAGGCCCTTCTCTATGACCAGGTGGGCTGAGTTGCGACAAACTATTTCCTTCTGATAGCAGTACTGGAAGACAGAGCTGACGCTGTTAATAATTGATGGGATGTTCGGCAACGGGAGGCAAGCCAAAGCACAGGCCCTAGCCTTCACCGTCAGGGGCGTGGAAATCAAAATCCATTAGGCAAAAGGCAACGTGATTGATTCTTGTTGGGAAGCTGGGGTCAGCCCCGTTGGAGCGACAGGGCTGTGGTCCTGGGCCACCCCCGGGTTTCTGCTTTCTCGGAAAACTCTACAGGCTTTTCTCAGCGGGAGAGCAAGAGGGAAATAATTTGCGAGGCCAGGAGTGTCTGCCCTCCCTGGAATAGTCTCACGGCATATATCTCAGTCTGAGATAATTTCCTGATTTCCAGATTGGCTACTGTTTATGGTGCTAGGCACTGATTAGAGGTACTTTATATGTCCTGTCTCATTGAAATCCCTTCAACAATCCTGTCAGATAATCTGCCAATTTGGACTGCAAGTAATGAACTAGAAGACTCAAAGTGGCCTCTGCAAGAGGGAAGATTCTCACATAACAGAAAGCTCCAGGGTAGCTGGTTTCTGGTTAATGGCTCCATGATGCCATCAGGATTCTAGAATCTAGAGTCCTCCAGCTGGCTTGGTCCTCAGGCTGGATGCCTCATGTCACAAGAGGGCTAATGTAGGCCCATGAGATCCACCCAGGGAAGAGGGATATTTCCTCCTGTGTACCACCTTTTCTCTGAGAGGCAAACCTTTCCCAGGAGGCTCTATGAGACTTCTTTTCACATCCTATTGGCCACAATCTGGTCACATGCTCCTGTTCTCACTGCAAGGAAGCCTGGGGGAAGCAAGTGTGGCATTTTCAGATGCGGGAAAGAATGGCTTTGATGAGGGGTATTAAGACTCAGGGGCACCTGGCTGGCTCAGTCAGTTGGGTGTCTGACTTCAGCTCAGATCATTTTCTTGCGGTCTGTAAGTTCGAGCCCCGTGTTGGGCTCTGTGCTGACAGCTCACAGCCTGGAGCCTGCTTTGAATTCTGTGTCTCTGGCTCTCTCTGCCCTTCTCCCACTCACGCTCTCTCTCTCTCAAAAATAAATATTAAAAAAAATTTTTTTAAACGGATTCTTTCACAGAGAGTAAATGGAGGCTCTGAGAGGTGAAGTCACTTGCTAGAACTCACATAAGCAAATGCTCAGCGAATATTTTTTGAAGGAATGAAAATGGGGTTTGGACCAGGGTTTGAAGCCAGCTTGGTCTGGCTCCCAGCCTGCGTTTCTTAATCCTGGAATCTTGGGTAGACCTTTCAAGCTGTCAGAGCTTCAGTAAGCTCATCGGCCAAATGGTAGTTATAGCCATGCCCACCTCTTGGGCTGTTTTGATGACTCAGTGAGATTTCAGATGTGAATATAATTTGCAAGTGGAAAGTACTTTATATGTGTGAATAATCATCATTATATATTATTATATTCAAAAGCAGGAATGGTCTTTATGTAATGGCAGCGATCAGTATTTTGCCCACCACAGATTTGCTTAAGAATCATCTCAGGTGAAAGGGTGGGGGCGGGACCTGGCTGGCTCTGTCTGGGGAGTGTGCAGCTCTTGATCTCAGGGTTGTAGGTTCGAGCCCCACTTCGGGTGTAGAGATTACATAAAAACAAAATCTAAAAAAAAAGAAGAAAAAGAATCATCTCTGGGGTCCAGCAGATGTGATTCTGTCTCAACTCCATGGCTTGCCAGTAATATGACCTTGGAAGTTCCTTTCCTTCTGTGACTCAGTTTCCTCATCTAGGAAATGGGAATTATAAGGGAGCCCACCTCAGAGGGCCATGAGGAGATAAGCTGCATAAAGTGCCTGGCACGTGGTCAGCATTCGATAAATGACAACAGTGATTATTAACGTTATCATGGAATTCCTCTATACTAGCTACACCCTTGGTTGGCAGCCTTTCCTATTACAGTGTTGTTAATTGCCGGGTCACTGCCTGCCCCTTTGGGACTTCATGCCTCTAATGTGATGATGCTTCTGCTTCCTTGACCTGAGCCAGGGGGCTTCATGTATTATCATTAAGTCGTCCGGCTGAGGTTCTTGCCAGCCCCAGGTCAGTCATCCTAGATGTCTGTATTTATTCCTTGGAGACGAAATTGCAGAGATCCGGAATCCTGGCTGTGGGGTCACACAGTCCTGGGTTGGAATCCCAGCAGCTGTAGCTTCCGTTTTCTAATCTGTAGATGAGGATGATAAGAAAACCCACCTCATGGGGTTGCCCGAGGGATTGAGTAAGATAGGGGATGTAAGGCATTGAAGTCGGGCTTCAGAAATGCCGTACCCCCTTTTGATACAAGGAAACACGGAGGATGCTTCAACTAGCCTGGGTCCTGCATCGAGCTGGTGAAAGGTCAGGGACCGTTTCCAGGCCTTTCTGACCTCACTGGTACCCTCATCAAGGCTCAAAGATCTTTCCATTCCTTTGGAATCGATCAGGATCGCACCTTGGCAGTGGGTCTCCCGGGGGTTTTGAAAGGCTACAAGATGTGAAAATGTGAAAATGCTTAGGAAGGAAAGTGTTGGCCAAATGAACGTTTGGCCAAAGCTTCATTAACTGAAAGAGAATAATAAACACCAACTCCATACCCAGGACTTTGTGTACTTCCTAGACTTAATAGTATCATGGACGGGAGCCCTGATTTTAGAGCTGGGTCGCCCAGGTTCAAAGTTGGGTTCCTTTACTCACTAACCGTGTGACTTGGGACGAAACGCTGTGCTTCTCTGTGCCCTGGGTCCTTCGCTCATAAAATGAGGGCAGTAACAGTGCCTGTCTCCTTGAATTGCTACCAAATTAAATGGGTTAATGCACGCAAAGCACTTCGAATAGGGTCTGGCACAGAGAAAGCATTCAGTAACTGTCGGGGGGTTTTGTTTTGTTTTGCTTTTAATTGTCATTGTCTCATTTAATCCTCCTGATGATCCTGCCAGATCAATAAGCTCCTTTTCAAAGAGTTGTTCTTCTTTTAAAATGGTACATGCTCATGGTAAGGTGAAGTTCTATAACTTGCTCAACAGCAAGAGGGGCCGTCGGGACTCGGCCCTGATAGAGGGAGGACATGCGGGTCTTACCCAGATCCTTTTAGCTCTTTCCATTTCGGGGCCACTAGCCCAACCCCCAGCCACCTGCACCTGCTGTTCTTTGCCTTAGAGGCTCCCTCTGGCCAGTGGAGTCCAGTAAAGACAGGGACCTAATGCCCCACCCAGAGCAGCCCTCAACTGCTGCCTGATGGGGGAAGGTGGCAAACACTCCAGTTCCCTCACCCTGGAGGGGGTTATAACTCAGTGCCGGATGGTCTACCCTGGGCCCCAGAGTTCCTGAGAAGAATTAAGCTCCAGGCGCCTACAGTAAGTAGTTCCTTGCTTGACAATACACCCAGTTTGCTTCTTTCCCTCCCCGTCTCACGTCCCCTCTCCCCTACCAGGGTTTTCTGGGATCCCTTCCCACATCAGCTGCTTGTGCTTGGATCCCTGACTTCGATTCTGGTCCTGGGGGAGCGAGCCAAAGATCTGTGGGAAATATTGTCTTGCGGGCCAGAAAGGCCTCTTACAACACCCCCACCGGAGACGGTCTTAAAAGAAGAAAACCCAGGGCCGGCGGGCTGCGTCGGCCCCTTCCCCATCCCTCCCCGATAAAATGAGAAACAATGGCAGCCGTAGCTACCACTCACGGCTTCCAGTGAGGAGAGCCAAGCACAGTGCAAGGAACATTACATGCCCACCAGATCTGATTCCCACATCACCCAGTGAGGGAGGGAAAATTACCCTCGTCTTGCCGCCATGGAAACTGAGACCCCGGGAGGCAAAGTGGCCGGCCCACGGTCACACAGGGAATAGGAGGACTCCCTGACCGGGAGCCCGTGGTCTGGCCTCTGTGCTGTGTGGATAGCCTTCCGGAAGTAAGAAGCGAGCCCAGGGATGCCACCCCCAGCTTTGCCTTCTCACCGTAGGGAGAATGGTGTGAGGGGAGAGATGTATTTGCTGTCTCCCACCTGACTTGGGGGTGTTCCTGGCTCCTGGTCCATAAGGACCTTGCCCCCAAAGGCTTCTGGATGGGACCACTGGAGACACAGGGTTAGCATTAAGCATTATTTTCATAGGTAATTTCACCGATAAAGTTCACATCCCTTGAGCTTTGAGAAACACTTCTGCCTGGGCCCCACAGTAGGAATATAACCCCCAGATGATTTCTTGCTTTATTTATGGCAAAATACATATAACATAAAATTCACCCTCTTAACCATTTTTAGGTGTGTAGTTGAGTAGAGTTGACTGTATTCACATTGCTGTGCAGCCAGTCTCCAGAGCCTTTTCATCTTGCAAAACTGAAGCTCTGTATCTGTTAAATTCATTCCCTACCCCTCAGCCCCTGGCAATCATCATCCCGTCTCTATGAAGGTGATTGCTCTAAGTACTTCATATAAATGGAATCATACCGTATTTGTCTTTTTATGACTGGTTCATTTCACTTAGGTCAGCGTCTTCACAGTTCATCCATGTTATAGCCTGTGTCAGGATTTCCTTCCTCTTTAGGGCTGAGTAATACTCCATTGTATGTGCGGGCCATCCTTTGTTTAGCCCTTCATCCATCCATGGATGGTTGGCTTGCTTCCACCTTTCGGCTACCGTGAACAATGCCGCCATGACCATGGGGGTACAAATACCTCCTCAAGACCCTGCTTTTAATTCTTTTGGGTACATAGCCGGTAGTGAAATTTCTGGATCGTGTGGTAATTCGATTACCACCATGGAACCGCCATATTGTTGCACCATGGTGCATTTCCGCCAACAGTGCACAAGGGTTCCAATTTCTCCAGTCCTCGCCAACCCTTGGTATTTTCTGTTCTTTTGATAACAGCCACTCTTTTGGGTGTGACGTAGTATCTCGTTGTGGTTTTGATTTGCATTTCACTAATGATGAGTGATGTGGAGCATCTTTTCGTGTGCTTTGCTGGCCATTGCACACGTTCTTTGGAGAGATGTCTATTCAAGTAATTTCCTTATTTTCTAATCAAGTGGTTCATGTTCGGTGGTCGAGTTGTAGAGTTCTTCATATATTCTGGGTATTATAACACCCCTTATCAGATATGTGATCTGCAAATATTTTTTACCATTCTGTAGGCCTTTTCCCTTGAGTGATTGTGTCCTTTAATGCACCTAAGTTTTTAATTTTGATGAAGTCCTATGTGTCTATTTTTTTCTCTGGTTGTCTGTGCTTTTGGTGTCGAAGCGAAGAAGTCCTTGCCTAATCCAATGTCCTCCATCTATCTTTTCTTCTAAGAGTTTTATACTTTTAGGTCTTACGTTTAGGTCTTTGAAACACTTTGAGTTAATTTTTGTGTGTGGTGTAAGGTAAGGGACCGACTTTATCCTTTTGCACGTGAGCGTCCAGTTTTCCCAGCACCATTTGTGGCTCCAGATGCCTTTGACTCCTGGGAAGAGCCCTGGGGTAAGGAGAGTCAGAGGTCCTGACAGATGTAGAGTTCTGTACACCGTGCTGGGGATGTAGAGAGGTGCCGTCTGGGTAATTGTTGACAGAGATAAGGGACAGTCCCTGACACATCCAGCATGGCCCCCCCATTCTCCTTTTCCACTGAAGAAAGCTTTGTGGAATGCCACTCTCTCTCTCTCTCTCTCTCTCTCTCTCTCTCTCTCTCTCTCTCTCACACACACACACACACACACACACACACACACACACACACACACGTGGGTGACCCCTGTCCAGAATGTGGCCACTTCTCACTGCCCCACTGCTGCGTTCCTGACTCAGGTCCCCCTCCTCTCTTATCTGAACCACTGCAGGAGCCTCTTCCTGTCTGTGCTCCCACCTCCCCACACCCCCGCAGTCTATCCTCCACATGGAGCCAGAGGAACTTCTGAGTCAGATCTGCTCACCCGCCCTGCTCAGAATCCTCCCATGGCTCCCATCTCCCTCGGAGAAAAAGCTCAAGTCCTATCATCCAGGGCCCTTGTCTGGCATCTTTCCTCTCTCCTCCAACATCCTTCCGGCCCCCTTCTCTACCACCCTCCCTCTCTCCATCACTGCAGTCTACCCACAGTGGCCTCTTTGCTATTCCTCAGGCATACCAATCTCCCACCTCAGGGCCTTTGCATTTGCTGTTTCTTCTGCCTGGTAGTCTTCCTGCAGATAGCCATAAGACTCACTGCCCACACTCTTCAGATCTCAGTTCGAATGTCATCTTAGCGAGGCATTCCCAACCACCCTATAAAACAGTATCCCCAACACTCTTCATCCCCCTCTCCTGCTTTATGTTTCTCCACCTGACCTAGCATATAATTACTTAATTATGCAATTACTTTTTCTGTTCCCCACTTGGATACCAGCTTCAAAGGGCAGAGCTTTTGTCTGTTTTGTTCACTGTTGTGTCCCCAGTGCCTAGAACAGTGCCTGCCATAGAGCAGGCACTCAGTAAATGTTTGTCAAATGAAAAGTGTTATCCTAAAGATAACTGATAATACGCACTAATTGATGAAAAAAGCAATTTGGCGTACCAACTTTGGGACTTTCATTGCTGTCACTAACACATTTTTGGAAGTCTGACTCGCATGGACTTCAGCTAAGCTCTGGATGCAGGATACTTCTGGACGTGGTTTCTCAACCTCAGCACTTTGGACATTTGAAGATGGATAATCCTTTGTTGTGAGGGGCTGTCCTGTGCATTGTGGACATCCACCCCCTGGATGTTGCCTGGAAATGGGCATTTTACAGAAATAAAGGATGACCAACTGCCAGGAGGATGTTGCAATGTTCCAAGCAAGAGAAGATGGCGGCCTGGGTGGGGGAGGGTGGGGGCAGAGGAATCTGTGAAGACTATGTGGGATGTGGGGGCAGTTTCTGGGCAGCCATAAACCCTCAGCCTCCATCAGCATCCACGGACGCCCAGTCTGTGTCTCAGGTCTTATGCCCTGGCCATTTTCTAGCTGTGAGTCCTTGAGCCACATGGCTCAGTTTCCCCTTCTGTAAAATGGGTCCAATCATAGCCCCTGCTGCACAAAGACCTTATGAGGATTAGATAAGGTAATATGGTAAATAACGATAAGAAACATGTAATGCCCACAAGATCAGTATCAGCTGTACAATTATGATTGGCTGTGTTCATTCAGCAAGATTTGTTGAACACCTACTGTGTGCTGGGCCCTGTGCCAGGTACTGGGGACACAGCAGAGAACAAAATAAAGATCCCAGCTCTAATGGCACTAATATTCTAGTAGGGGAGAGAGTGAAACCGTTCAAAGCATTAACAAATACGGAAACTGACCAGAGCAAAGCAACTGTGAAAAAGGAGTCATGAAATGACCGGGAAAGATGAACACTGGCTGGATATTTGGTGCTATTGAGGAATTAATGCCATTTTTTAGGTATGATCATGTTATTGTGGTTGTGTTTTAAAATACTCATCTTTTAGGGGCGCCTGGGTGGTTCAGTCACTTAAGCGTCTGACTTCAGTTCAGGTCATGATCTCACAGTCAGTGGGTTCGAGCCCCGCATCATGTTCTGTGCTGACAGCTCAGAGCCTGGAGCTGCTTCAGATTCTGTGCCTCCCTCTCTCCCCGTGCCTCCCCTGCTTGTGCTCTGAATCTTTCTCTGTCTCTCAAAAATAAGTAAACATTAAAAAAATTTTAAATATTCATCTTTTAGAGATACAAACTGGAGTATTTTGGATGAGATTACAAGATCAAATAATGTAGTATTTTGGTTGATAACAAATGCCATGAAGAAAGGTCAGCAGGAAGGAGAGAGTGTATTTGACCGGGGTGGGGGGGGCAGTTTATAGGAAAGGGCTTACCAAGAAGATGCCAACTAAATAAAGACTATCAGAAGAGGAGAGGAGGAGGTATGTGGACTTTTGGGGAAAGAGTGTTCCTGATGGAGAAAACAGCATGTGCTAAGGCCCTGGGGCGGGAGCATGTCTGGGTCAGTCAAGGAACAGCCAGGTGGCCAGTGTGGCTGAAGCAGAGTGAGCCATCCCGGGAGGTGGGGAGATAAGATCAGAGGGGTGACCTGTCACTGTTGGAACTTGACCTTTCCACTGAACTTCCACACTGGCCTTCCTGTCTCCAGCCTTCCTCCTCCAGTTCATCCTCTGCAGAGAACCAAGAGGCATCTTTCTCATATATAATCTGCTCACATCCCCCCTTCCAAAAACCCCTCCATGGGTCTCACTACTCCCAGGATAAAGCCCAAATTCCTTAGCCTGACCTTCAAGGCTCCAGCCAACCACCCCATATTCGCTTCTGCCCATACGCTGTCCACGACCCCTCTACTCATACCACACTCAGCTTTTTGCATTCCCAGAACGCAAAAGTCCTGCTCCATACTTTTGGCCAGACTGATTCTTCTGCCTTGTCCCCTTTCTTCCTCTCATCTACCCACAGCTTCTCTTCCTTCACCACCCACATCCTCTTCAGGCAGCACTGGCTGCTCCCTCCTCTGTGCTCCAAAAACCTGATGTTCATACCTTCCTCGCACAAAACACTGTTAAGTGTAGCTTCTGGGTTGTTATGTGATGCCAGGCCTGGCCCACAGAGAGACAGGAATGCTTAAAAAAGCAGGCTCTGCAGCCTGACTGGCCGGACTCAAATCCCAGCTCAGTGACGATTCAAGCTGTGTGTCCTTGGGAGGATGACTTAACTTTTCTGGGCTTTGACTTCCTGATCCATAATTTGAGGAGTCTCACAACAGCCAGGGTGACAGTTCTATCTAAAAAAAAAAAAAATTTAATGTTTATTTATTTTTGAGAGACCGAGCATGAGTGGGAGAGGGACAGAGAGAGAGAGAGGGAGACACAGAATCTGAAGCAGGCTCTAGGCTCTGAGCTGTCAGCACAGAGTCCGACGCGGGGCTCGAACCCATGAACCCTAAGATCATGATCTGAGCCTGTCGGATGCTTAACCAACTGAGCCCCCCAGGCACCCTGACAGCTCTATCTGAAGCACTCAGAGCAGTCGTGGGCACTCAGCAAGTGTTCAGTACAAGTTAACTATTGTTGTTATTATTTTTGCTTAAGTTAAGTGTTAGTAAATGTTTGTTGAGTGAATGAGTGTGCAAACTTGCATGATCGTGTGATGATTGGTCAGAGGGATCTCCCCTACAAACAAGGGTCTCTCAGGTGTACCTCCTCCATATCCTTCCACCTTCCTGGTCTCTACCTGCCCACTCTCAGGCCCATGTTTCCTGGGCCAGGAAGAAGTGGCCTCTGGCCTTCATTCACAACAAGGAGACACAATTAAATTAGACACTTGAGGTGTTTGCCTCATGCCCTGACTGTTCCATTTTTGCTCTGCAACAAGGCTGGTCTCCACCACAATTGCCCACTGTGGCCTGGCAGGCAGACGCCGTCTACGAGAATAATGTTACGTTTGCCAATTCCACACCATCACTCACATCCACCAGGTAATGGACCTGGAATCAAACAGCTTCTAAAAATAGGTCATCATATTTCACTTATTGCTACCCAGGGCCCATCCTGGAGTCGTTCAAGGCCTGTGTGATCCACGGGGCCCTTCACCTTGGCCAGCTCTGCCTCGTAGAGTCCTCGTGGACCCAAGGGCCCCAGTGAGGCAGCCCACGACTCCCCTGCCAGGGACACGTGAGGAGCAAAAAGAAGGTAGAGAGGGGATGATGATATTGGCCCTGTCTTCCGTCTTCTCTTCATGCCTGGAATTCCCAGCGTCTCTTTGAAGGGGTCGACTTTCCTCCATCTCCCGTGCCGTGCATATGCGTACACATCATTTATTATTGTTTCAAATAGTGACCACAATTTCAGTCATCCTCTCCCATTCCTGGATTCAAAGTTAGCTTCCATTCTGGTCTCCTCTGGTTCTTGTAACTTTATATGGATACGTGTGCTTGTTTTGAGGTCCTGCTTCAATGCCACAATGTTGTTTGTGTGACAAACATCCACGGGCTTGTTACTATATGCTAGGCACCATGCTGGGTGCTTGGGAAGGACTTGTGTATCTATTGGTTAGGATTCTTTTGGTTGCAAGTAACAAGTATACAGCTCAAACGGACCTAAGCAAAAAATGTAACTGAAAAGTCCTGGGTTAGGGATGGCCTCAGGCAGGGCTGGATCCAGGGGCTTAAACATGCCATCAATACTTAGTCTCCGATATCTCTAAGCTCTGGCTTCTCAGCAGGCTGTAACATGGCTGGAAAGATAATCTCCAGCAACTGCAGGCTTCCATGGTGGGCGGGGGGGGGGGGGGGGGGGGGGGGGGGGGGGGAGCAAGTTTCTTTCCAAATAGATCCAGCAAAACCGCAGGGCTGTTTTCGTTGGCCTGTCCCTAAGCCAATCACTTCACCAAGTGTGGATCACATCTTAGAGCTGGGAGGGGACCCAGAGATGGAAGTAAAGGAGATGGCACCCCAAGGAGAGATTAAGTGCTGCTACCAAGACGGGAAATAAACGTAAGCTGGCAACTCTACAGCCGCCATGGAGTTTACAGCCTACTGGAGAGAGAGATGCATTAAAAAAAAAGTAAATGAAAATAATCACAGAGCATAATGTGTACAACTGTGAAGGACAGAAGCAAGGTGGGTTTTTTTTTTTAATTTTTTTAACGTTTATTTATTTTGAGAGAGAGAGAGAGAGCATGCACGCTAGCAGGGGAAGGGCAGAGAGAGAGGGAGGCACAGAATCCAAAGCAGGCTCCAGGCTCTGAGCTGTCAGCACAGAGCCCAACATGAGGCTCGAACTCACAAACCGGGAGATCATGCCCTGAGCCGAAACCAAGAGTCAGACACTTAATCGACTGAGCCGCCCAGGTGCCCCTGAAGCAAGGTATTTTGACAGAGAACAAGAGGGTGTGGTCAGAGAGGGCCTCACAGGGCAGATGGTCCTTTCTGAGAACCTGTACTTGACCTCCTTCCTTCCCGAATTGCAGAAGCAATCTTTCTTCAAGTTCTTTCTCTGTTGCGCCATTTAGCATCCTTCCTCTTGGATTCTATTCTATTTTCTTCTGACCTTGTCTTATCTCCATGAGTAAGGCAGGAAGTTCTCAAAATCTAGGACTGTTTTGTATTCATTTCTGTGTTCTAAAGCCGGGTAGGTGGGTTGCTTGTTTTATTAATAAAATTCTACTGGAACGCCTGCCACATTCACTTACCTGTTATCTGAACCTGCTTTTAGTTACAATAGCATTTACAGGAAAAGTTTGCCGGCCTGTATTCTAAAGTCGCCTCGGGGCCTGATGCAGAGTAGGGGCTTTGTCAGGAGGGCTTTGGAGGATGGCCAGAGGGAATGAAGGTACAAGCTACCTGTGTGACCTTGAGCAAATTACTTAACCTCTCTGGTCCTCTGACTCCGGATCTTGCAACACCAGCTACCTTTTCTCATCCTTCAGATCTCGGCTCCTATGTCACCTGTTCAGAAAGGCCCTCCCTGACCTTGAATGACCAGTTTGGATCTGATGGCACTTACACTCTTCCCGCGATAAGATGTCTCTCTGCTTTATTTTGAAGTTAGGGCCACCTGGGCGCGGATACCCTTCTCCTCACTGGTGTTTTCCCTCATCTCCTGTGCCACCTCCCTGGTAGCATAAGTGGAAAGAACTCTGGACGCCTGGGTTCATAATCCCAACACTGCCACATATGAGCTATGAAAACCTGGGCAGACAGACCCTTCATCTCTGGCCTCAGCTTTCTCAGCTGGGAAATGGGTATGGCATCGTCAAGCAGGAAAGATCTGCGCGCCGGATTGGCCAGCACTGAGCCGGGCCAAGCGCACGTGCTGTGTTCATGATGTTTTTCATCTTTGCCTCCTTTTCTCAAGAGGGAGAGAAGAAAGATAGTCGACCCCAAACCTTGCCCTAACGAGGCCTCTGATGACACCTTGCCTGCCCGAATTCTTCGCACGACGCCTGTGCCAGGGAGTGGCTGGAGGGTAGGCAGCTTTATCTTACATAAAGCTCTGTGTAAATGCAACCCAAGGCAAGTCCCGTAGTCCCCCTCCCTCTCCGTCCAGGTTGCTGCCCCCATGCCCCCCACCCCTACATAAAAGTCTGAGACCCTTGCCGGCCTCGTGATTAACAGACCAATTAATCTGTCTGGTTTTCCAGACAGATTAGAGAAGTGCGCGTGCGTGCGCGGGCACGTGTGCGTGCACGCGCGCGTACCGGATGCCCCTAATGACTGAGTGATATGCTGACCCGGCTGGTTGCAGAATCTGAGGGTGGCGGGAGGGGTGCGCTGCAAGATGAAATGCAGTCCCCCTTGTGCGAAAACCCCTAAGCATTTCAAGACAGCGACAGCAGAGCACGCAGCCAAACTCGGGGCCCTTCTGGTCGCAGGGGCCCGTGGGACCATGCAGGCTGCACCCCCCCACCCCCGTGAAGCCGGCCCTGCCTGCTAGGAAGACTCAGAAGTCCTGGGGGTGAGGAGTGTGGAAAGTCCTTCAGTCCCGGTGACTCTATCAAGGAAAAAGTACCTCCCCAAGCTCCCTGCCTTGGGACACGGAGGCCAGAGCTGGGACCTCGGACTCAGATGGCCACAGGGGCCAGGTAGGTAGTGATAACAAGTGAAGCAGGTGGATGGAAGAACTGTAATAAGGCAAGTTCAATGAGCAAGACAGTTAACACTCAGCCTCAGTGTCAAGGAGGCAGCAGGGAGTGGTGGGGACTGGGGCATATGCGCCCATCAAGAGAGGCAGCTGCTGTTCAGCTCCGGGCTGGGTTCTGGGCCCACCCAGCGATTTTATTTTTCATTTGAGACCTCCCAAGTTACTAATGTTGGCAAGTAGTTTTTTAAAAATTAAACCATTTCAGTGGGCCAGACAGAGTGGTCTTGTGGACCACTTTCAGCCATTAGGGCTCCACGTTTGATCCTTGAAGCAGAGAGCCTTCTGATGGCTACAAGGAGAAGGAGGAATCATTTCTCGCCTCTGAGGCCCTCCCGCCTAGAAGGGAGAGGTGAGGGTGGGGCTTGGGGGACAGAAGCAACGGGTCCCCCTCCCCTTTTCTTACTCTCTGCTGTCAAGCACAAGACAGGGTGGCAAGTGTTTGTTGAATGAATGACTGTCCCACCCAGCTGGGACTTGGCTTCAAAACTCAAGTCACCCCCAGTGGATGTTAACACAAGTCAGGGAAATTCACAGGTGAATCGTTAACTAATTAGCTAATAAGATCCAACATCCCCCTACCCAACCTCCAACCAGAGCAGGAAGAAAAGGCTACTGCAGTTGCTGTAAAAGGCACTGGATATTAAGTCAGCAAACTGGATTGGATCTGAGCCTCAGTTTCCTCATCAGTAAAATGGGGTTGTCTAGAGAACTGAATGAGAAAAAGCATGGAAAGTGCTCAGCAAAGTGCCTGATGTGCAACCAATATGAGCTGGTGCTATTTTTTACTGTTATTTTCATCTTTCTTCCTTATGCAAGCATTTGGCTTATTTCTAGGGACTGTGGGCCCATGGAAGCATTTATTGTGTAGAATTAAACCTTACATCCTTGCAAAGTAATGTCAGCTTTACAAATTCAGGCTGGGAAGCTTGAACATTCGGGAGTTCTTGGTAGAGACGGGGTGCCCAGGGTTGGAATTCTGACGTTCAAGATCACAGCAGTGATGTTCATTGTTGGAACACCGCTATTCAGGGTCGCGGTTCTGGGATTCAAAGTGGGAAGGCTGCCATCCATTGTCAGAATCCTCAATCCGTAATTGGACCCAAGGGGTACACGGCCAGGGTATCGCCACTCGTGATCGAAACTCTAGCGGGCAAGGTCGGAACGCTGATGTTCCAGGTTGGAACTGATGTTCAGAGCCTGAACTTTGAAGGTCGAGGTCAGGTCACCTCAGTGGCGTTCTGGCAGGCGCACTGAGAACATTGATGTTTGGAGTCAGAACTCTTGTTCCTGACTCGTTATTTTGTGGGTTTCATCCCTTACGTGTGTCATTAATGCTTCATCATCCACCCTCCAGGGAGCAGTTCCTGAGGAAATGCAAACCACAGGAAGTCCCCAAACCTCCATCTCGCCTCTTTCTCTTGCTGTTTCTGATGCCCATCCCCTCAGGCGGCGCTGTGAGAAGTGACACGATCCTCAGGAAAGCGGCTGCACACTGACTCCCCAGCCAGAGACCCTTGACCTGTTGTCAACCCCATTTAATCTTCTTTTTCTTGCCGGTTGACCTGGAGCGGGCCCAGGGGAGCAGCCCTACCAACCCCAAGGGAGTGGGGGGTGGGGGGCAGTGGGCAACCCGGATGATCTCACCTGGGTCCCATTATCCAGAGAAAGGCAAACGGTGTCAGGCAAGGGTCCGAAAGGATGCCAGGGGCGTGCGGCTTCCTGGCTCGTGAGAGGCGTGGCTGGCGGCAGCCTGTGGGGAAGTGGAATAGTGTGCTGGTCACTGTGGTCCCCACAAATGCACTGTGAGTGCCAGCTGGGCGGGGAGCTTCATTGGCGGTGGAGTGGACAGGTGCTAGGGAATCGTCTTTACAGACTACTCACGTGCGCATGTGCACACGATGGGCACTCAGTGGCGCTTGGCAGGGACAGGTCGCTCGCTAGGTCTCATCCCGTAGTAAATGCTAGACAACCCCTCCCCGACCTTCACGCGCCCTGCTCTCTGACCTCCGCCTCCTCCCTCCCCGACCTTCACACTCCATTCCTTTATCATCCCTTAGTTTTTTTCAAGCCCCTCTCACCACCTGCTATATTCTAGGTTTATCTGACTCATCTCGCTACATTATAAGCTCCATCAGAGAGAGAGTTGGTCAGGTTCTGCTTGTGTCTTCTCGTCTTCTTGGTGTTAAAACTGTGCCTAGCATATAGTAGCCACTAAATAAATATTTGTTGACTGACCGAATGAACGTTGCCACTTCAGATACTTAAGAGAGTTTTTCAAGCCTCGTATTATTTCATGCGGAGTCTGCCTCCTGTCTCATCCACTCTGTCTGTACAGAGGTTTTGGATGGGGATGAGGGGAAGTGGCAAGAGGGAGGGGCATTCACCCCTCCATGATTTCTCATTGCTCTCAGGATAATTTCCAAAGCCCTTATTTGACCACTAAGGGCTTATAAGAACTACCCCTGCCTTCATATTATACACTTTAAATGACTTCCTATCTCTTTTCTCGGATCCTCAGGACTCCATTCTGGGTCTTACCTCAGGACCTTTGCACATGCTGTGCTAACTAGAACAATCTTGCAGCCCCCCCACCCTGGCCCCCTTGGTCTCCTTAACTCATCGTTTATGACTCTACTTAAATAGCTTCCTCCTGACTTCCCAAACTGAATGTCATTTCCCTCATGATGGGCCCTGGCATTTTTTTCTAAGAATTTGCCATTAGCCCCCTCAGTCAGTGCTTTTGGATTCCAAAGTTCAACAGTGGGGGATAATCTTCCCTGAACTAGAGGTTTCTTATGAGGGAGGTGGCAAGAGCCCCTTCCTTTTTACTCAGAAAACTGTAGAACCTGGCCCTTCCCCCAGATATGAGATGCTCTCACTCAAGGGAGGAGTTCTGGTCTCCCCGGGAGATTTCTTAGCTGCCTTCCAAAGCTTGTCCCATACAGCTCATCACCACGGGCCCTCTGTCCCCTCAGCTACTTCTCCCCCTCCAGCTGTCCTGGAGACTCTGAGGAGTTTAGAGACAGACTGGGTTCTGACAAGACCCGTATAACACCCACGTATCACTCCTACGTCCCTCTTGACGGACAGACTGGTGAACTCGTTAATTCATCCAGCCCTCACTGCACCCTATGAGGAAAGGACTGTTATTATCCCCCATTTTACAGATGAGGAAACTGAGCCCAGGGAGGTCGAGTGACACATGCGAGAATGCAGCTAAAAGGTGCAGATTTGAGCCCGGGCACTGAGCCACTGACGCCCTCCGCTCCCCCTGGAGCTTCCCTCCTTTCTTCGTTTTACTCCTAGACTGCTTGTCTTTCTCTTTCTTCTCTTCTCCCTTTTCTCCGCAAGCAGCCCAAACTCCTCTCGTTGTGTGTATGCTTTGCTGTACTACTCAAGCCCAGAAATCATAAGGGCAGCGTTGTGTTTGGTTTCTTCACATCTTTATCATGTAAGGGAGGGAGGAGGGGAAAGGTGGGAGTTTTCCATTTGACTGGAAGGAAAATGGGGCGAGGAAAGGGGGCACATCTTCTCCCAGGGGTCCAAAAGGCTCCATGTGACCAGCCACTCACCCCCGACTTCATCTCCTGGCTTCCTGTGTGCAGCCACACTGATCACATACTTACTAAGGGCCTTTGCATATTCTGTTCCCTCTGCCTGAAATGCTTTTCCTCTCTACTTCACCCAGTTATTGCCTGCTCATCCTGAAGCTTTCAGATCGAATGTGCCTTCTTCATCCAGGAAGCCCTCTCTGATCTCTGAATAGGCCAAATCCCCAGTTATGGTTTTCAAAGTTCTACCCGTCTCCCTTGGTTTGGCCTTGTTCCCACTGTAATGTCACATTCATGCATGCAATTATCTGATTACTGCCTGCCCTCCCCCACTCGGAGTGGACTGTGGGCTCCCTGATGGCTTGACTTGTTTGTGTATTCACCTGTCTCTTCTGCACCTGGCATGGTGCTTCCCTCCTTAGGAGTATGCTGTAAAATTGTGTTGGATAGATGGATGGACAGACAGAAAAACGGAGGGATGGATGGATGGATGGATGGATGGATTCAGAGGTTATCACAGTAGGCAGAAAGCAGACATCACACTCCTTTCAGGAGGGTGTGGGTGAGATAGTCTGAAATGTCTAGCTGAGACTCCAACCAGAAGTTTCTTACCATCCAACCCTGAAAGGAACAAGGGTGCCAAAATCTTTACACATAGCCAAATCTTCTCTGGTGCTCAGGATGTGCTGAAGATAATGACAGTGTCTTTTATCAGCTTTTAAAGGTACCTGCTTGGGTGCTATTGAATTTTTCTTAAACAAATGCTGCATATAAAAGACTCTAAACCCAGGTAACAGAAGTTCTGAGGGATCCCAGTGAATTCCCCCAGAAATGTGGTTTATTTGGAAGTTATACTACCTTTGGGGACATGGTTCCAATCTCAGTTCCAGCCCTAGTGCCTGTGGCCTTAGAAGGTCACTCCCCTCTCTGAAGTGACATTTTCTCCAGACTCCATCCTACAGGCACCAAGGCCAGCAGAAAGAGAGGCCTTTTTTCCCAGCTATTCCAGCAAAAGTTCCAGAATTGGCTCTGACTGGGTACATTTTAGTCACGTGCTCACCTCTGAAACAATTCTTGTGGCCAGAGCAGAACGTAAGTGAGACCAGTTTGAGTCATAGACTACTGGGTCCAAGGGAAATACCCGAAATAGAATTTGCTTAATATTCTTCTTTAAATTAATTCACTTATTTTACTGAAATCAAGTTGTTTTGCGGGGAAGTTTGGTATCATGAAGAGTTGGTACCATTAGTTATAAATCATGTTGTGAAATTCTAGCCCGATGCTGGAGGCTGACACCTGCTTTCTTCGGGTTAAAAGGGGAGATGTACACGTGTTAGAGAGGTGTTAAAATCCCGTTAGCTTAAAAGTGGACTTTCCCCTTAAGGGAGTCCAAAGGTTTGAAGGAGAATCGGAAAAGCTAGCACTGCTCACTCTGGATCAGTGTGAGTTGATGTCTTGTCCCCGTGTGGCTAAACCAGTCTCGGCTGCACATGAGAACCATCTGAGGACCTGTGAAAGTCCCAATGCCAAGTCACCACCATCCCCCCCACCCCAGACCAATTAAATCAGAATCTCTAGGGCGGGCCCCACGGTCTGGTATTTTTCAAAGCCCCCAAGGTGATTCCACTAACGGCGAGGCTGAGAAATCCAGATCTCAGTGCCTCTAGTGCTGCTGGCATGTGCCCCACTTTGGCATGGGCAGGGTCCACCGGGCTGCAGGAAGGGGCTCACTGGGAGACTGGGCTGCCCTGGGCCGGTCAGAGTGCGACGGAGAGTAGGATCCGGTTTCTCCAGGGAATGAACTGAGTAGGAGTCCGGTGAGGGCCATTTCACACTCTCAAATGGGAAGGAAGTGCAGGTTCCTGGGGTGAAGCTCAGCTCTCACACTGATCCCACCCCCACTATCTGGGACCCACTGCTCGGTGCCTGAACCAGCTGGGAACTCTCTCCATCCATGTGTCAACCGCCTCAGACCCAGCTCTGCTGCTCGTTAGCTGTGTGGCCTCGAACAAGTCACCCAGCTTCTCTGGTCTTCCTTCAGGTTCCCCATCTGCATCATGGGAGCGCACGGCTGAGCCCTGTGATCCTTAAGTGCCTTTCCCCTTTGGGCACCTGTGAGTTTCCATCAGGGAGGCAGCCATGGGCCAACCCCACACCCAAGCCTGAGAGGTCAGGGGTTCCCAAACCCGAGCAGAATTCAGACTCCCAGGTCTCTCCCCCCAGATCACAGAATGGAGGTCTCTAGTGGAAATACATTCTCACAAGGATCTCCGTTGCTGCTGACCGAAGCGGCCCTCAAAGTGTGCTTTAAAAGCGTATTGCCTGTGCCTTAGGGTTCATCACGAGAGCCCCTTATCCAGAGGTGCAGCCCATACGAGCCCCGTCCTCCTCACAACAGCCTCCTTTTTGCAGGTGAGGAAACGGAGGCTCAGAGAGACCCAGTCATTTGCCCAAGACTCTGCCAGGGCTGGGATCTCAACACTGAACCTGCCAAACTCGAGAGCTGGTGTTCTCCCGTGTCTCACCGTCCATTGTTAAACGGCCACCTCTACCGGCGGCACTCTTTCTCCCTTCCCCGCTTTATTGTTACTTTTCCAGAGCAACTGTTACCGTCTTGCTCTCCACACCCCTGAACCCCTTGCATATATGCTCCACGCGAACGGGGTTTCTGTTCACTACAGTCTCCCCCACACCGGAAAGAGTGCCTGGTACACAGTAGGTGCTTAATCAACATTTGTTAACCAAGGGGGTCACTGTGCACCTCTCTAAGCCTCAGTTTCCCCATGTGTAGCATTGAGCCCTTGGCTCGCTGAGCTGCAGGTGTTTTGCTCACTGTAGAGCGCTGTGCCCAGGGGAGGGAGGGTTCAACTTGGCAGAGGTAAAGGTGAGGAGTGGCCCTGCCCTAGGCCCTGCTCAGGGCTGCTCAGGGCTCACAGCTGGGATGGGGGCTGCAGGCTAGGCTGTCACCTTCCCAGGGACCCTCTGCCCCCTGGCTCCTACTCCATCATGCCACCTCCCCACAGGGTTGGGTCTGCCACCCCACCCCCACCCCTCTCCCCGCCTTGGACGGTCCCGGAGCCTCCCCTGAGGCCCAGCCAGGCCGCTTTGTCTTTCTTGACCTTGTAACTTCATCTGCCCTGCCTGGTCCTGGAGCCGGGCCCCATCCTGTCCTGGGTCAGGCCTCTGCAGCGGGCATATCCGCTCAGAGAGCCTGGAGGCCACGCTTCCAATGTGCTACCCTCGGTGCCTTGCAGACTCTGGAATCCTGTTAGCCTGGACATGTGAAGTGCTTTTATTTCTTTATTTTGGTTTGATTTTTGTTGTTGTTCTTCAAACACCAGATGCAATGGCCTGCAATGGAGGGGGGTAGAAGAAAACATCATATCTTTTCAGTTTTTTCCTCCTTTCTCGTGAGGGTTGGCCCTAAGGCGGGGAGGTGTAGGTACCGATGAATTAATGCAATGAGAGGGGCAGTCATTGCAATGAGTGGTGGACACAGTGGGGCCTCACCCACATCGCCTTTCCAGGCTGGTGCGGCCCACCGACTGTGAATAGCTCATAGTACCCTCGGCCAGTGGGAGTGGCCTGCCTGGGGGTCTGCAACCCACAATAGCTCCCACCCCGCTGCGGGCGGCCTGCAGCCAGTGACTCACCGAATCAAGGGTGCGGAGGCCTTCTTACTTTAAGGTGAGACCAACTCCGGGTGCTGTCCACACTCCTGAGCTCCCCGTGGGCTCAAGCTGAGCGAGCTGCCTGCTGAGACCACTTTCCAATGCAGGTCCTGCCCTGGCAAGTCCGGCTTCCCTCTCTCTCCCTTCTCCCAAAGGTACTTCCTCAATGCATCTGCTCCCTAACAATCCTCGCCTCAGGCTCCGCGTCTGGAAGCACTCACCTGAATCCTGAGAGGAAGTGGTCAGTGTGTTTAAAACTTCCATCCATGTGCAAGTGCTGGGGATTGAATTAAGACTGACCCTCCGCCTAGGGCAGTCTGTCCCCTCCCCCAGCATCGCCGTCTCCCCTCGATCTTCAGGGTGGGCTCTTATTGGCTCAGTCCTCACGAACACAGTCCCCCCCAGGCCGCACCCCGTGCAGTGTCCTGCAGGGCCCAAGAGTTTTGCTTCTTCTGCTGACTTGGTGGGGACCATGGCCAGAGTGGGCTGCAGTCCAAGCATGTGTTTGCAGAGTGCTTTTAAAGGTTGGCCTGGCCCTCCCTCCCCACCCTCTCTGCCAGGAATGCTCCCCCTCTCCAGTGGAGAAGCTCTGGCAAGCCCGGGCCTTGTTTCCCTTTGACCGGCATTTCCTGAGCGTTAGCCTGGCAGGCTTCTGCACCGACCCTGGATGGTGTAATGAGGTTGGGGAGGCTCCGTGCCAGCTTCCCATTAATGTGGGCCTTTGCGAGTGCGTCGGGGGCTCCCAAATCTTTTGGCCTGCTCAGGTCAGGAAGTAGAGAGGGTGAGCCAGGCAGGGAGAAAATGATAGATTCAGGGGCGCTAAGGCACGGTATGACCTTGGACAAGTCACACCCCTCCCCAGGTCTTAGGTCCTCCTGCTGTACAGAAGGGCACTGGGCTCCCTGCTGTACGCATCCATTGGAAGAACATTTATTGAGTACTGGGTATATGCCAGGCACTCTTATAGGTGCCAGGAACATAGCAGTAAACAAAACAGGCAAAATCCCTCCCTGGTGGGGAGAACATCACCACCAGTGGGGAAAATAGCAAGAATGTGGGATTCAGAATTAGAAGATCTGGAATTTTTGCAATTGACTTCTTTGAACCTCAGTTTCCTCATCTGCAAAATGGGGTTGTTCTGAGGCATTGTTCTTGGTGGTAGCCACATCAGACATTGATTAAGTGCCTGCCATGTGCCGGGCCACAGACAAAGACGATAATACCCTCATAGTCTCCCCGTGAGCCGTGATACTGAAATGGTGGCAAGGGGAGAATCCAGAGCCAGACTGAGTTCATACGCAACTCTGCCATTTCCTCTGCCGTGTGACCTCGGACAAGCTGCTGGGCCTCTTTGTGCCTCGGGTTCTTTACCTATAAGAGAGGGGTCATACATAACTATATCTAGACCCTAAGGTTGCTGGAAGGATGCACTTGGGTTAGGACTGGTGCATCCCTTAAAACAATGCCTGGCAGGATAGTAAGTGGTCAGTCCGGGGAAGTTATTTATGATGAAGTGGGTGTTAATCATCTCATTTTACAAAGGAGAAAACAGATTTTAAGTGTTTGCCTGAGGTCATCCAGTAAGAAGTTGCTGAAGGAGATGTCGGAGGAGACTTCCCAAGGTATGGACCCAGGGATGGGAGCCCCATTACCTCCCTGAGCCACCAGAAAGCCTGGTGGGGCCAAGCCGAGCTGCAGACTGAAGCCGAGAGATTTACAGCTTGGAAATACTGTGTGCGTGGGTGCGTCCGTGAGTTCCCGGGCACACATGTGCAGGTGTATGTGTCTGTGTGCACTCGCGTGCCCACATTTGAGCATGCGTAATAGTTATCATCAAGAAGAACATACAGTATGATTCCATTTATGTGGACTCCAAGAGTAGGCAAGACTAAGCTATGGTGCGAGAAATCAGACCCGTGGTTGCCTTTGGGGATATTGACTGGAAGGGGGCCCGAGGGAACTTTCTGGGTGGTGGAAATGTTCTACACTTAGTTGGGGTGGTGGTTACACAGGTGTAACCACTTATCAATGGTTAAGCGCTGAACGCTTAAAACTTGGACATTTTCTGATGTGTAAATGATACCTTAATAAGAGGGTATTGGGGGAAAAATGATGCATATGAGATCTCATTCATTGAGAGCTGACTAACCACATGCCAGGCACTGTTTCAGGCAGACGTGGCTCCATCAGGCAAGCACAGTAGGGAGGTGACAGGCCTCCCAAGGATTTGTGAGCTGCTGTTGGCTACAGGTCTTGCCCTGAGAAGAGCCTATATGCTTAGCGAGTTAACAGAGCCTTCCTGCCCACACCCTCCCTGCCTCTGGGGAGGACCCGAAGGCTCAGAGGGGATGAGCAAGTTATCCAGGGTCAAACAGCCAGTAGGCCACTGACCCAGGGACTGAGCGTGGGTTTCCAGCCTTGCAGGCATTGAGTCTCTCCCAACGACAGTTCACACCCACGAGCAGCTTTCGTGATTTTTCTGCCATTTCCTTTCACTAAAGGTATACTATTTTGTTAGTATTTTTTCCCTTAGCCAGCTCTGTTTTTAAATTTAAGTAAGTTTATTGTAAAAGGAACCTGCCATTAATGGAGAGCTGGGATCTGTTACCCATACATTGAAGTAGAGTGACCACCTGTCCCGGCCCCCACTTGCCTGGAAACTGAGGCGGTTCTCGGGACATGGAACTTTTCCATTTAAAAATCAGGGTTTTAAAATCCTGGCAAGCCAGGTTGAGTAGGTCAACCTAAATGGAAGACGTTTAAAAATAAATACTACGATGGGTGCCTGGGTGGCTCAGTCGGTTAAGTGTCAGATTTCGGCTCAGGTCATGATCTCATAGTTTGTGAGCTTGAGGCCCGAGTAGGGCTCTGTCCTGACAGCTCAGAGCCTGGAGCCTGCTATGGATTCTGTGTCTCCCTTTCTCTCTCTCTCTCTCTCTCTCTGCCCCTCCCTGGCTTGTGCGCTCTCTCTCTCTCTCTCTCTCTCTCTCTCTCAAAAATAAATAAATAAACATTTTTAAAAAATGAATACCGTGAAAATGAACTAGATCGTCAAGCTGTAACTGGCCCCCGTGGCCTGCCACAGGTTCTGAACCCAGAGCCCATTTTCTGTGCTAAGAACAGAGCTTGGTTAGGCTGGCAGGCAGACTCACTCTGATTGGCTTGAGTCAGTGCCCAGACCCAGCCAATTGGCATCACTGGGGGAATGTGCAGTTCTGATTGGCCAGGCCTGGAGCTAGAGCCCGGGGTTAGCCTCAGGAGGGGCATGTCGCTCCAGAGTGGAGGGATGGTTTCCCAAAAGCTTGAGAGGAATTTTTTTACCACAAGGAAGCCCCCCGACAGGCGTGACACAGCTGAGGACCCCTCTGCCCTCACAGGCCGTGGCTTCCAGTCTGCCTCCTGCTCCCTGTAACACTTCCCCTCTATGGGCCTCAGTCTCCTCATCTCTGAAATGGGAACATTGAGGATCTCTAAGCTTCTTCCAGGCTTCAACATTATGGCATTTATCTTCCTTGGGACACTTATCACTGAAGTTTGGTAGTGTCTGTTGGTGTGTTTCTCCCTCTCTCTTGCTCAGAGGTAGATGAGAAATGGGAGGTCTTGAAAGGAGCATAAGACATTTCCAGGTTCAAATTTGGGGCAAGTCACTTCACTTCTCCAAGCCTCAGCTTCCTCGTCTCTCAGCTGAGAAGAACAATAACATCTTTTCAGAAGGGTGATGATGAGGGTTAACACTGGGGGAAAAACAACTTTGATAAAGGAAATATGTCTGCAAGGGTGAATTTGGATGCAAGAAACAGAAAGTCAAATCAAGCGGACATAAACAATAAAGGGCATTTATTGGATGGAATAACTGAAAAGGCCCGGTGAGGTTTGATCCAGCTGGGGGAGGGATGTCTTCACCATGTCTCCTCTTGTCCTTCACGGTCATTTAGTGCGAGGAGGAAACTGAGGCTCAGAGAGAAGAGGCTGGTTCCAGGTGGAAAACGTAGACGGAGATCTGCCTCCGGCTGAGTTGCCGTAAGACCCCACTGAAATAGTAACAACGCTGTGAGAAGGAGGAGGAAGAAGGAAAGACTAGAATGCATTGCACACCTTACCCCCGTGCTAGGTTTCCCACATCTTCATGTGACTTAAACCTGTAGCCACCCTGGAGAGCAGCTTCTGTCCTTGTTCCGGGTTTACAGACTTGAGACAGGAGACCAAGCAGGCGAAAGTGGCTTACGCAGGGTCACAGACCGGGAGGCAACGCAGCAGGGGCGCGAAGCTGGCTGTGTTCGATTTCTGATCAGGACACTTGCTTTAAGTGTGCATCTACTCTGTGCTCCGTGCTCCCCGCTCCCCGACCCCCGACCATCTTTTTCCTTGAGTAGTCAGTGGGTCTGCCCCATTTTGCAGATGCCCCCGTGTTCTCAGGAGATAATCAGAGATCCCTTCTTGGTTCCCAGAAATGGTCTATTTTTCAAGTTGTCTTTGCCCCTCCTGGGGCTTGTGACTCCTTTTCTGCTCTTTCTTTCCGTCTCCAGCTCCCCACCCCTCCAACCTTTTTCAGCCCTGGCAGCTGAGCTCCCCATTGGGAGCTGCTGAGCTTTCCAGGTTCCTGGTATCCAGCCCTGGGGCTGGGTGAGGAAGTTTTTCTGCAGACACCGGGGCCTTTGTCTCCTGGGGCCTGGGGCTGAACCCCTCCCCCTCCTGGAAAGCACCCCCTACCCCCCCCACCCCCGCCCGCACTGGTTTTGTGCCAGTGTTTGGGCTGCTATGGCCCTGGCCAGGCTCGAAAAAGGAATTATTTCTGTCTCCTTGCATAGTTCTCAGCCCAATTCCCAAAATGGGAAGAGGCCTGGGAGGGCCTCCCCACCCCCAGCTCCAGTGGAGGAGGGAGGAAGCGAGAACTTGGCAGAGCTGGGAGAAAGGAGGGGGCCCAACAAGACTCTACACACCCCCCAACGGACACAGACACACACACACACACACACACACACACACACACACACACTCACTCACTGCAGCCCCTTCTCCAGTCCTGTGGCCTGTAAAAATAGTAAGCCTTTGGGGTGTTCCTAGGCCCTGGCAATGTGTTCCTGTGGTTCAGAGGGAGAAGCGGTGGCTGCTGGGGATGGGGGGGGGGGGGCATGCTGTGGATAAAGAGGTGGGGGGATGTGTGTGGACCCCATCCCCTTGGCTAAAAAAACACTGCGGTTAAGGAAAGGAGGGTACAAACAGGAAAAATGCCTCAAATCCTGGCCAGGGAACAGGCAGCTAGCCTACCCAGAATGCTTTGTTCTTGCCGGCTGACCCTGGTCCTCCTACCTCCTCTTCCAGGAAGCCTTCCTTGACTGCTTCCAGGGCTATGTCAGAGTCTTGAGAAGCGTGTTCTGACCCCAGTCATTCTGTGAGCTCGGGACCACCTGTCATATTTCCCAACATCCCTCACAGGGTCCAGCTACAACTCTGCTCAGCCTGAATGTCCTCGTAATAACCAGCTGGGTGACTGGCCACGGGGCAGGCTGGGTCTGTTTGACAGTGTCTGACATCTGATTTGTCCACCACACCACTGGCTGACAGACAGAGTATCTGAATGACTGGCTGTCCGCCTGCCTGATGATCTGTCCAACTAACAAGCTGATTATATGCCTAGATCACTGTCAGTCTGTCTGGCCCCCTTCCTGGGTGTTTGGTTGGCCGGATGGTTTACTGGATGGGTGGCTGTCTGACTGTCTTTCTGTCCACATAGGTGTCTGGCTGACTGCCATGTGTCCACCTGAATGGGTGATTGGCTGTTTGTCTCCCTGTCTGACTGTGTTGTCAGAGCTCTGACCGAATGGATGGCTGGTGGACCGTCCGTCTGCCTGTCTGACTGGCTGTTGTATCTAATTAGATGCATAACAAATCTCCTCTCTGCCCATTTCCTCGTTTAAATGCCTTTCTTAATGTCTAATTGGCCATGTATCTGTCTGCCTCTGAGTGTCTGACCCAGTGACTGAGCGGCTGACAGATGATCTGCCTGTCTCCATGTCTGTCCAACTTGCTGACAGTCTGTTTGGCTGTCTGTACTTAGGTGAATGACCTGAGCCTATCTCTCCATCTCCTGGCCTGCCTGCTGGCTGTCTCCGTGTCTGACTGACAGGATGCCTGCAGACAGCCTGATTGTCTGTCTGTCTGTCTGCTAGGTGTCTGTTGTATCTAACAGATGAGGACAGAAAGTCTGTCCATCTCCTTGTCTGGCTGACTGACTGACTGACCATTTGTCTGGTCAAATGGATGAGTGATTGACCGTCACCTCTCTCTGTATCTGACTGGCAAGATGGCTGACCGGCTGACCGGCTGTTTTTCCACCTCTCTGTGCACCTGACTGGCTCACTGGCTATGTATGACTCTGACTCCCCAAGGAGGACACTACCGAGGGGCTGTCCTAGGTAGTGGTAGGGCTTGGATGATGCACATCTGAAACACCCCCACGCTTCTCTCCTTCCTTCCGTGGCTCTCCCCACTCTCAACCCAGAGGAGCTAAAGTCTTTTCCCTTCCAGAGACGAGAGGGGAACGGGGCAGAAAGTTGAGCACCTGCTCAGTTTCCTCGATTTCAAATGCCTGCACTCTGTGTGGGTAAGGAAGGCACGATGAATGTGTGTTCCCCACCCCATTCCCCAGCCCCATTTTAAGAACACCTGGGGCCTGGAGGCAACTTCACTCCTCC
The DNA here is from genome assembly GCF_018350215.1 of Panthera leo. Lineage (NCBI taxonomy): Eukaryota > Metazoa > Chordata > Mammalia > Carnivora > Felidae > Panthera > Panthera leo. The sequence goes on from NC_056681.1 coordinate 12,199,670, forward strand.
AAGATGCCACAAGGACATTTTCCCGACGTCATCCTTGGAAGCACAAATCTCGACACACTTGTTCAGACACTGGGGCTGATTCCCAGGACGGGGGTGGGGGGGCAGACAGCCATGCCGGGAGGACAGGCTCCCTGGGTCAGCACACCTCCAGCACCAGGAACTCCACAGTCCCTCAGAATGAACCAGGGCAGAGTGAGTAATGCTTTGCTGGGAGGGAGAAGGCACAGTCTCTTCCTGCTGGTGACACTGCCTCCTGATGATAGGATCCTGCCCAGCTGCTGGGCGGGTTGCCGTCTGACCCCCACTTCCTTAAAGACAGAACTCCGCTGATGAATTTTATTTTGGGATAAATACAAGCATGGACGTGGCAGGAGATGGGCAGGGAGAAATTGGAGTGTGAGAGCCTGTGGACAGAAAAAGGGACCTCCCAAAAACTTAGCTCTGTTTAAATCATGCCTTCCTTTAGGGCTGGCTCCCCAGGCCCCCCAGATTGGCCCTTGGAGACAGCAGGCTGGACAGTCCTTGCACAGGTAGAGGGGATGACTGGTCCAAGTTCTGGGGGAGGTGGGAAGGGGGCATTCTGGGAGTTCTCCAGACCCCTGCACAGTGGACAGCAGCATTTGGAGACGGCTGTGTATCTGAGGTCAAAGTAAACTCAATGTGTGACCAGAGTCAGGTCTCAACCAACGAGAAGGGTCGGGATTAATGTGTAACCTGGGTCATGACTCAGCCTAGGATCAGGTCTGTGACCAAAGTCAGGGCTCTGTTTTGGCCAGGGTCGGGGTTTAGGCTAGGACCAGAGTCATGAAGGAATCTGTGGCTAGAGTCCAGATTCAGTATGACCAGAGTGAATCTCCGGTCAGGACTCATTCAGGGGCTGGAGTTACATTCAGTCTGGATCCTTGGCTGTAAGAGTCAACCGAGATACCTTAACCCTAAAGGACAGGTGGGAAGAGGGGCCAATATGCTCCTGTGGTTCCTGTTCATCCTTACTCCCTCCGCCACCTGGGCTCTGACGACACCACTAAGATGCCTCGTGAGCCCCTGGGGCAGGTGAGGGTGTGGACGGTTGTTCTCCAATTCTTGCGTGTTCTGCCGAGGTGAGACCAGAAGGCCAGCCTCATGTCTGGGGGAAGGTGTGGAGGCAGGGGACTGCTCCTGATGAGCAGGGAAGAGAAGGAAAAGTCGAAGAGAGTCAGGAAAGAAGTAGTTACAGTGTGAAGCACACAACCCAGTTTCAGTTCTGGTCTGCCACTTACTAGCTGTGTGACCCTGAGCAAGTTACTCATCCCTCCTGTGCCTTAGCTTTCTTATCTGCAGAATGGGGACAGAAGTAGTGTTTACTTCCTGGGGGTCTAGTAAAGATTAAATAAGCTAATACGTGCAAGGTGCCTGGTTGATTAGCATTTGTCCATCAGTTTTAGCTCTTCTCATTAGCTCCACAGACATACGGGCCACACCCTGTGAACAGTGCAGGGTAGAAGTCACATCGGCGAGAGGGGGCCCAAGCTCCTCCTCCCCAGATCTGTAGGCCACCCCTCTGTGAGGTTCTGATGCCTCCCTAATCCCCTCCGTTGTGAGAGTACTGGTTCTTGTAAGTTACTTCCCTAATGGCCGTGTTCCCCCACCAACTAGACTGTCCACTCCCTGAGGGCGGTTTGCTTATCTTCCTTGCTTCCTGCCGTGTCCTCAGCACCCAGCACAGTACCTGCACGTGGAAGGTGCTCAAGGAACAGTTACGGAATGTGTGATCGTACTAAAAGCAACCATTTCCAATGGACCAGGGGCTGCACTGGGCCCTCCCTCTAATTATGTTCTGATGCAGTCTTTTAAAAACTGAAAATTACCGTGGGTGCATACAAGTAGTGAAGACTGGCTTAAACAATACCCAGGGGTCTGCCAGGGAGAGAGAGAAATGTCACCCCCGCTTCAACAGGTTCAAAGAGGAGCCTCGCTTGTGCGCCCTTATAACATCTTCATGTGTTGTGTTTTTATAGCCGCAGTCTACCAGCTCCGTGGAAATAGGGATTTGTGTCTGTTCTGTCCATGCTGTGTTCCCACTGCTTAGAACAGTGTGTGGCCAGGAGTACGTTTCCGATCAGGGTATGTTGGAAGTTCAGGGGGTTTTTTCCTAATACCAATGGGATTGTCTCATAGACACTGCTCCGTACCTTGCTTTGTAACTACACATAAGCTAATAAATCTTAGAGATCTTTCCACATCAGCAAAAACACATTAGTCTCATTTGTTTTGATGGCTACACAGTCTTCCGTGTTATAGATGTACCGTAATTTATGTAACTAGACCCTGCATGGAGGCAGTTTCTGGCTTTCGTTTTTCCTCACCCGTAATGATGACACGTTACTTCAGCTTTTCACGTTTCAACTCTGCGAGCAGTTATCTCTGATTTCGGCTGAGAAGACTGTAGCTCCGAGGTTAAGACACTCATGTGGGTCACACAGCTGACCTCCAAAACCCACCCTACCACCTGCACGCAGGTGCCCCTCACTGAGTTTTCCCCTCATTCGTCTCAGAGGAGGCTGCCCTGTGACACTTGCGTGGCCTGGCAGGGCGTGGTCCTCGGGCAAGGTCCTCTCAGCCTTTGGCCGTGCCTCCCAAGAGCCAAAGCTGGGCTCAGGAGGCTGGGAGTCCCCAAAAGGACACAGAATCCGTTCCTCCAGAGCTGTGGTTGCGATAGAGGTTCTCTGCCAAGGGTGATTTGGACCCCCCCGGGGGAGACTTCGCAGTGTCGGGGACATTTTTGGTCGTCATGCCAGGAGAATGGGTATTACTGGCATCTAGTGGGTGGAGGCCGGGAGTGCTGCTAGACATCCTGCTCCCCACAACGAAGAAGGACCCAGCCCCAAACGTCACCAGTGCCACGGTGAAGAAATCCTGTGTTAAGGGCACCGGACTTTCTGGGGTCCAAACCCCGGCCTGCCACTTGCTGACTGAGTGAGCTTAGGCAACTTGTTTAACCTCTCTGTGCCTCTTTGGCCTTATCTGTAAAATGGGGATAAGAACGGTCCCTCTCCTCCAGGTTTGTATAGATTATGTTTGTAAAGAATTTTGGCAAGGGCCTGACCAACGCGAACTCTCGGTATATGAAACCATAATTGGAATCGTTGCCCTGAGAGTCTGGGTGTCAGAGAGCTGGAGGAAGATGTGATCCATGGAGAAAACAGGGCGGCCAGGCTGTTCCCTGCTCCCGCAGCGTGGCCTCCCCCAGGGATTGTGGCCACAGTCCACAGATAGAAATAGAACCCCCTGGATGCGCTTGACCTCTGATCGGTCAGGAATGGAGGAAAAATTGCTCAGAAGACTGTTTCCATTTTCGGGGCTGAAAAGCAGCTCCCGGGAGACCCTCAGACGTGGGGATTTTCCAGAAGCTGAGCACTAAAGGGTCTTAGAGATCAACAGCTCCGAGTGGTCTCCAAGATGGGGAGACTGTGGCCTAGTGAGGAGGCAGGACTTGCTCACACGGCAAGGCAGTGGCACACCTGAGCTGGAAGCCAGCCTAGGACACACGTGGATCTTGCCACGGCTCCACTCTAATGGTCCTTCCCAGGTTAAGACCGGGACCCGGTCATATTCACTCTTCCCGCTTTGCTGAGAAGCCCTGAAATCCACCCTACGTGGAAAGCAATGTCGTGCAAGTGTTTCTAAGCACAAGTTCCACCTGTTACCTGCAATGCCCTTGGGAAGGCCACGGACAATTCCCCAAGCGTTATTCTATTTTGTTGCTGAAGGGGTTAGACACCGTGTGTAGGTAGGCTAACACGTAGCCGGTGGAATGCAAGTCGGCCAAACCTCTTTCATTCAGCAGTTCTACTCCTTTAGATAAACCCTTGCACGTGGGGAATGAAATATGTACCTGGATAATCTTTGCGAATTTGAGAACAATCCAAATGTGGCCCAAGAGCGGACTGGTTGAAGGCTCTCTGGGGCATCTGTACAAAGCCTTTGACACATTAATTAAAAAGCTTGGGCAGCTCTGTGCCTACCGATTTGTAACAAACTCTAACAGACGTCGTTAAGTGAAGAAATAAGATCCCGAAGGGTGAGCATAGGGTATGCTACCGTTTTTGTGGGGAAGAAAGAATGTAGATAAATATAAATGGTTATGCATGCACAGCACACGGGGAAGGCATGCACACAGGCAAGCACACGTTAGGAAAGCATGCAGCCACGAGGAACAGAAAATTCCACAAGTGATGGCCTGAACAAACACAAGAAGTCCAGAGCCGGGTGGACCGGTGCTGGCACAGCTGCTCAAGGACTGGGGCGTCCTCCTCTTTCCCACTCCACCATTCTGAGCATGAGACTTTGGTCTTCATGTCCTCCAAGTGGCTGCTCTGGCTCCAGGCATCATGTCCACATTCCAGGCAGGAAGAAAAAGGAAGGGCAAAAGGAAAAAGAAAAAGACAAAAGTCTTCTCTTTCAGTTGCCTTGTCTTATGGGGAGGGGAGAGGGGGGTAGAAAGGAATGCCCTGCCTAGGGACTGTCACCTACATTTTATGGCACAGAGCTGGGTCACATGGCTGCTCCTAGTGGCAAGGGAGTCTAGGAACCTGAGTATTTTTAATTTGGACACATTGTCGCCTGAACAAAATCGGGGTTCTCTTGGGCGGAGGATGGATATTGGGTAGGACATCGGGTAGTCCATCACTGCGAGGATCCATAAGAAAATGGGAAGAGTCGTTGCCTGCGGTGGGGGGGAGGGAAGCTGAATGGCAAAGGTTGGGGACAGAAGAGACACACCCTTTTAACTGTATATTCCTTTCTACCTTTTTGATTTTTCCAACTGTATGCACCTTTTCAAAAAAAAAAAAAAACTTGTGTAAAATTACAGTCTTTAAAGAGGCAGCTGGAACATAATAAGCTTTCAACAAAAGCAGCTTTCCGTCTTTGGTCACTTAGCATCAGCTGCGGATTACATTCCCAGCGCTGTCCAATCTAAGTTTGGTGACTTTGGGCCTGTTCCCCCCTCTTTCTGTGCTTCCGTCTCCGTGAACAAGATACAGATAGATCTATCCTTTTCGCGGCTGGCAGGAGAATTCCTCCCAGGGGCCCAGTGCTGCTCTGGATGGCATCTCAAGACCTCCTGAAATGAGTGAGCCCCTCTGGGGTGTGGATGGGTGGGGCCAGTGCTGCCCGGAAAGGGGGTGAGATCGTCGGGCGGGCGTCCTTGACAACATGATCCCCCTCGCCTGGCCACCTTCCAAATACCCCTCGCCACTGATGGGAATACAGCCACACAATAATAATAACAGCCAACGTTTATTGAGGGCCAGGCACTGTTGTAAGTGCTTTGATGTACATTCATTCACTTAACCCTGGCAACAGTCACCGGAGGCATCTACTATTATTCTCCCCATTTTATAGATCTAGAAGCTGAGTCTTTCGTTGCCAGAATGATCAAGAGTCGGGTGGGGTTAAGTGTCTCATGGAAATCGATAGTGGGGGGCTGAACCAGGGCCCGGATGGGGTCAGGACACTTGGATGCAGGGGCTGAAGCAGCAAGGACCTGGAGTCTACGGATCTGTGGGATTTTTCAGAGTTCTGAGCAGGGGCTGTGGATGTGGGATGGACCTTGGAGAGTGGGAGGAGTTCGGACTGTTAAAGGAAGCCCTGCTCCCAGCTGACCGCTGGTCTCATCTTAAATGGCAACCAGTGTCGCCTGCAGACATCGGGGCTGTGGGGCGGTTGGGCGAGGCCACAGACGGGCTTGTCTGCCGACCACTTCTCCACGCTTTCCTCTCTGCCTCCACCCCCCGGGCCGAGCCCCCATCGTCTCTCACCTGGTCTGTTGTGGCCTCCTCGCTGGTCTCCCGCCTTCCATCCTGCCCACCTCCTCCCCCCTGTCCATTCTCCATTTGCAGCCAGAGGGATTCCGTGAACACTTCAGTGAGAACACATCCCTCTTCTGCTTAAAACCTCCTGTGGCTCCTACAGAATAAAATAAGGGTTCCTATGAGACCTTCCATGATCCAGCCCCTGACAATTGTCTGATCTCATCTCCTACCACCTTCCCACTGGCCTATTGCTCCCACCTCAGGGCCTTTGCACTTGCTGCATCTACTGGTGCTCTTTCACTAGGTATCTCTTTACTCAGATCTCTGTTCACGTGTCCCCTCCACAGAGTGGCCTTCCTAGACCTTGATTCCTCTCCTCCACCATCTAAAGTAGCTCCAGCCCCATTCATTACACGATTCCCTTCCTGCTTCATTCTTATCATGAGTCAAATTACACTTTTAAATGTACTCTTGTCTCCTCCTTGTTAACTTCCTGACAAGGCAGGGATTTTCTTCTGTTTGGCTCACTTGACTCAGTAGACACTTCATAAACATATTATCTCTCTACATATATACAACAGCTTTGTTGAGATATTACTGGGCGGGGACATATAATTCAACCATCTGAAGTATACAATTCAATGCTTTTTAGTATATAGAGACTTGTGTGCCCATCACCATAATCGACTTTAGATTTTGACCACCCCCAAAAGGAACCCCATGCCTATTACTAATTACTCCCCATTTCCCCACCACCATCCCAGGACTAGGCAACCACTAATCTGTTGTCTGTCTCTTCGATTTGCCTCTTCTGGACATTTCATATAAATGGGTCATGTAATATGCAGCCTTTGATGTCTGGCTTCTTTCACTTTGCATGATGTTTGCAAGGTTCATCCATGTAGCATAGATCGGTACTTTGCTATTTTTTATAGCTGAATAATAGTCCATTGTATGCATATCACACTTTTGGATTATCCTTCATCATTGACAGATATTTGGATTGTTTCCACTTTTGGTTATTATAAATAATGTTTCTGCAAACATTTGTATATAAGTTTTTGTGTAGACATAGCCTTTTTTCAAAAATTTTTTAATATTTATTTTTCAGAGAGAGAGAGAGAGAGAGCGCGCGCGCGCACGAGTGGGGGAGGGGCAGAGAGAGAGAGAGAGAGAGAGAGCGAGAGAGAGCGGGGGGAGACACACACACACAGAATCCGAAGCAGGCTCCAGGCTCTGAGCTGTCAGCACAGAGCCCGATTCGGGGCTCAAACTTACAAACTGTGAGATCATGGCCTGAGCCGAAGTTGGACACTTAACTGACTGAGCCACCCAGGTGCCCCTGTTCCTAGTGTTTTTGTTTGACTTGCGTTTCCCTGTGCATCAAATGACGTGCTGTGAGGTGAGGGTCCATACCGGGGTCTGCGTGGCCCAGCCCCCTCAGCTGCCCTCTGGGCCACGGCAGGGCTGAAGCCTGGAGCCCGGGTGACCCCCAGGATGTTGTTCGAGGCTGGACAGCCTCCCGGGTCAGGCCAGGCCGGCCCTCCGTGCTGACTCAGGCAGCCGATGGCCAGCTGGGTGGGAAGAGGCTTGGTGGGCAGCGAGTCCTGACATCCTGGGCGAGTCTGGGCCACTGACCGGCACTTATGGCCAGCTTTTCAGAGCTAAGCTCTAGGAACAGGGATATCGCTGTGGCTCCCTCACCGGCATCACAGGACCCTGCCAGGGCCTTCCCCCCTTCCTTCTGCTCCTCAGCTTTTGTGGGGGCTGCCGTACCTCCTTTGTACAGGTGAAGAACGCAAGGCTCAGGGAGCTGATTTCCTGCCCCAGCACACCAGAGCCCTGTGCTGACTCTGGGGGTCCAAAGTGACTGCGACAAAGTGCCAGCCCAATGGAGCCCACCCTCTAGTGGGAGAGACAGGTGGCACAAAGTAGACAAGCATGTAAGATAATTTCAGGAAGGGGTGAATGCAATGAAGAAAAACAGAGAAGGAAAGGGGAACTGAGTGACAGGTAGAGGGGCTGCAAATTTAGATGATAGTAACAGTTCCGGTCACTTCTGTGGTGTTTACTGAGTGTTGGGTGCTGTGGAAGCACTTTACATATATTACCAGGTGAGGCAGTCAGAGAAGACCTATCACGCTCTCCCAACACACACATGCTTTGTGGCCCTTGAATTTAAACCAGAAAAACAAGTAGCCTTGCAAATAGGTGCATGACGGCGCTCTGGAAGTGGAAGCAGAAAGTGCAAAGGTCCTGAGGTGGGAATGCCTTTGGTAGATTCTGGGAACACTAGGGAGGCCAGTGTGTTGGCATGGAGTGAGGGAAGGGAGGGTGCAGGAGGTGAAGTCAGCAAAGTCGGGAGGAGGCACAGATCAGGGTGCATGACCTTCCAGGTCGATGTACTGGTAGAACCCAGGTTTTAACATAGGGCTTACAATAGGCCTCAGGACTCAGCCTTAGCACTCAATCAGGGGCCATACACTTCACTTCTGTCACCCACGCTCTCTAGTCCATTCCCAGGACGTAGCATCCCCTACGGGTCTGTGGGTCCCTGCCTCAAAGGAAGGAACAGGACCCCCCTTTCCCTTCCCTGCTCTGGTCCAACATCAGCCTTCATTAAAGCCCCGCTCTGCTGCCTCCTGACTGTGTGGCCTTAAGCAGGTGACTTTACCTCTCTAGGCCTCAGTCTCTTCCTCTGTCCAAAGGAGATAATCCTGGGACCCACCTCAGAAGGTTGGTGTAAGCATTCAAATAGGCCAGGATATATCGAGTGCTTGAGAAATTTGGGGTTCTATTATTTTGACTGTTATGCTTCCATCTTATTTTTGCTCCTGGTCTGTGATGTTTGCGATCGGCAGTGGTTCATTTTGTATGGGTCACAATACAGTCCTGGCTGACAGAAGCTGGGCAGCCCCCCTCCCTTGCCTGAGCCGGCCAGAATGGGTGCTCTCTTTCTGATGGAATTTAGGGGCATTATTTGATGTATCTAGCCTAATCAAGTGCCTTGTGAGTTTTCTCAGAAGGTCAAGGAAAGCATTTACCCTTTAGAGGAAAGGAGGGTAGGGAGAGAGAGGGGAGAGGCCCTGATGGTGCACTTAGCAGGGGGAGGTGAGGGACCACGTTACTGGAGACTCTGTCTCCCCTGAGATTTTCAAATAAATCATGCTTCTGACTCCCAGGATCCCAGAACCTTCTGGAAAGGAAAGGAAGTAACTCCTCTGAATACCACTTTGTGTCAAAAGCTTCCACTGATGTTATTTCACTCAGTCGTCACTGTTATTAATTATTATTATTAGCCTGTTTTGCACAGGATGAAACGGAGACTCCATAAAGCAAGGCTGATTGCCTAAGATCCCATGGTTAGGGGAGGAGGGGGAGGAGATAGAGAAGGAGAGAAGGAACGGAGGCATGGGAGAGGAGGGGACAGCAGAAAGCAGGACCATGTGATGAGTTTCCCGGGCCCTGGGGCCCTTGTGCCTTTTCTCCATAAAAGCTTATATTTTATAGCTGCATTGGTATAAAGGTAAATGTATTAATACTACAAATCAAAATATTTTCTGCAGTCTAAAAGTTCATTTTCCCCCTTCTAATTATAAAAGAAATGAAAACATTGGGGAGGGGCCTCGGGTGTCTGTGAGTTCTAGGCTCTGTATCTCCTGTGCCTAATGGAGACTTGGGCCCTGGCAGGGGAGAGGCGGGGAGGGACAATGAGGAGGAGGGAAGAAGGGAGAGGAGCAAGGAGCTGCAAAATGAAAAGTGACGGGCAGCAACTTGAACTCCCTCCCTCTGTCCTTAGCCCAAGCCTTTGCTTCCTTGGGGCTGGCTCCCTTGAGAACCCCTCTCGCTGCCCACCAGGCCTCACCCCTCCCTGGAAGCTCCTCCTCTCGAATCTCCAGACATCATTCGCCTGAAGCTTCAGCCTCGCAGATCAGATCTGCCCCAGGGCCCCGCTTGGAGGCAGCAGACACAGAGAGGGTCCACCACGCCTCCTGCCCCCTCACCCCGCCTGCCCTAGATGCCGTTGTCCCACTTCTGATTTATGCCATTGCCTCGGAGGGCCACACCTGGCTAGCGGCCAGCGGCACCGTTCCCTTGTGCTGCCATTAATGCGGCTATTTACCCCCAGTAAAATGACCTTAATTTACACGGCATTATGACTAATACCAGATGATTATGGCCATTAATATTTATGGTTGACACTCTCAGAAGGGGACCTGGGTGCTAATTGGCACTCCTCTCTGTGCGCCTTTTCTCAATGAGGCTTCCAGTTTCTGCTGCTGTGCTGGGTCTCAGCCTCTCCGTTTCACAGGGAACTATTGCGTGGGGCATTTCCTTATTTCGGACGGATTCTCATGTCATTCCCTTATTTCCTCCTGATTGTGTAAGCAGCCTAGAAACATCCCGATGCGCTGGGGACTCCAGGATGCCGCAAAGGGCTGGGTCACGGCTAAGGGGAAGCTGGCTGCCGTGAGCTGCAAGGAGAGCCTCCTTTTGCCCAGAGGAAGTGAAGGGGAGGGCGTCGACGGGGAATGTGTACGTTTGCCCAGAATCAGAGCCCCGGCTCAGACACCCACGCCTTCCTCTGTCTCTAATCAAACATTTTCTGGTTGTTTTACATAAGATGGAATCTCAAACAACCCCCTTCCCCCAACGCCCCGTCTCTCGTTTGGTTGAACACGTGGGGGTGTTTGGGGCATCTGCATTTGGGGGCCAGATTGGAGAAGGCAGATCACACTCCTCCCCCTTCTTGCCTTAGATTTTTGGGGTGCCAGGAGCTGAGAAGGGAGATGTACTCGTCATCTGTGCATTCAGGTGGAAGGTGTGTTTACCAATGGCAATGTGTTGCCATGGCCACCGAGGGCTTCCTTCTGAGAGGGGGGGAGAGTGTCCTGCCTGGGGTCCCTTCGTGGCCTTGGCCCCTCACGTTGGACCCATCAGCTGAGGCTGGGTTGCCATCTCAGGATACCCCTGGGACTAGGCAGGCCTGTACATGGGCGAGGGCTAGGGGGGCCCTGGGGTGCAACGGAGCGTTGGTATCCCTACTGAAGTGGCGCCCACCATCCACCTCCAAGAAATGGCTGCCATGCAGAAAAATGGGTACAGTGTTGCCAAACCTTCTGATTGTCCGAGAGAAGTGGGAAATTTGGATTATAGGCACACCGTCCCAGTTATTTATGTTGTTGGCAAAGAAGGCAAACAATACAATTTTTTGAACTGAGTGGGTTCATGGGCCAGCCATTTTCGCTGCCATTTTGCAACTGAGCAGAGCATCTCACTGACAAAATCGCCATCCACTCAGCGTGCTTTTGGGGTCATGAGGGAAGGGAATCTAGAAAGACAGCCTTGTAAGGAGATGGGACCCCAAAGAGACTTAGATTTATCAACCAGAAACTGATCGGCCAGATCGTGTGTCTCTGAGCAACCAATTGGTGTTGATCCAGGTTTAGGAAAGGGCACATAGATCCCGGCCTGCCTCTGTCCGCAGCTTGCTGAGTAACCTCAGACTACGGTCTCCTCTCCTCCGGCTTGTCGCCCCATCTGTACAATGATGGGGTCTTGCTGGTGCCTCTGCTTGTTCCGGAATGTGTCCACAGCATCCACTCTGGGTGACTCCCAGGAGCTTCCTGAGCTGAGGTTTCTCGGTCAAGAGCGGGTCTCCTCCGTCTGATTTGCTTATTCTTTAACAACAGTATGTTGAACAACTACTGTGGCGGGTCCTGAACTGGGAATGGGGATAAACAAGCGGGCGGGACAGGAGACTCCCTGCCCATGTGGACTCACATCCCACTGGAAGAGGCAGCAAAGACGGAGGAGGTCATCTGCGTTTCTGCTCATCCACGTGGCCAGGTGGGAGGCTTGACTCGTTACCTGGATCGCTTTAGCCAAAGTCCATCTTTCTAGACTCTGCTGAGCTATTATACCCTCTAGGAAACCTTTCCCAACCAATTCTCCCACCTGCTTCCACTTGGTGCCCCCGTGACTCAGGATTTGATTCTGATTGGCCCAAGGCAGGGTTTCTCAACCTTGGCACCATTAACATCTGGAACATTCTGTGTTGTGGGAGCTGTCTTGGGTACTGTAAGATATTTAGCAGCATCCCTGGCCTCTACCTATTAGATATCAATAGCAACCACCCCACACACATACACACATGCATGATAACTATTACAACCCAAAATGTCTCCTAATATTCCCTGGAGGAAAAAATTACCACTGGATAAGAACTGCTTGTTTGAGACAATCATGGTGACCCCATTCCTTTTACCAGTGATGGTTTACAGACGGATATGTGATGGGTGGCCACCCACCAAGTCTGCCGGGAAGTTTCTGAGAAGGTTTTCCTCTATCTCGGGAAATAATAGGAGAATGAGAGGATCTTTTTTCCCCACTCTTGGGTGTGGTCATGTCTTCATGTGATGATTAGAGCAATGGCAGCCACATTGGGTCCACGAGGTGAGCCAGCCTGGGAATGGAACCAGTCCTTAGAGGACAGGAGAGCAGGTGGTAGAGAACTTGGATCCTTGTTTCAGGACTTTTTGAATATGTGGGATGATAAATCTCCTGGTTCCTTCAACCCCTGTTAGCCAACATTTTCTACTTCTTTAAAGCAAGCACACTGCTCACTGATAAGTCATAAATCCTACTTATCCCACATTATCAACTTCCTCAGAGAGTCCTCTCCTATTCCACAAATGAAATTAGGTCCCCCTTATTATTCTGAACTTTTCTTCAGTGACATTCATCTCAATGTATGTTAACATTTTGTGTGTCTACTGAGGCTTGTTTTCCTCCACTAGACTGTGAGCTCCATGAGGACAAAGCTTGTATTATCTTTCCTTTTACTGTACCCAGCGACTAACCCAGTGCCGGGCACATAGTAGGCCCTCAATAAATGTTGAATTAATGAAGGAATGAAGTAAATGGGGAAATGGATGGGTGGATGGATAGACGGATGGACAGACAGATGGACGGACGGATGGATGGATGGATGGAGACCTGAAAGGGTATGTGTTTCCAGCTCTGTGTGTGCACTTTGGTGGCCAGCTCTCAGACCTCTAAACTCCAGAGCTGCACCTAAAGCATCAGAAGAAGGGAGAGCCCTTCATTTTCATTTAGTGCTGAGAGGAGAGAACACATAAAAATTGCATCATGCAAATGCTTCACAAGGCAGCAACTCTGTCTCCTTCCTTGAACCCCACATCAGGGTTATTTGAGACGTGGTGACAGAGTCCACGGCCCACAGCAGCGTGCCAGACATTAGCAGGATAGAGTCGAGAAAAACAGCACAATCAAGCCTAGAATCTGTGGCAGGTGGGGCCCTGGGAAAGATGTTTGGCTTTGTTTAAATGGAATCTGATGAAATGTGGAGCACCATTATATCAGTGGCAGATGGGGATGCTCTGACCGAATGAAGCCTCTACCCGGACGGTGAAGGTCACAGCACATGTGACCTTGGGCAAGTCATTTCCTCTTTCTGAGCCTCTGTTTCTTTGCCTGGATAATGGGGTGATGATGCTGCCTTGCACACAGCAGGGCTGTCTGTCGCATGGCTTCCATGACATATCACCAATAGAGCCCCTGGACCCCAAGCAATGCCCAGTCATCATACTGGGTTCCTTTTCTTGACCCTGAGTGGGATATCTGGGAGGGCTGCCTGGAAGAGGTGCACTGCACATGCTCAATTCTCTAGGAACAAGCCCTCAGGCGAGTCCTCGGGGCCTGGGGTCGAAATCCTTCCTGAGACACCCAGGAAGACAGGACGGGACTGCCCATGCTGGGAACATTGTCTCATTTGTGTGTTCCCCCTTCTAAAACTCCCTTGTCATGGAAATGCGTCTCTGGGTCTCCTTAAAAAATGGTTTGGTCGGGACATAATTCACATGGCAATTTAAATGTATAATTCAGTAGTTTTTAGTGCAGTCACAGGGTTGTGCAGCCGTCACCACAACCTAATTTGAGGACATTTTGACCACCCCAAAAAGAAGCCCTGTGCCCGTTAACAGTCGCTCCCCGATCCCACGTTCCCTCAGCCCCTGGCAACCACCAGCCCACTTCCCGTCTCCGGAGATTTGCCTTTTCTGGACATTTCATATCAATGGAATCATACGCTCTGTGGCCTTTTGTGTCTGGCTTCTCTGACTCAGCTTCGTGTTTTCACATCTCATCCGTGTTGTAGCAGGTGTCAGTACTCCCTCCCTCTTCGTGGCGCAATCCTGTCCCATCGTACGGATAGACCACATTGTGTTCGCTCTTCGTCGGCTGACGGACATTTGGATGGTTTCCACTTTCCGGCTATTATGAGCGATGCTGTCGTGAACATTCATGTACAAGGTTTTGTGTGGGTAGACAATTTTGTGTGGCTATCTTGGGTCGCTACCCAGGAGTGGGTCAGAGGGCGACTCTGTTTAGCATTTTGGGAAACCGCTCTCTCAGTCTCCCTCTTCCCCCCGGAGATTGTCTAGTGGAATTCAGACCAGAGCTGTCCTCAGAGATCAGGCTTTTGACCTCACAGCTGGGGGCTCCAGGGTCTCTTCCTCTACTTGGAGATTCAAGGGATGACCAGCTTTACAGGAAGATGCTGTGGATGCAGATCCTGCCCCTGCCACTTCCAGGCTGTGTGATCTCAGGTAGGCAGCCAAACCTCTCTGAACCTGCAAAATGAGGAGAAATGTCATTCCTGGCTGCAAAGATAATCATGGGAATGTGGGAGAGACTTATTCGTAAAGGCTGAGAGCAGCTGCAGAGATGTGATGTATTCTTCCAACACGTGTTTATCGAGCACCTGCCATTTGCCAGGTGTTACGGGGATGGAGTTGTGACCAAGGCAGACAAGGTACAGGCCCTGTGAGACTGCATAGTCTGATCTCTTCAGTCGCAAGTTGCGGCCAACTGCTCTACAGTCTTGAGCAGCCCGTGCTTCTCTCTCAGGCCTCAGTTTACCATCTGTAAAATGAGTCAGCAGGATCCATCCAGGTACAGGTGGATCTCTGCTTCTCCTCTCAGTAAGACGGGCAGGAGTGTACGACACGATACGGACTTTCCGAGCTCCAGGCAGCATCTTCGGGGGACGAGGAGAGTGGACTCGTCCAGTCAAAGGGCGTCTGTCTAGGAGGGGCACGTGCACCAGAACGAGCTGCCTTCCCCTCACCTCCACGTCTCGGGGACTTCGTGACTACCATCGTCCCCGTGCCGCTCCCGGCCTAATTGGCATGATTCCATTACATCTGCTGGTTCTTGCCCATAACGGAACCCAGCCTGGTGGTCCAGACCTGGCTGCCGGGCCACAGCTGAGAACGGGGCCCCCCAGGAGTGCGTGTTCCTCACGAAGAACAAAGATGTAGGCAGCAGCCTAAAATAGACACGGAAAAACAGTGTTTTTTGTTTTCTCTCTAGAAGGATGTCTGAGAGATCCGCCGCAGGGGACCCAGAATGTCCAGATTGAAAACACTGTTATTATAAGACAGCCAGGAGGGAGCCGGGGGGCCGCGCGTGGAGGTGGGAGACACAGCCCTCTCACCCCTGTATGCGCTCCACACTGGGGTTTGGCCCCAAGAGAACCCTGAGCCAGACTTGATATCAAGGGTGATTCTCATTCCCCCTCCCCATCTTACTGCTAACTCTGATCGTGTCTCTCTTCGTGCTCCAGAATCTTCAGTGGCTCCCCATTATCCTCAGAAATTGAAGTGATTTATCAAGATACTCAAGGCCCTTCAAGGTTCTGGTCCCAAATGACTTTGCTGGCTTCTTCCCACACCAGACTACTTATTGGCCGTCCTTCTGGTTGCCCTACATTCTCACACCTCTGAGCTTTGGTTTACCCAGTGCCTTCACCTGGGATGCCTGGATGAGTCCAGAACCTCAGTTCTTCTGTTGGAAGCAAAATGATTGCCATGCTGTCTACTCCTTCCATCCCAAACCAAAGACCCTTAGAGAGCTCCGACTGGAGGCCCAGGTTGTAAGCACAGAGTGACAGAGGTGTCTGCGGCCACATAAATGAATGATGAGGGCCAAGTGGGGCCCCTGGCAGACCGGAGTGCTCACGCCTTGTCCAAAGGGGTGACCTCCACTCAGCCCCAGCCAGTTGCCGTTACAAACGCACGAATGTGCACCTTGATCCTCCGGTTTTTCAAGAGAAGTTGAAAAGTGGGATTTAAAAACGAAATCTCCCACATTCTATAAATGTCAGCGACTAATTCAACTTTTTTAAAACACCATTCAGACAAAACGAAACCTATCTGTGGACCATATTCAATCCGTAAGTCACTAACTTTCCACTTCCCTCTCCTTACCATAAACAGAGGAAACCAAGTCATAATTTGTGTTCTATTGTGTGTATATTTGGCCTTCTCCCTGGGGCCAGATTGGGTGCTTTCTCCTAGGGTGGACTTAATGGTATCTCTCTGAGATTTGTGCAGAGACTTAAAGGGGGTAAGGCAGTCAGGCTGTGGCTATCTGAGGGCAGAATGGTTCAGACAGGTAGGACAAGGGCAAAAGCCCTGAGGCAGGAAGTGCTGGTGTGTTCAAGGAACAGCAGCAAAGGTAGTGAGCTAGAGAGGAGTAAGGGGGGGGGGGAGGGGAGAGTGGAAGGAGATAGAGAGAGAGAGATAACCAAACCCAGCTCTATGTAGGGCCCTTAGGACCCTGAATATAATTCAGAAGGAACAATTAAGAGGATGGATGGATGGATGGATGGATGGATTCCAAACTGCTTTCACTGGAATATTCATACCAGTGTGGGGGTGGCCGATGGGTCATACGTTCTCAAGTCTTCAGAAGGACCCTGGAAGTTGGATCTGTGGTCAACACTCCAAGCTGCCATCAGTCTTTAGCTGTTGTAATTGTGCTTGGTTAGAAGGCTCAGATGGAGAGGGGTCTTTGTCAGGGTGGGTGTGTATGAGAGAGAGAAACCAAGGGAAACCGAGGCAAAAAGAGGTGGCACTCAGCAAAATAACCCTCGGTCAAGTACCCTCATCCCAGCCAGCCAGGGACGCTGGGCCTTCATGGGCTGGCTCTGAGCTCACACGCATGCCTACAAGACCTCCTTCGCACCAGTCCCCACGACCCCCACAGCGACCCCTGGTGACCCCACTGCTGATGGCGTGTGGCGGGCCTGCTACTGTCCTTGGCCACACTCGGCCGTGAGACTGTTTTCTGCTTCGATTCAGGCGCTGGCATCCCAGCTGCTGGCAAGCGGGTCGGGTGGGTTGCCATGGCAACCCTCAAGCATGGATTCCCAGAGATGCTCCCTGCATCCTCCCAAGCCTGCCACTGCTGACTGCTGGGGGAGAGCGTGACTCACCGTTAAATATATCGCGGCCGTCCCGAATTGGCTGCTCAGCCCCAGCAGCCGGATGTGGGGACAGGCAGCATCTGGGGGTGTGCGGGGTGAGGAGGCTGAGAGGTACGACCTTCTGTGTATCTTTGGAGCTTTCAGCTCTCATCAGTATCAGCTGGTGCCTTCACCAAACCCCCTCCTCAGGTCTCCTGCCTTTCCCAGTCTGTCTGGGTTTCAGTCCCAGCTCCGTCACTTGCTAACTGTGTGACCTTGAGCAAGAGCATTCAGTTCTCTGGGCCTCAGAGTCCTCATCTGTAGAATGGGGGTGATGTGAGTGCTGACTGTCAACAAACACAGAGGGTCTCAGGGGCATCTGGGTAGCTCAGTCGGTTAAGCATCCGACTCTGGATCTCGGTTCAGGGTTTGAGCTCAGAGTCGTGACTTCCAGCCCCGCGTTGGGCTCTGCACTGGAGGTGAAGCCTACTTTAAAAAAAGAAAGAAAAAGAAATGCAGAGGGCCTGAGATTTTACTTTGTTTATAAGCTAACAGGTGAGCCTGCCGGTTTCATAAGTGCTGGCAGAAAACACGAGACTCTTGGGTCAGAGACAAAGGGCTTTATTACTCAAAGTCCAGCAGGTGGAATGAGTTCACATTCACATCAGTTCTCTTTGCCCCTAAGTTCCACGGGAGCATTGCAAAGCACCCCACATAGACCCCACACCACCTGCATTTGCCACAACTGGGGATCCTAAAGCTTAGGAAATCCCCAGTCTTATAAGGGGGGCTCCTGGCAGACCTGCCCAGCCTTTGCCCTGGAGAGAGATGTTCTTTATTATACTGGTTAGGAAACGACTCTGCCCTCTGCCCTCTACCCCAGAGGGAGATACAGTTTTTCTCTTCCAAGGCTGTTTGCTATACGACAATCTTGAGAAGATAGTCCAGGGCAAAGCTCTCTGTGTCTCTTGCTCAGAAAACATGCAGACTTTGAGAGGCCCGTGGAGAATCGTCTCCCAACATCTCTGTGTAGGGCTGGTGGGGGGAACAAAAGAGTCCATGCGTATAAAATGCTTTACACAACCTGGCATAGAATCAGAACTTTAGTAAGTGTTAGCCGTTATCATTATAATTCTCAGCATTTATCCTGCTCGTGGTATAACCTCTTCCTGACTAGTAGGAAGTCAGAGGTCTTCTGCTCTGTGATTTCCCCAGCTACTGACGAGACAATCATAGTTTCTATCCCTTCTGAATAGTATGTAACCACTTATCGCCTATGTTCCGCGATGCCTTAAAAACCCCCAGCGTTCACCTCCGTCTCCTCCCTCTGACTTCCCTGGCTTCTCGTTTTTAAACCGCTTTATTGAGGACTGATTTATAGACCATGAAATTCATTCATTTTAAGGGTATAATTCAGCATATTCTTTAGCAAACCTACAGCGTTGTGCAGCCATCGCTATGATCCAATCTCAGAACATTTCCAAAAGACACCGTATGCCTCCGTGCGCTCCCTCCCCGTTCCCACGCCCCAGGCCGCCACCGATCTGTGCTCTGTCTCTGTGGATTTGCCGCTTCTGGGCATTCCGTGGAAATGGAATCCTACGACATGTGGCACTTTGGGTCTGGCTTCTTTCGCTCTGCGTCGTGTTTTGGAGACTTGTCCATCACACAGCACTCGGCAGTATCTCCTTCCTTTTTAGTGCTGAGTAGTCTTACGTTCGGATGGACCACGGTTTCTATCCAGTCACCTTGGCTTCACTATCTTTTCCAGCATGCTGTTGATGGAAGCTTTTGGGGGCTCTGTCCGTTAGGGAGCAGGCACTGACTGCTAGCCCTCAGATCCCTGTCTTTGTGCTTCCTGGGCATTGTCCCGTCGTCATGGTCCTTTTAGGAGTTCTAGCTAACTTAAGAGAGAGGGACAGTTTGGCAGACAGAGTTTTGGAGCCTTTTTGAATCACATGACAAGCCCAGTTCCATGGAGCCGGGCCAAGCCCCAGAAAAAGAGGCATGCACAGTGATTTTATAGGCTGCCTTCCTCCACCTCTTCCCGGTTTCATCTCCATGGCAGCCCCACACAATCATTAAAAGAGCAGAAGGAAAGGTTTCTGGTGCTTTCCTATACAGTGGCCTCGTTTCCTTTGATATTCCAAATAGGATGGTAACTACCAGCTAATTCCGTGAAAAATGTCTAAAATCCTGAATTAAGGGAAATCTGCCTTTGTCACCCTAACCCCCGACCACAGAGCATCTAGGGGTGTGTTTGGTTGACCGAGGATTCTATCTGCAATAGGGAAGAGCCCAAGACTATTCTTAGCTATTCCAACCGATGAGATGAAGTTTTCCGACCTGATTTGCTAGCCTTCCTTCAAACGACCAGACCTCTCTGTTATTATTAAAGTCCTCCATCTGGATTTGGGGGTGCTGCGAGACCCAGGAATTCCTTCTAATTTGGGAAGGTGTTCTGGTTACCTGTTGGGGTGTAACATACAGCCACCCCCAAAATTTAGTGGCTTGGAACAGAATCAGTCACTTGTTATGGGTCTGCAGCAGGTGCAGGGCTGTGTGGGGCCGGTTCACTTCTGCCCCACACATGGTGTCCGCGGGGGTGGCTTACCTGGGGCTCGCCCACGACATGGGGTTGTTCCTGGCTAGCATCTTCTCTCCGTGGAGTAGCTTGAGCTTCCCCACAGCAGGGCGACTGGGTTCCAAGAGTGATCAGACCCAAAAACAGGAAGGGAAAGATGCCAGTTTCTCAAGGTTTGGGTTCCACGTATTTCTGCCACAGTCCGCTGAATAAGCTATTGCAGAGCCCAAATTCAAGAGGAAGGGGCATAACCCTTGCCTTTTGATAGAGGAGTGGCAGGCAAAGTGGGGGTGATGTTTGAAGACCCACGTGGCTGGAAAGTGATGTCAGTAGGTCGAGAGGTTTGGGAGGAAAATGCTCCACAGGACTGTTAAACCATGTGGGCCCGTCTCAGAATAAGACATTCCTTACCACTTCATGTTGGCCAAAGTTGGTTTGGGCCAAATTCCATTTTGCCTTATGGGGCAAGCCTGAAGCAAGTCCCCACCCTGTCTGTTCTATGCCCCCAGGGCAGTGCCCCTACCCCACCCCCACCCCCAAGGGACTGTGTCCTTGAAAATCCAGGCTTTCTTGCCCAGCCTGAGAACTAGAAAGACCCACAGGTGATTTGGTGGGGACAAAGCACCTGTTGCTGCTCTAGGCCCCTAGCACCTGCTTTAGTGGAATCCAAAGAAGGCTTC